>NC_052325.1:10096351-10401351 GCF_016432855.1 Salvelinus namaycush
CGCCTGTAGCCTCGAGGTTAGAGAAGCGGGCCGGTAACTAGCCTGTAGCCTCGAGGTTAGAGAAGCGGGGGCCGGTTACTCGCCTGTAGCCTCGAGGTTAGAGAAGGCGGGCCGGGTACTCGCCTGTTAGCCTCGAGGTTAGAGACGGCCGGTACTCGCCTGTAGCCTCGAGGTTAGAGAGCGGGCCGGTACTGCCTGTAGCCTCGAGGTTAGAGAGGCGGGCCGGTAACTCGCCGGTAGCCTCGAGGTTAGAGAGGCGGGCCGGTAAACTCGCCTGTAGCCTCGAGGTTAGAGAGGCGGGCCGGTAACTCGCCTGTAGCCTCGAGGTTAGAGAAGCGGGCCGGTAACTAGCCTGTAGCCTCGAGGTTAGAGAAGCGGGCCGGTAACTCGCCGGTGGCCTCGAGGTTAGAGAGGCGGGCCGGTAACTCGCCGGTAGCCTCGCGGTTAGAGAGACGAGCCGGTAACTCGCCGGTAGCCTCGAGGTTAGAGAGGCGGGCCGAGTAACTCGCCTGTAGCCTCGAGGTTAGAGAGGCGGGCCGGTAACTCGCCGGTAGCCTCGAGGTTAGAGAAGCGGGCCGGTAACTCGCCTGTAGCCTCGAGGTTAGAGAGACGGGCCGGTAACTCGCCTGTAGCCTCGAGGTTAGAGAGACGGGCCGGTAACTAGCCTGTAGCCTCGAGGTTAGAGAAGCGGGCCGGTAACTCGCCGGTAGCCTCGAGGTTAGTGAGGCGGGCCGGTAACTCGCTGTAGCCTCGAAGTTAGAGAGGCGGGCCGGTAACTCGCCGGTAGCCTCGAGGTTAGATAGGCGGGCCGGTAACTCGCCTGTAGCCTCGAGGTTAGAGAGGCGGGCCGGTAACTCGCCTGTAGCCTCGAGGTTAGAGAGGCGGGCCGGTAACTCGCCTGTAGCCTCGAGGTTAGAGAGACGGGCCGGGTACTCGCCTGTAGCCTCGAGGTTAGAGAAGCGGGCCGGGTACTCGCCTGTAGCCTCGAGGTTAGAGAGGCGGGCCGGGTACTCGCCTGTAGCCTCGAGGTTAGAGAAGCGGGCCGGGTACTCGCCTGTAGCCTCGAGGTTAGAGAAGCGGGCCGGGTACTCGCCTGTAGCCTCGAGGTTAGAGAGGCGGGCCGGGTACTCGCCTGTAGCCTCGAGGTTAGAGAGGCGGGCCGGGTACTCGCCGGTAGCCTCGAGGTTAGAGAGGCGGGCCGGGTACTCGCCTGTAGCCTCGAGGTTAGAGAGGCGGGCCGGTAACTCGCCGGTAGCCTCGAGGTTAGAGAGGCGGGCCGGTAACTCGCCTGTAGCCTCGAGGTTAGAGAGGCGGGCCGGTAACTCGCCTGTAGCCTCGAGGTTAGAGAAGCGGGCCGGTAACTAGCCTGTAGCCTCGAGGTTAGAGAAGCGGGCCGGGTACTCGCCTGTAGCCTCGAGGTTAGAGAGGCGGGCCGGGTACTCGCCTGTAGCCTCGAGGTTAGAGAGGCGGGCCGGGTACTCGCCTGTAGCCTCGAGGTTAGAGAGGCGGGCCGGTAACTCGCCGGTAGCCTCGAGGTTAGAGAAGCGGGCCGGTAACTAGCCTGTAGCCTCGAGGTTAGAGAAGCGAGCCGGTAACTCGCCGGTGGCCTCGAGGTTAGAGAGGCGGGCCGGTAACTCGCCGGTAGCCTCGCGGTTAGAGAGACGAGCCGGTAACTCGCCGGTAGCCTCGAGGTTAGAGAGGCGGGCCGGTAACTCGCCTGTAGCCTCGAGGTTAGAGAGACGGGCCGGTAACTCGCCTGTAGCCTCGAGGTTAGAGAGACGGGCCGGTAACTAGCCTGTAGCCTCGAGGTTAGAGAGACGGGCCGGTAACTAGCCTGTAGCCTCGAGGTTAGAGAAGCGGGCCGGTAACTCGCCGGTAGCCTCGAGGTTAGTGAGGCGGGCCGGTAACTCGCCTGTAGCCTCAAGGTTAGAGAGGCGGGCCGGTAACTCGCCGGTAGCCTCGAGGTTAGATAGGCGGGCCGGTAACTCGCCTGTAGCCTCGAGGTTAGAGAGGCGGGCCGGTAACTCGCCTGTAGCCTCGAGATTAGAGAGACGGGCCGGTAACTCGCCTGTAGCCTCGAGGTTAGAGAGGATGGCCGGGTACTCGCCTGTAGCCTCGAGGTTAGAGAAGCGGGCCGGGTACTCGCCTGTAGCCTCGAGGTTAGAGAAGCGGGCCGGGTACTCGCCTGTAGCCTCGAGGTTAGAGAGGCGGCCCGGGTACTCGCCTGTAGCCTCGAGGTTAGAGAGGCGGGCCGGGTACTCGCCTGTAGCCTCGAGGTTAGAGAGGCGGGCCGGTAACTCGCCGGTAGCCTCGAGGTTAGAGAGGCGGGCCGGTAACTCGCCTGTAGCCTCGAGGTTAGAGAGGCGGGCCGGTAACTCGCCTGTAGCCTCGAGGTTAGAGAGGCGGGCCGGGTACTCGCCTGTAGCCTCGAGGTTAGAGAGGCGGGCCGGGTACTCGCCTGTAGCCTCGAGGTTAGAGAGGCGGGCCGGTAACTCGCCGGTAGCCTCGAGGTTAGAGAGGCGGGCCGGTAACTCGCCTGTAGCCTCGAGGTTAGAGAGGCGGGCCGGTAACTCGCCTGTAGCCTCGAGGTTAGAGAAGCGGGCCGGTAACTAGCCTGTAGCCTCGAGGTTAGAGAAGCGGGCCGGTAACTCGCCGGTGGCCTCGAGGTTAGAGAGGCGGGCCGGTAACTCGCCGGTAGCCTCGCGGTTAGAGAGACGAGCCGGTAACTCGCCGGTAGCCTCGAGGTTAGAGAGGCGGGCCGGTAACTCGCCTGTAGCCTCGAGGTTAGAGAGGCGGGCCGGTAACTCGCCGGTAGCCTCGAGGTTAGAGAAGCGGGCCGGTAACTCGCCTGTAGCCTCGAGGTTAGAGAGACGGGCCGGTAACTCGCCTGTAGCCTCGAGGTTAGAGAGACGGGCCGGTAACTAGCCTGTAGCCTCGAGGTTAGAGAAGCGGGCCGGTAACTCGCCGGTAGCCTCGAGGTTAGTGAGGCGGGCCGGTAACTCGCCTGTAGCCTCGAAGTTAGAGAGGCGGGCCGGTAACTCGCCGGTAGCCTCGAGGTTAGATAGGCGGGCCGGTAACTCGCCTGTAGCCTCGAGGTTAGAGAGGCGGGCCGGTAACTCGCCTGTAGCCTCGAGGTTAGAGAGGCGGGCCGGTAACTCGCCTGTAGCCTCGAGGTTAGAGAGACGGGCCGGGTACTCGCCTGTAGCCTCGAGGTTAGAGAAGCGGGCCGGGTACTCGCCTGTAGCCTCGAGGTTAGAGAGGCGGGCCGGGTACTCGCCTGTAGCCTCGAGGTTAGAGAAGCGGGCCGGGTACTCGCCTGTAGCCTCGAGGTTAGAGAAGCGGGCCGGGTACTCGCCTGTAGCCTCGAGGTTAGAGAGGCGGGCCGGGTACTCGCCTGTAGCCTCGAGGTTAGAGAGGCGGGCCGGGTACTCGCCGGTAGCCTCGAGGTTAGAGAGGCGGGCCGGGTACTCGCCTGTAGCCTCGAGGTTAGAGAGGCGGGCCGGTAACTCGCCGGTAGCCTCGAGGTTAGAGAGGCGGGCCGGTAACTCGCCTGTAGCCTCGAGGTTAGAGAGGCGGGCCGGTAACTCGCCTGTAGCCTCGAGGTTAGAGAAGCGGGCCGGTAACTAGCCTGTAGCCTCGAGGTTAGAGAAGCGGGCCGGGTACTCGCCTGTAGCCTCGAGGTTAGAGAGGCGGGCCGGGTACTCGCCTGTAGCCTCGAGGTTAGAGAGGCGGGCCGGGTACTCGCCTGTAGCCTCGAGGTTAGAGAGGCGGGCCGGTAACTCGCCGGTAGCCTCGAGGTTAGAGAAGCGGGCCGGTAACTAGCCTGTAGCCTCGAGGTTAGAGAAGCGAGCCGGTAACTCGCCGGTGGCCTCGAGGTTAGAGAGGCGGGCCGGTAACTCGCCGGTAGCCTCGCGGTTAGAGAGACGAGCCGGTAACTCGCCGGTAGCCTCGAGGTTAGAGAGGCGGGCCGGTAACTCGCCTGTAGCCTCGAGGTTAGAGAGACGGGCCGGTAACTCGCCTGTAGCCTCGAGGTTAGAGAGACGGGCCGGTAACTAGCCTGTAGCCTCGAGGTTAGAGAGACGGGCCGGTAACTAGCCTGTAGCCTCGAGGTTAGAGAAGCGGGCCGGTAACTCGCCGGTAGCCTCGAGGTTAGTGAGGCGGGCCGGTAACTCGCCTGTAGCCTCAAGGTTAGAGAGGCGGGCCGGTAACTCGCCGGTAGCCTCGAGGTTAGATAGGCGGGCCGGTAACTCGCCTGTAGCCTCGAGGTTAGAGAGGCGGGCCGGTAACTCGCCTGTAGCCTCGAGATTAGAGAGACGGGCCGGTAACTTGCCTGTAGCCTCGAGGTTAGAGAGGATGGCCGGGTACTCGCCTGTAGCCTCGAGGTTAGAGAAGCGGGCCGGGTACTCGCCTGTAGCCTCGAGGTTAGAGAAGCGGGCCGGGTACTCGCCTGTAGCCTCGAGGTTAGAGAGGCGGCCCGGGTACTCGCCTGTAGCCTCGAGGTTAGAGAGGCGGGCCGGGTACTCGCCTGTAGCCTCGAGGTTAGAGAGGCGGGCCGGTAACTCGCCGGTAGCCTCGAGGTTAGAGAGGCGGGCCGGTAACTCGCCTGTAGCCTCGAGGTTAGAGAGGCGGGCCGGTAACTCGCCTGTAGCCTCGAGGTTAGAGAAGCGGGCCGGTAACTAGCCTGTAGCCTCGAGGTTAGAGAAGCGGGCCGGGTACTCGCCTGTAGCCTCGAGGTTAGAGAGGCGGGCCGGTAACTCGCCGGTAGCCTCGAGGTTAGAGAGGCGGGCCGGTAACTCGCCTGTAGCCTCGAGGTTAGAGAGGCGGGCCGGTAACTCGCCTGTAGCCTCGAGGTTAGAGAAGCGGGCCGGTAACTAGCCTGTAGCCTCGAGGTTAGAGAAGCGGGCCGGTAACTCGCCGGTGGCCTCGAGGTTAGAGAGGCGGGCCGGTAACTCGCCGGTAGCCTCGCGGTTAGAGAGACGAGCCGGTAACTCGCCGGTAGCCTCGAGGTTAGAGAGGCGGGCCGGTAACTCGCCTGTAGCCTCGAGGTTAGAGAGGCGGGCCGGTAACTCGCCTGTAGCCTCGAGGTTAGAGAGGCGGGCCGGTAACTCGCCGGTAGCCTCGAGGTTAGAGAGACGGGCCGGTAACTCGCCTGTAGCCTCGAGGTTAGAGAGACGGGCCGGTAACTCGCCGGTAGCCTCGAGGTTAGAGAGACGGGCCGGTAAATCGCCGGTAGCCTCGGGGTTAGAGAGGCGGGCCGGGAACTCGCCTGTAGCCTCGAGGTTAGAGAGACGGGCCGGTAACTCGCCGGTAGCCTCGAGGTTAGAGAGGCGGGCCGGTAACTCGCCTGTAGCCTCGAGGTTAGAGAAGCGGGCCGGTAACTCGCCTGTAGCCTCGAGGTTAGAGAGACGGGCCGGTAACTTGCCTGTAGCCTCGAGGTTAGAGAGACGGGCCGGTAACTAGCCTGTAGCCTCGAGGTTAGAGAAGCGGGCCGGTAATTCGCCGGTAGCCTCGAGGTTAGAGAGGCGGGCCGGTAACTCGCCTGTAGCCTCGAGGTTAGAGAGGCGGGCCGGTAACTCGCCGGTAGCCTCGAGGTTAGAGAGGCGGGCCGGTAACTCGCCTGTAGCCTCGAGGTTAGAGAGGCGGGCTGGTAACTCGCCTGTAGCCTCGAGGTTAGAGAGTCGGGCCGGTAACTCGCCTGTAGCCTCGAGGTTAGAGAGGCGGGCCGGGTACTCGCCTGTAGCCTCGAGGTTAGAGAAGCGGGCCGGGTACTCGCCTGTAGCCTCGAGGTTAGAGAGGCGGGCCGGTAACTCGCCGGTAGCCTCGAGGTTAGAGAGGCGGGCCGGTAACTCGCCTGTAGCCTCGAGGTTAGAGAGGCGGGCCGGTAACTCGCCTGTAGCCTCGAGGTTAGAGAAGCGGGCCGGTAACTAGCCTGTAGCCTCGAGGTTAGAGAAGCGGGCCGGTAACTTGCCGGTGGCCTCGAGGTTAGAGAGGCGGGCCGGTAACTCGCCGGTAGCCTCGCGGTTAGAGAGACGAGCCGGTAACGAGCCGGTAGCCTCGAGGTTAGAGAGGCGGGCCGGTAACTCGCCTGTAGCCTCGAGGTTAGAGAGGCGGGCCGGTAACTCGCCTGTATCCTCGAGGTTAGAGAGGCGGGCCGGTAACTCGCCGGTAGCCTCGAGGTTAGAGAGACGGGCCGGTAACTCGCCTGTAGCCTCGAGGTTAGAGAGACGGGCCGGTAACTCGCCGGTAGCCTCGAGCTTAGAGAGACGGGCCGGTAAATCGCCGGTAGCCTCGGGGTTAGAGAGGCGGGCCGGTAACTCGCCTGTAGCCTCGAGGTTAGAGAGACGGGCCGGTAACTCGCCGGTAGCCTCGAGGTTAGAGAGGCGGGCCGGTAACTCGCCTGTAGCCTCGAGGTTAGAGAAGCGGGCCGGTAACTCGCCTGTAGCCTCGAGGTTAGAGAGGCGGGCCGTTAACTCGCCGGTAGCCTCGAGGTTAGAGAGGCGGGCCGGTAACTCGCCTGTAGCCTCGAGGTTAGAGAGGCGGGCCGGAAACTCGCCGGTAGCCTCGAGGTTAGAGAAGCGGGCCGGTAACTCGCCTGTAGCCTCGAGGTTAGAGAGACGGGCCGGTAACTCGCCTGTAGCCTCGAGGTTAGAGAGACGGGCCGGTAACTCGCCTGTAGCCTCGAGGTTAGAGAAGCGGGCCGGTAACTCGCCGGTAGCCTCGAGGTTAGAGAGGCGGGCCGGTAACTCGCCTGTAGCCTCGAGGTTAGAGAGACGGGCCGGTAACTCGCCTGTAGCCTCGAGGTTAGAGAGGCGGGCCGGGTACTCGCCTGTAGCCTCGAGGTTAGAGAGGCGGGCCGGTAACTCGCCGGTAGCCTCGAGGTTAGAGAGGCGGGCCGGTAACTCGCCTGTAGCCTCGAGGTTAGAGAGGCGGGCCGGTAACTCGCCTGTAGCCTCGAGGTTAGAGAAGCGGGCCGGTAACTAGCCTGTAGCCTCGAGGTTAGAGAAGCGGGCCGGTAACTCGCCGGTGGCCTCGAGGTTAGAGAGGCGGGCCGGTAACTCGCCGGTAGCCTCGCGGTTAGAGAGACGAGCCGGTAACTCGCCGGTAGCCTCGAGGTTAGAGAGGCGGGCCGGTAACTCGCCTGTAGCCTCGAGGTTAGAGAGTTGGGCCGGGTACTCGCCTGTAGCCTCGAGGTTAGAGAGGCGGGCCGGGTACTCGCCTGTAGCCTCGAGGTTAGAGAAGCGGGCCGGGTACTCGCCTGTAGCCTCGAGGTTAGAGAGGCGGGCCGGTAACTCGCCGGTAGCCTCGAGGTTAGAGAGGCGGGCCGGTAACTCGCCTGTAGCCTCGAGGTTAGAGAGGCGGGCCGGTAACTCGCCTGTAGCCTCGAGGTTAGAGAAGCGGGCCGGTAACTAGCCTGTAGCCTCGAGGTTAGAGAAGCGGGCCGGTAACTCGCCGGTGGCCTCGAGGTTAGAGAGGCGGGCCGGTAACTCGCCGGTAGCCTCGCGGTTAGAGAGACGAGCCGGTAACTCGCCGGTAGCCTCGAGGTTAGAGAGGCGGGCCGGTAACTCGCCGGTAGCCTCGAGGTTAGAGAAGCGGGCCGGTAACTCGCCTGTAGCCTCGAGGTTAGAGAGACGGGCCGGTAACTCGCCTGTAGCCTCGAGGTTAGAGAGACGGGCCGGTAACTAGCCTGTAGCCTAAGGTTAGAGAAGCGGGCCGGTAACTCGCCGGTAGCCTCGAGGTTAGAGAGGCGGGCCGGTAACTCGCCTGTAGCCTCGAGGTTAGAGAGGCGGGCCGGTAACTCGCCGGTAGCCTCGAGGTTAGATAGGCGGGCCGATAACTCGCCTGTAGCCTCGAGGTTAGAGAGGCGGGCCGGTAACTCGCCTGTAGCCTCGAGGTTAGAAAGGCGGGCTGGTAACTCGCCTGTAGCCTCGAGGTTAGAGAGACGGGCCGGTAACTCGCCTGTAGCCTCGAGGTTAGAGAGGCGGGCCGGGTACTCGCCTGTAGCCTCGAGGTTAGAGAAGCGGGCCGGGTACTCGCCTGTAGCCTCGAGGTTAGAAAAGCGGGCCGGGTACTCGCCTGTAGCCTCGAGGTTAGAGAGGCGGGCCGGGTACTCGCCTGTAGCCTCGAGGTTAGAGAAGCGGGCCGGGTACTCGCCTGTAGCCTCGAGGTTAGAGAGGCGGGCCGGTAACTCCCCGGTAGCCTCGAGGGTAGAGAGGCGGGCCGGTAACTCGCCGGTAGCCTCGAGGTTAGAGAGACGGGCCGGTAACTCGCCGGTAGCCTCGAGGTTAGAGAGACGGGCCGGTAACTCGCCGGTAGCCTCGAGGTTAGAGAGACGGGCCGGTAATTCGCCGGTAGCCTCGAGGTTAGAGAGGCGGGCCGGTAACTCGCCTGTAGCCTCGAGGTTAGAGAGGCGGGCCGGTAACTCGCCTGTAGCCTCGAGGTTAGAGAAGCGGGCCGGTAACTAGCCTGTAGCCTCGAGGTTAGAGAAGCGGGCCGGTAACTCGCATGTAGCCTCGAGGTTAGAGAGGCGGGCCGGTAACTCGCCTGTAGCCTCGAGGTTAGAGAGGCGGGCCGGTAACTCGCCTGTAGCCTCGAGGTTAGAGAGGCGGGCCGGGTACTCGCCTGTAGCCTCGAGGTTAGAGAGGCGGGCCGGGTACTCGCCTGTAGCCTCGAGGTTAGAGAGGCGGGCCGGTAACTCGCCGGTAGCCTCGAGGTTAGAGAGGCGGGCCGGTAACTCGCCTGTAGCCTCGAGGTTAGAGAGGCGGGCCGGTAACTCGCCTGTAGCCTCGAGGTTAGAGAAGCGGGCCGGTAACTAGCCTGTAGCCTCGAGGTTAGAGAAGCGGGCCTGTAACTCGCCGGTGGCCTCGAGGTTAGAGAGGCGGGCCGGTAACTCGCCGGTAGCCTCGCGGTTAGAGAGACGAGCCGGTAACTCGCCTGTATCCTCGAGGTTAGAGAAGCGGGCCGGTAACTCGCCTGTAGCCTCGAGGTTAGAGAGGCGGGCCGGTAACTCGCCTGTAGCCTCGAGGTTAGAGAAGCGGGCCGGTAACTCGCCGGTGGCCTCGAGGTTAGAGAGGCGGGCCGGTAACTCGCCTGTAGCCTCGAGGTTAGAGAGACGGGCCGGTAACTCGCCTGTAGCCTCGAGGTTAGAGAGACGGGCCGGTTACTCGCCTGTAGCCTCGAGGTTAGAGAGGCGGGCCGGTAACTCGCCGGTAGCCTCGAGGTTAGAGAGACGGGCCGGTAACTCGCCGGTAGCCTCGAGGTTAGAGAGACGGGCCGGTAACTCGCCGGTAGCCTCGAGGTTAGAGAGACGGGCCGGTAACTCGCCGGTAGCCTCGAGGTTAGAGAGACGGGCCGGTAACTCGCCGGTAGCCTCGAGGTTAGAGAGGCGGGCCGGTAACTCGCCTGTAGCCTCGAGGTTAGAGAGACGGGCCGGTAACTCGCCTGTAGCCTCGAGGTTAGAGAGGCGGGCCGGTAACTCGCCTGTAGCCTCGAGGTTAGAGAGGCGGGCCGGTAACTCGCCTGTAGCCTCGAGGTTAGAGAGACGGGCCGGTAACTCGCCTGTAGCCTCGAGGTTAGAGAGGCGGGCCGGTAACTCGCCTGTAGCCTCGAGGTTAGAGAGGCGGGCCGGTAACTCGCCTGTAGCCTCGAGGTTAGAGAGACGGGCCGGTAACTCGCCTGTAGCCTCGAGGTTAGAGAGGCGGGCCGGTAACTCGCCTGTAGCCTCGAGGTTAGAGAAGCGGGCCGGTAACTCGCCGGTGGCCTCGAGGTTAGAGAGGCGGGCCGGTAACTCGCCTGTAGCCTCGAGGTTAGAGAGGCGGGCCGTTAACTCGCCGGTAGCCTCGAGGTTAGAGAGGCGGGCCGGTAACTCGCCTGTAGCCTCGAGGTTAGAGAGGCGGGCCGGTAACTCGCCGGTAGCCTCGAGGTTAGAGAGGCGGGCCGGTAACTCGCCGGTAGCCTCGAGGTTTTAGAGGCGGGCCGGTAACTCGCCTGTAGCCTCGAGGTTAGAGAGGCGGGCCGGTAACTCGCCGGTAGCCTCGAGGTTAGAGAGACGGGCCGGTAACTCGCCTGTAGCCTCGAGGTTAGAGAGACGGTTTGAACCACTGAGCGGCCTGCTGGGAAATCTGCAGAGAAAAACCCGGCTGTCGGAGGGATACCGGCTTCAATATCCCTGTATACTACCTACCTTGTGCCCTTGAGCAAGGCACTTTACTTAAGTGTTCCAGGGGTGCTGCTCTGGGATCTATGTGTTGTGTGTCAGGCTGGTTAGTGTGACAGCAAAACAAATAAGAATATCCGTGCAGATGGACCAATAAAGCACTTCTAGTCTGAAGAGACAGGATCAAAGACCATGGTAATGATAACAGTCATGTCCAGCCATGAAGATGCCCGACACAATCCTCCACACAAGAGCAGCCTGTTCCCCTCTCCTGTCCTCTAAAGGAGACCATGACTGCTTCCAAGCCATTCCCATGGCAAGTCAAGCAAAAAACTTATTTCTCATACCTCCACATGAGCTAACAGCACATAATAGCTTTTCTCAGGTTACCCCAGTATTTTTACCCTTCAACGACCACCAGGGCATCCATCCTGCTTGTTCAGTCATGAACAGGAGCCGGATAGACGGATCGATACGACCCAGTTAGAACCACTGCATTACTCAAATCAAAAGGCCCCAGTCTCATCTTTAGCATCAGCCTGCTAGACAATGTGTTGTTAATAATGGATCCAGTTGTTCTGCTATCTGCTGATCACACAGTCAGACACACTACCTGCCACACTATGTCTGAATACTAATAGGCTTCCATTGTTATTTCTCTGATGCAATCAATTCTAATCTAGAGCCAATGGTCAATCACTTGACGCTGAAACAGGAAACCTGCAGATGAGGACAGGAGAAGATGGAGGGTCAGCTTGGCATTGCTGCTAATATCCCACAGTCCTCCTCTCTCCTTGGGGCTGGGCTGGCTCTGCTTGGTAAATAAACAATAGAAACAGGCAGACCTTCTCCTGACATCCTCCCTGGCTCTCCTCTTTAGTTTAATCTGCTTCTATGTACCTGCCAGAGACAATAATGACTTGGAGCATTCTAGGGGCCTGGAAGATGCTCTGAAAAACATATCCCAAGTTAAATTACCAGAGGGACTGTGTAGGACACTGCAAACCTGATGGTGTATAAACACTGATAAGGGAAGATGGATGATGCAGAGAAAGGGCACAGAGATTTAAAGAGTTATAGCAACGACATGGCCAGGCTACTACTGTACACCATACACCCATATACCATTATAGCACCACCAGGCTATTACTGTACACCATACACCCCTATAGTACCTCCAGGCTACTACTGTACACCATACACCCATATACCATTATAGCACCACCAGGCTATTACTGTACACCATACACCCCTATAGTACCTCCAGGCTACTACTGTACACCATACACCCATATACCCCTATAGTACCTCCAGGCTACTACTGTACACCATACACCCATATACCCATATAGTACCTCCAGGCTACTACTGTACACCATACACCCATATACCCATATAGCACCACCAGGCTACTACTGTACACCATACACCCATATACCCATATAGCACCACCAGGCTACTACTGTACACCATACACCCATATACCCATATAGCACCACCAGGATACTACTGTACACCATACACCCATATACCCATATAGCACCACCAGGCTACTACTGTACACCATACACCCATATACCCATATAGCACCACCAGGATACTACTGTACACCATACACCCATATATCCATATAGCACCACCAGGATACTACTGTACACCATATACCCATATAGCACCACCAGGATACTACTGTACACCATACACCCATATACCCATATAGCACCACCAGGATACTACTGTACACCATACACCCATATACCCATATAGCACCACCAGGATACTACTGTACACCATATACCCATATAGTACCACCAGGCTACTACTGTACACCATACACCCATACACCCATATACCCATATATCACCACCAGGCTACTACTGTACACCATATACCCATATAGCACCACCAGGATACTACTGTACACCATACACCCATATACCCATATAGCACCACCAGGATACTACTGTACACCATATACCCATATAGTACCACCAGGCTACTACTGTACACCATACACCCATACACCCATATACCCATATATCACCACCAGGCTACTACTGTACACCATATACCCATATAGCACCACCAGGCTACTACTGTACACCATACACCCATATACCCATATATCACCACCAGGCTACTACTGTACACCATATACCCATATAGCACCACCAGGCTACTACTGTACACCATACACCCATATACCCATATAGCATCACCAGGCTACTACTGTACACCATACACCCATATAGCACCACCAGGCTACTACTGTACACCATACACCCATATACCCATATAGCACCACCAGGATACTGCTGTACACCATACACCCATATACCCATATATCACCACCAGGCTACTACTGTACACCATACACCCATATACCCATATATCACCACCAGGCTACTACTGTACACCATACACCCATATACCCATATATCACCACCAGGCTACTACTGTACACCATATACCCATATAGCACCACCAGGATACTACTGTACACCATACACCCATATACCCATATAGCACCACCAGGATACTACTGTACACCATATACCCATATAGCACCACCAGGATACTACTGTACACCATACACCCATATAGCACCACCAGGATACTACTGTACACCATACACCCATATACCCATATAGCACCACCAGGATACTACTGTACACCATATACCCATATAGCACCACCAGGATACTACTGTACACCATATACCCATATAGCACCACCAGGATACTACTGTACACCATACACCCATATACCCATATATCACCACCAGGCTACTACTGTACACCATACACCCATATACCCATATAGCACCACCAGGCTACTACTGTACACCATATACCCATATAGCACCACCAGGCTACTACTGTACACCATATACCCATATAGCACCACCAGGATACTACTGTACACCATATACCCATATAGCACCACCAGGATACTACTGTACACCATATACCCATATAGCACCACCAGGATACTACTGTACACCATACACCCATATACCCATATAGCACCACCAGGATACTACTGTACACCATATACCCATATAGCACCACCAGGATACTACTGTACACCATATACCCATATAGCACCACCAGGATACTACTGTACACCATATACCCATATAGCACCACCAGGCTACTACTGTACACCATACACCCATATACCCATATAGCACCACCAGGATACTACTGTACACCATATACCCATATAGCACCACCAGGATACTACTGTACACCATATACCCATATAGCACCACCAGGATACTACTGTACACCATATACCCATATAGCACCACCAGGATACTACTGTACACCATATACCCATATAGCACCACCAGGATACTACTGTACACCATACACCCATATACCCATATATCACCACCAGGCTACTACTGTACACCATACACCCATATACCCATATATCACCACCAGGCTACTACTGTACACCATATACCCATATAGCACCACCAGGATACTACTGTACACCATATACCCATATAGCACCACCAGGATACTACTGTACACCATACACCCATATACCCATATAGCACCACCAGGATACTACTGTACACCATATACCCATATAGCACCACCAGGCTACTACTGTACACCATACACCCATATACCCATATATCACCACCAGGATACTACTGTACACCATACACCCATATACCCATATAGCACCACCAGGATACTACTGTACACCATATACCCATATAGCACCACCAGGATACTACTGTACACCATATACCCATATAGCACCACCAGGATACTACTGTACACCATACACCCATATACCCATATATCACCACCAGGCTACTACTGTACACCATACACCCATATACCCATATATCACCACCAGGCTACTACTGTACACCATATACCCATATAGCACCACCAGGATACTACTGTACACCATATACCCATATAGCACCACCAGGATACTACTGTACACCATACACCCATATACCCATATAGCACCACCAGGATACTACTGTACACCATATACCCATATAGCACCACCAGGCTACTACTGTACACCATACACCCATATACCCATATATCACCACCAGGCTACTACTGTACACCATACACCCATATACCCATATAGCACCACCAGGATACTACTGTACACCATATACCCATATAGCACCACCAGGATACTACTGTACACCATATACCCATATAGCACCACCAGGATACTACTGTACACCATATACCCATATAGCACCACCAGGATACTACTGTACACCATACACCCATACAGACTTTCATGATCATACGTTTTGTACTGAAGACAATCTTGTGTTGAAAAGCAAAAAGTATGCTGCAACCCTAACCAATGACCCATGTGAACAGCACAGTGTAACTGTGAAGATATACTGTGTTCTCCTCACTGGTATTTATCAGAAAAAATGTACCCAACTGCAGAAACATCAATCAGTTACATTACTGTAACAAAACAGGTGATACTCTTCATGTGAGTGGTTCTAATAGCAGCTGAGTATACATGATAGAAGTGAATGAACAGGAATCGCTGGGGCCTGTTTAAAACAGTGTGTCTGATCTGGGATCTGTTTAAAATGCTGCGTCTGATCTGGGCCTTGTTTAAAACGCTGCGTCTGTTCCGGTAATAGCTGCACCATTGAGAGCATCTTGACTGGCTGCATGAAAGTTTGGAATGGCAAATACAGAGGATAGTGCGTACGGCCCAGTACGGCCCAGTACATCACCAGAAAGTTGGTTAGCCCTCTTTGATGTTACGTAGATTGATACATAGCTATGTTTTCATTTATAAAGCCCTGTTACAAAAAGTCCCACTACACCTAACATCATCATTAAACTTCAGACATAGGAGTTCTTTTGGTCTCTACTGAGTTAGGTAAATCAGCTTTGAGTTTTCTTGTACCTTATTTGTGGAACAAACTTCAAAATGTTGTTAAAATGTTCTGGTGCGTCGAGGTCAATTCAGAAAGCTGATTGAGGACCTTATTACTGATCAATGTGTTTGTTTTTTATGACCGGGTTTTTCTTTCTGCTTGCATTTTTGTATTTATATTTTGATGTGGTTATTTTATGTAATTTGTCATTCAGGCCTCATCTGTAAAAGAGACCTTGGTCTCAGTATGACTCCCTGATAAAATAAAGGTTAAATAACATTTAAAAAACCACTGTGGCCGAGCTCCCTGACATTCAGGACCTCTATACCAGGCGTTGTCAGGGGAAGGCCCTAAACATTTTCAAAGACTCGACGGGGATGTAGTGGAGCAGGAGGAAAGATTCAAGTCCTCTGTGTCCACATCACTAAGGATTTATCATGGTCCACACACACCAACACAGTTGTGAAGAGGGAACGACAATGCCTCTTCCCCCTCAGGAGGCTGAAAAGATTTAGCATGGGCCTCAAAAACTTCTGAGAGCATCTTGACTGGCTGCACCATCGCTTGGAATGGCAACGGCTTGTCATCCTACCGCAAAGCTCTACATAGGGTAATGCGTACGGCCCAGTACATCACTGGGGCCAAGCTTCCAGCCAGGAACTCTATACCAGGCGGTGTCAGAGGAAAGCTCTAAAAATGGTCAAAGACTCCAGTCACCCAAGTCATAAACTATTCTCTCTGCTACTGCACGGCAAGCGATACCAATTCACCAAGTCTGGAACCAACAGGACCCTGAACAGCTTCTACCCCCAAGTCATAGACGGTTCTCTCTGCTACCGCACGGCAAGCGATACCGATTCACCAAGTCTGGAACCAACAGGACCCTGAACATCTTCTACCCCAGGCCATAAGAGCTGCATTGACCCTTTTTGCACTCTCTTTTGACTCATCACATATGCTGCTGTTACTGTTTATCTGTCCTGTTGCCTAGTCTCTTTATCCCCATCTATATGTACATTTCTACCTCAATTACCTCATACCCCTGCACATCGACTTGGTACTGGTACCCTGTTATCATTACTCATTGTGTACTTATGCCTTGTGTTATAATTTATTTATTTTTTAACTTTTTTTCTCTCTTGTTGGGAAGGGCCCATAAGTAAGCATTTCACTGTTAGTTTACACCTGTTGTTTACCAAGCATGTGACAAATCAACTTTGATTTGATTTTAATCACTGAGGCTTGTTTAAAATACTGCGTCTGATCCGGTAATCACTGGGACTTGTTTAAAACGTTGCATATGATCCGGTAATCACTGGGACTTGTTTAAAACGTTGCATATGATCCGGTAATCACTGGGACTTGTTTAAAACGTTGCATATGATCCGGTAATCACTGGGACTTGTTTAAAATGTTGCATATGATCCGGTAATTACTGGGACTTGTTTAAAACGTTGCATATGATCCTGTAATCACAGGGACTTGTTTAAAACGCTGCATATGATCCGGTAATTACTGGGACTTGTTTAAAATACTGCGTCTGATTCACTAATCACTGGGACTTGTTTAAAACGTTGCATATGATCCTGTAATCACTGGGGCTTGTTTAAAACGCTGCATATGATCCGGTAATTACTGGGACTTGTTTAAAACGCTGCATATGATCTGGTAATCCTGGGACTTGTTTAAAACGCTGCATCTGATCCGGTAATCACTGGGACTTGTTTAAAACGCTGCATATGATCCGGTAATCACTGGGACTTGTTTAAAACGCTGCATATGATCCGGTAATCACTGGGACTTGTTTAAAACGCTGCATATGATCCGGTAATCACTGGGACTTGTTTAAAACGCTGCATATGATCCGGTAATCACTGGGACTTGTTTAAAACGCTGCGTCTGATCCGGTAATCACTGGGGCTTGTTTAAAACGCTGCGTCTGATCCGGTAATCACTGGGGCTTGTTTAAAACGCTGCGTCTGATCCGGTAATCACTGGGGCTTGTTTAAAACGCTGCGTCTGATCCGGTAATCACTGGGGCTTCTTTAAAACGCTGCGTCTGATCCGGTAATCACTGGGGCTTCTTTAAAACGCTGCATATGATCCGGTAATCACTGGGGCTTGTTTAAAACGCTGCGTCTGATCCGGTAATCACTGGGGCTTGTTTAAAACACTGTGTCACGATCGTTATAATGAGTGGACCAAGATGCAGCGTGGTATGTTTCCATCCTCTTTATTTGGAAGAGAAACTCAAAGAAAAAACAATAAAGCGTCAAACGAAACGTGAAGCTAAATGTATCACTCGCAGGCAACTATACCTAGACAAGATCCCACAAAGCACAAAGGGGGAAATGGCTGCCTAAATATGATCCCCAATCAGAGACAACGATAAACAGCTGCCTCTGATTGGGAACCATACCAGGCCAACATAGAAATATAATCACCTAGATGACCCACCCTAGTCACACCCCGACCCAACCAACATAGAGAATAAAAAGCTCTCTATGGTAAGGGCGTGACACGCTACGTCTGATCAGGTAATCACTGGGGCTTCTTTAAAGCGCTGTGTCTGACCCTGTAATCACTGGGGCTTATTTAAAACGCTGCGTCTGATCCGGTAATCACTGGGGCTTATTTAAAACGCTGCATCTGATCCTGTAATCACTGGGGCTTATTTAAAACGCTGCGTCTGATCCGGTAATCACTGGGGCTTATTTAAAACGCTACGTCTGATCAGGTAATCACTGGGGCTTATTTAAAACGCTGCGTCTGATCCGGTAATCACTGGGGCTTATTTAAAACGCTGCGTCTGATCAGGTAATCACTGGGGCTTATTTAAAACGCTGCGTCTGATCCTGTAATCACTGGGGCTTATTTAAAACGCTGCGTCTGATCCGGTAATCACTGGGGCTTCTTTAAAACGCTGCGTCTGATCCGGTAATCACTGGGGCTTGTTTAAAACACTGCGTCTGATCCTGTAATCACTGGGGTTTGTTTAAAACGCTGCGTCTGATCCGGTAATCACTGGGGCTTGTTTAAAACGCTGCGTCTGATCCGGTAATCACTGGGGCTTATTTAAAACGCTGTGTCTGATCCGGTAATCACTGGGGCTTGTTTAAAACGCTGCGTCTGATCCTGTAATCACTGGGGCTTGTTTAAAACGCTGCGTCTGATCCGGTAATCACTGGGGCTTGTTTAAAACGCTGCATCTGATCCTGTAATCACTGGGACTTGTTTAAAACGCTGCATATGATCCGGTAATCACTGGGACTTGTTTAAAACGCTGCATATGATCCGGTAATCACTGGGACTTGTTTAAAACGCTGCATATGATCCGGTAATCACTGGGACTTGTTTAAAACGCTGCATATGATCCGGTAATCACTGGGACTTGTTTAAAACGCTGCGTCTGATCCGGTAATCACTGGGGCTTGTTTAAAACGCTGCGTCTGATCCGGTAATCACTGGGGCTTGTTTAAAACGCTGCGTCTGATCCGGTAATCACTGGGGCTTGTTTAAAACGCTGCGTCTGATCCGGTAATCACTGGGGCTTCTTTAAAACGCTGCGTCTGATCCGGTAATCACTGGGGCTTCTTTAAAACGCTGCATATGATCCGGTAATCACTGGGGCTTGTTTAAAACGCTGCGTCTGATCCGGTAATCACTGGGGCTTGTTTAAAACACTGTGTCACGATCGTTATAATGAGTGGACCAAGATGCAGCGTGGTATGTTTCCATCCTCTTTATTTGGAAGAGAAACTCAAAGAAAAAACAATAAAGCGTCAAACGAAACGTGAAGCTAAATGTATCACTCGCAGGCAACTATACCTAGACAAGATCCCACAAAGCACAAAGGGGGAAATGGCTGCCTAAATATGATCCCCAATCAGAGACAACGATAAACAGCTGCCTCTGATTGGGAACCATACCAGGCCAACATAGAAATATAATCACCTAGATGACCCACCCTAGTCACACCCCGACCCAACCAACATAGAGAATAAAAAGCTCTCTATGGTAAGGGCGTGACACGCTACGTCTGATCAGGTAATCACTGGGGCTTCTTTAAAGCGCTGTGTCTGACCCTGTAATCACTGGGGCTTATTTAAAACGCTGCGTCTGATCCGGTAATCACTGGGGCTTATTTAAAACGCTGCATCTGATCCTGTAATCACTGGGGCTTATTTAAAACGCTGCGTCTGATCCGGTAATCACTGGGGCTTATTTAAAACGCTACGTCTGATCAGGTAATCACTGGGGCTTATTTAAAACGCTGCGTCTGATCCGGTAATCACTGGGGCTTATTTAAAACGCTGCGTCTGATCAGGTAATCACTGGGGCTTATTTAAAACGCTGCGTCTGATCCTGTAATCACTGGGGCTTATTTAAAACGCTGCGTCTGATCCGGTAATCACTGGGGCTTCTTTAAAACGCTGCGTCTGATCCGGTAATCACTGGGGCTTCTTTAAAACGCTGCGTCTGATCCGGTAATCACTGGGGCTTGTTTAAAACACTGCGTCTGATCCTGTAATCACTGGGGCTTGTTTAAAACGCTGCGTCTGATCCGGTAATCACTGGGGCTTGTTTAAAACGCTGCGTCTGATCCGGTAATCACTGGGGCTTATTTAAAACGCTGTGTCTGATCCGGTAATCACTGGGGCTTGTTTAAAACGCTGCGTCTGATCCTGTAATCACTGGGGCTTGTTTAAAACGCTGCGTCTGATCCGGTAATCACTGGGGCTTGTTTAAAACGCTGCGTCTGATCCTGTAATCACTGGGGCTTATTTAAAATGCTGCGTCTGATCCGGTAATCACTGGGGCTTATTTAAAACGCTGCGTCTGATCCTGTAATCACTGGGGCTTATTTAAAACGCTACGTCTGATCAGGTAATCACTGGGGCTTATTTAAAACGCTGCGTCTGATCCGGTAATCACTGGGGCTTATTTAAAACGCTGCGTCTGATCCTGTAATCACTGGGGCTTATTTAAAACGCTGTGTCTGATCCGGTAATCACTGGGGCTTCTTTAAAACGCTGCGTCTGATCCGGTAATCACTGGGGCTTCTTTAAAACTCTGTGTCTGATCCGGTAATCACTGGGGCTTGTTTAAAACGCTGCGTCTGATCCGGTAATCACTGGGGCTTATTTAAAACGCTGCGTCTGATCCTGTAATCACTGGGGCTTCTTTAAAGCGCTGTGTCTGACCCTGTAATCACTGGGGCTTGTTTAAAACGCTGCGTCTGATCCGGTAATCTCAAATGATAACAATTTACTTTGTAGAGGTGCCCTCTTTGCTTGATTAACTCTGTGATCCATTAACTATCCCTAAAACCTGCCTTAGAGGATCCCCTTTCCCCTGCTTTGTAGTAGGCCGGATGTGGATGATATATTGTAGGCGGCAGAGAATGCCCCCTCTAGGAGAGCTGTCAGAGGTGCCCAGGAGTATGGGTGGCTGTGTGTGTGTTGGTACCATAGGAGGCTGGTGAGAGGCAGATGGCTCAGAATAATGTCTTGAATCGAATGAATGGAATGCTATCAAGCACATGGAAACTATGTGTTTGATACCATTCTATTCCAGCCATTACTTTCAGCCTATCCTTCCCAATTTAGATGCCACCAGCCACCCGTGGTGGTTATGTACGTGCCTGCATGAGTGTGTCTGTTCAAGTTCAGGAAATTGAGTGTGATAAGTAGATTTAATTGAACTTAGAAATGAGGGTTAATCATGGAAAAACAAGAGAAACTAATAGTTTACCTTAGTGGGAAATGAAACTCAATGAAGGTAGCTACACTGAACCAAAAACAACCTGTCATATTCATTCAGACATTATTTAAAAAACAGCTACTGGTTTAAAAGCTTTGGAGCTTTGTGTTGAATTAGTAATAACACAAACTCTCCTCCGTCATGACTGATAATATGCTGCCATCCCATTGTAAAAGTTTAGTTAGCTTTTATATTTGGATTAATGTTTTTCAGGGATATGTTTCCATTTCACCAGAGACATCTTGAAAGCTCTGGGCCACAAGACAACTGTGGCGCAGCGGTCAAAGGCATCACTACAGACCCTGATTCGATCCCGGGCTGTATCACAACCGGCACACAATTGGCCCAGCGTTGTTGTCACGATCGTTATAAGGAGTGGACCAAGATACAGCGTGGTATGTTTCCATCCTTTTATTTGGAAGAGAAAACTTAAAGCACAAAAACAATAAAGCGAATAAACGAAACGTGAAGCTACATGCAGTGCAGAAAGCAACTACACACAAACATAGTCAAGATCCCACAAATACAATGGGGAAATGGCTACCTAAATTTGATCCCCAATCAGAGACAACGATAAACAGCTGCCTCTGATTGGGAACCATATCAGGCCAACATAGAAATACAATTCCCCTAGATAACCCACCCTAAATCACACCCCGACCCAACCAACATAGAGAATAAACAGCTCTCTATGGTCAGGGCGTGACAGTTGTCCGGGTTAGGGGAGGGTTTGGCCGGGGTAGGCTATCATTGTAAATAAGAATTTGTTCTTAACTGGCTTGCCTAGTTAAATAAAAAAATACAACTGTGAGGCACAATAAAATGCGTTTCTCTTTCTTCAATACACAAAAGTCCAGAAGAATACCACTCCATGCAATGCACCCACAAAAACTAGGACTGAAAAGCTATTGTAACCTCAAGTTACCTAGAAAGTCATACAGTAAGCATTTTGACACATTTCCAATATATTTCTTATTGTCAGACATTTGCAGTGGTAAGACTGGATTGTTATTTCTGTAAATAACAGTGATCCACGCATGCTCCTAAGGCTTACCAAACGCTTTTTATTTTGGAATAATAATAATACATAACTTCTTCAAAGATAAGGCATCATCACAATGAAAGTAAATAATTTGTTTTCAGTATACTAATTGTTGTTGACCAACCTTGAGACTTTGCCAGTGTCTTGTGAAATACAGAGCCAACCCCAACCCTAACCCAGAAAAACAAATCAAACTGATGTGAACAAGTCAAGAGGGGATGCTGAAACTTCTGATTAAAGAGAATTTCCATCAAGGAAGTGCCCCGCTCTGAGAGTGCTGAACCGCACGCCACCCTGTAAGGGTCCCAGCACCTCAGAGACCCTTACAATTTCAGATCCAATTTCAGACATCAGACTGCTTGCAACATAAATGAAAACCCCTTTGAATGAAAATCAAGGAATCATCATTCTGTTTGACAAGTTTTGAAGCCACTGTCTGATCCACTGTTCTAAGCTAATGTACAGTACCAGTCAAAAGTTTGGACATACCTACTCATTCAAGGGTTTTCTTTATTTTTACTATTTTCTACATTGTAGAATAATAGCGAAGACATCAAAACTATGAAATAACACCAAAAACAAGTGTTGAACAAATCAAAATGTATTTTATATTTGAGATTCTTCAAAGCAGTACTGTATATGGCCAGACAATTGATTGGTCGGGAGAGAAAAAATGGGGCATATTCGTTGCATTTTAGGAAATAGCATTATGTTTAATTCAGAAGTCACACAAATTCATCCAGGCCTGGTAAACAACAATACATAAACAAGAAGATTTGCTTCCCACATGTTTATCCAAGCAGGGAATTAGGGCCAACGGCTTTATATTCTTAAGTGTACCAGCATGCTTTTCTATCATACAGTACCCTGTGCTACACACCCCATACATTTAAGTGCAGAGCTCAGAAATTAGACCATGTGTTATCCTGTGATTTGTTGACTCATATTTGTATAACGGTTTATTATCGTGCCATCAATTGTCCTCTTGCCAGGCAGACAAAAATGTAAATAACGCTCAGTATTACGTTCAGACGCAAATGTATTGTTTGTAATGAGTAGCAAACAAACAACACAGTCCATAGAATAAGGCATTCAGGAGGAATTGCTGACTGGAAACCGGAGACTGAATGTGTGATAGATGACTTTCAGCTCAGCAACTGCACTAACTGTGTATCAATGAAAAAGCACTTATAGTAGGATAATGCTTAATGAACACATAACTGGTATGCTTTTTTGCACTGTCAGCCATTGTCATAATAGCTTAAGCACTGGGCAGGGAGTCAATATGGATTGGAGTAATGGCAGGGACCAGGGTGAGGGTTTGGATACATCTGAAGCTGAAGCTAGGACACATGTGAGTCTGATAATATAGCACCGCTTCAGTTAGCGGCACACTCTCACTGACTGAAGCAGTGCTATATTATTATTATTGGGCTAAGTCATGGTGTCACGTTTGTCGGATGGAGGAAGAGAGAAGGACCAAGGCACAGCGTGCTACGAATACATTCTTCTATTTATTTAACACGAAACGAAGAACACTTAAACAAACTAATCAAAACAACAAAACGAACGTGAAGCTATATATATATATATATATATATATATAAAGTGCAGACACAAGCAACAAATACATAGACAATAACCCACAAAATCCCTAAATAATATGGCTGCCTAAATATGGTTCCCAATCAGAGACAATGATACACAGCTGCCTCTAATTGAGAACCAATCTAGGCAACCATAGACATACAAACACCTAGACTATAAAACACCCCATAAACATACAAAACCCCTAGACTAGACAAAACACATAAATCCCCCATGTCACACCCTGACCTAACCAAAATAATAAAGAAAACAAAGATAACTAAGGCCAGGGCGTGACACAGGGTCACACAGTGTTTCTTGGTAGTCTTAAACAAATCTACTTTGAAACAAAAGCATACACCTCACACACATGGTTATGGGCATTAAAAAAGAAGACACCTGTACCATGTCAGATATAGAATTTAAATGTATTACATTTTTCAAATCAAATCAAATCACATTTTATTTGTCACATACACATGGTTAGCAGATGTTAATGCGAGTGTAGCGAAATGCTTGTGCTTCTAGTTCCGACAATGCAGTAATAACCAACGAGTAATCTAACCTAACAATTCCACAACTACTACCTTATACACACATAAGTGTAAAGGGATAAAGAATATGTACATAAAGATATATGAATGAGTGATGGTACAGAACGGCATAGGCAAGATGCAGTAGATGGTATAGAGTACAGTATATACATATGAGATGAGTAATGTAGGGTATATAAACATAAAGTGGCATAGTTTAAAGTGGCTAGTGATACATGTATTACATAAAGATGGCAAGATGCAGTAGATGATATAGAGTACAGTATATACATATACATATAAGATGAGTAATGTAGGGTATGTAAACATTATATTAAGTGGCATTGTTTAAAGTGGCTAGTGATACATTTTTACATAAATTTCCATCAATTCCCAATTCCCATTAAATCCCACTAAATGTTAGTGGTGGCTGTTTAACAGTCTGATGGCCTTGAGATAGAAGCTGTTTTTCAGTCTCTCGGTCCCTGCTTTGATGCACCTGTACTGACCTCGCCTTCTGGATGATAGCGGGGTGAACAGGCAGTGGCTCGGGTGGTTGTTGTCCTTGATGATCTTTATGGCCTTCCTGTGACATCGGGTGGTGTAGGTGTCCTGGAGGGCAGGTAGTTTGCCCCTGGTGATGCGTTGTGCAGACCGCACTACCCTCTGGAGAGCCTTACGGTTGTGGGCGGAGCAGTTGCCGTACCAGGCGGTGATACAGCCCGACAGGATGCTCTCGATTGTGCATCTGTAGAAGTTTGTGAGTGCTTTTGGTGACAAGCCGAATTTCTTCAGCCTCCTGAGGTTGAAGAGGCGCTGCTGCGCCTTCTTCACAACGCTGTCTGTGTGGGTGGACCAATTCAGTTTGTCCGTGATGTGTACGCCGAGGAACTTAAAACTTACTACCCTCTCCACTACTGTCCCGTCGATGTGGATAGGGGGGTGCTCCACCTGGGGGCGGCCCGTCAGGAAGTCCAGGACCCAGTTGCACAGGGCGGGGTCGAGACCCAGGGTCTCGAGCTTGATGACGAGTTTGGAGGGTACTATGGTGTTAAATGCTGAGCTGTATTAAATGCTGAGCTGTAGTCGATGAACAGCATTGTCACATAGGTATTCCTCTTGTCCAGATGGGTTAGGGCAGTGTGCAGTGTGGTTGCGATTGCGTCGTCTGTGGACCTATTGGGTCGGTAAGCAAATTGGAGTGGGTCTAGGGTGTCAGGTAGGGTGGAGGTGATATGGTCCTTGACTAGTCTCTCAAAGCACTTCATGATGACGGAAGTGAGTGCTACGGGGCGGTAGTCGTTTAGCTCAGTTACCTTAGCTTTCTTGGGAACAGGAACAATGGTGGCCCTCTTGAAGCATGTGAGAACAGCAGACTGGGATAAGGATTGATTGAATATGTCCGTAAACACACCAGCCAGCTGGTCTGCGCATGCTCTGAGGACGCGGCTGGGAATGCCGTCTGGGCCTGCAGCCTTGCGAGGGTTAACACGTTTAAATGTTTTACTCACCTCGGCTGCAGTGAAGGAGAGCCCGCAGGTTTTGGTAGCGGGCCGTGTCTGTGGCACTGTATTGTCCTCAAAGCGAGCAAAAAAGTTTTTTAGTCTGTCTGGGAGCAAGACATCCTGGTCCGCGACGGGGCTGGTTTTCTTTTTGTAATCCGTGATTGACTGTAGATCCTGCCACATACCTCCTGTGTCTGAGCTGTTGAATTGCGACTCTACTTTGTCTCTATACTGGCACTTAGCTTGTTTGATTGCCTTGCGGAGGGAATAGCTACACTGTTTGTATTCGGTCATGTTTCCGGTCACCTTGCCCTGGTTAAAAGCAGTGGTTCGCGCTTTCAGTTTCGCGTGAATGCTGCCATCAATCCACGGTTTCTGGTTTGGGAATGTAAATTTTTGATATTCATCCCAATATTACACTTTATATACACCACAGAATACTGAAATATAAGAAAACCCGTTTGACATAGAAACAATAAATAATGAAATAATTTATAATGAAAAATATTAGAAACATTCCACCCATGAGGCCACTAGAGGGTGCGTTGGTCAGTTGACTGCAGGAAAGGGCTACAGTGAGCACACACACATAGCCTAGAAGAGTGACAAGCTCAGAGGATTTTGATTGGATCTTCTATTAGGGTTTTTAAAACTAATGACCAACCAGATTCAGGGTAGCTGAATGATGTGTACTTCGCCGGTCCATGGTCCATTACCAAAATGATGCTGCCAGCTGCACCCAGGCTGCAGCTCATTAAATCAATGCCTGGAACACCAAGATTATGTCAGAGTAGCAGCCTTTATAGGTTGATAACCTCTGTATTACTAGAAGCACTTTAGTTAAGAGGGATATGTCTACAATATAGAGCTGTTTAGTGTAATACTCTGATGGTGATTTTAAACCATTTTGTAATAACACTTAGATTACTGCCTCTTCAAATTGTATTTCTGTTGAATTATTAGCAGCACTGACCAAATTAATTTGTGGTTATTTTGCGAAAGCAAAGACCATACAGTAGCCATGTAAAGTGACTGCATGTACCTTTTCAAATAAGAAGTTATTTAAATAGATTAGAACTAAATAGAATTGAGTAGAGTTACCAGAGGCGGGATCTAGGTTTGGGAGATTATGCTGTTGGGCAGGCTGTTTTGTTGGCTCTCTGTGGTGACCTCATAATTACCAGACAGATTACTGCTGCGTTATCACGGAATCCATGTAGCGAAACAGAATGTAAACTTGTCTCACAAGTTGTACGAGGTTAGTGATCTCGGCCCGGGTGGCCTGTGATACGCTGATGGGCCAGGACCCATGACAACCGCCACAGGAAGTTGCCCATAGCGCCATCAGATTCTCAGGCTTGGTCCACACTTTCGGTAGCCATGGAGCTACAGAGAAATTTGTCACTTTAAATAAATAAGGCAATAGTCTACATTAATATGAGAAGAAGCTTTTTTTCAACAAGTTTGTGGAGAGCCTTGGAGTCTGTCACACCATGATGTATGAGAAAAGAGTCTGCTTATTTGAATAAACACAATCTCAGTCAACCTGACATTGTAGTAAGTTAATAATAATATGAAAGCAGTGCATATTACATAAACCTATTGTTGCTACTTTTTCCAATGATCCCCTGTGCATTACTTAAAACTCATGATTTAGTCTAAATGGGGGTCTAAATATCTCTATCCAATGGCAGGTGCTGGGGATGAAGGTAGAGGAGATTTAAACCTTCAAGTTATCACCTGTTAGTCTAATAATTTATAGACTTAGGCTCTCATTTGAACTGGTAACATCGACCTCAGACACAATGGGGCAACACGAGAGGGAGGGAAAGTGACGAAATAAAGTACTAGCTAGCTTGCTAGGCAATGTTACAATGTCTTACCTCCAAACCAGTTGGAGAGAGTCCTGCCAATGGCGTGAAATGAGCGCCTGTCCTCTTAAGACCGTAAGAAAAGGTTTTGCTAGATTTGTCATTAGCTGGCTAGAAAGTTCATCAATTCAGGATTTACAAACTGTCCAGTTTTTCATAATTTACACATTCATGAATTCACAATTATCTAGTTAACATTATTTAAGTTGTCCATCTAAACCGCTGATTCAGATGAGATCGGTTACAAGCTAGCTGGATCATGTCAATCGTTAGTGGGGCAAACTGGGAATTGTATGTGCAAATGAGTGCATTTAAAATTCATATGAAAATAATTTGTTGAACATTTTAACATTAATTTGGTGAATAAATAAATGTAATACTCACATTTCATGAAGTTATTTCTCATTCTTCTGGAAATGTTTCTCAGAAGTGGGACTTACGTCCGCCATAAATTTAACGGAACTTGTTTGTTTTTTAGCTAGCTAAGTCGCAAGATGTTATGGGATATCCTACCCAAGACATATTCTAGGAAATATAAGAAATATACTGTATCTAATTTTATCTCAGCTATCTTATATATTTATGAGATATTTATCTTAAAACATTTTTGAGGAGACATTGGATGATGACTGGTATTTTTTACGTCCTGAAATGGTGCCTCCAAAGGCAGGGTCCTTGTCGCTTGGAACACAGCCAAAGATTCAAACCTTGTCCTAGGAACAGGTACAGCCAGGTAACCTTCAGAGCAGCCATCACAGCAGCTGACCCAATCCACAGTGATGGCTGTCTCTCTGGGGGATGAGATTGAACTTCTTCCAGCATCCAATCTGACAGCCATGACAGGTTCAGTGTCAAAACTCTGAGAGCAGTAGGCCCTGTCTCCCACCTTCACAGAGTTCCCGTGGAGGAGACCATGGGGCAGAGACACCGCTCACCTCTCACCTCACAAGTGTGAAGTGGATCTGTGACAGCGTCGTAGGATAAAAACACTGAAATAACAGGTCTACGCTGGTGCTTGACATAAAGCAAGTATATGTACTTTGGAGGACAAAACCAACTACAACACTTACAGGTTGTTGTTGTGCATGATAATGAGTTTTCAATCCCATTGCTAGTATTATTAAGGTCCAATAAATAGATATCGACTTGATTCTCATTCGAAATATGACTTAAATATCAGTGAAATGACATGATCGATAACAGCACTTCTGGTGATGTCAGTCTTAATGGGGTATGCACCCATGGTCATGTTCAACATTACCTTCAGGAGTACAAGTGTCAATGTGATCTTCTGACAGAGTCAAACCATAATTTCAACAACCGAATGAAGATGGTGTGACAGATAATTACTTGCAGCTTTACTTTGTAAACTTTGTGAGAGGATAAGGCTGAAGTTTGATGTTCTAATTAATGCTGAGTAATTAGAATACAGTGCTTCTGATTGTAGTCTGTGTAACACTGGCTCAGAGGGGAACCACGTGCTGATCGGGGAATTATATGATTAACTTGGTGGACTGTAACAAGACTGGTTAACTGCCTTGTTCAGAGGCAGAACAACAGATTTTTACCTTGTCAGCTTGAGGATTCGATCCAGCAACCTTTCGGTTACTGGCCCATCTAACTACTAGGCTACCTGCCACCCCAAAATGATGAGACTGATAGAACGAGGAGCATCACATTAGCTGGATTGTATTTGCACATCTAGATCACACACATGAGTTGTCATTAGCTCAGATTTCAGGGTGACAAGAGAGGTCTAATGGGACTGACTTTCTGCCTTAGCAGTTTTCACACCTGATTTGCTATGTTGCTCTCTTTTCTTAAACTAACAAGGACAAAACAATGTGTATTGACACTTTAATTGAATCACAGTTTCTCATCCATGAAATGGAATAGAGTGAAAATGAATATCTCCGATTCCTTCCCACTTAATTGTGGGCTTTGGTGCAGCCCCTAGTAAATTATGCTGCTGACAGAATACAATGTTATTCAATTGAAATCACAGGATTCATTGGCGTTATTGCTCAGATTGTCTTGCTACGCTACACATGTATTATCTGGGAAGAATTCCTTCCTTCGATGCACTAGTTAGGCTTATCCTGTGAGACACCTATAGTGCTTCACTGTCTCCGCCATGGGACTAAATCACCACAGTGTTACATAACGTCTTCACCCCCTGAGACAACCTATTAATTAATGAGAACCTGCTAAGAGGCCCCAGACTTCTTCCTCTCCTTGGATTTCCTTGCAGGAAATCAATTTTATGTCATTTTAGCTGCCAATAAATCTCACCGACAAGTTTTATTATATCCCTTCCCTCAGTGAGTCAAAGGCTTACAGTACAGTAGACAGCGCTGAGATGGAGCAGCTGAACCTGTCAGAGGATTAGGAACCACTTACTGTCTGTTCACTTTGTTTTGAACATTCCAGCAACACTCTGAGCTGGTTGAGGCCAAGGGAGGTTGAGGCTATGGGAGGAGGTTGAGGCTAAGGGAGGAGGTTGAGGCTAAGGGAGGAGGTTGAGGCTAAGGGAAGGGGTTGAGGCTAAGGGAGGAGGTTGAGGCTAAGGGAGGAGGCCCATACGGATTGTATACCTACTCCCACCACTTCCCTTCTTATGTTAGGATATACTCCTCCCTGTGACAATGTGGCTGGCAGAGGATATTCTGCTGTTAGAGAAGTTTGAGATTTAATGGAAATAAAGAGCCTGTCTCAAGAGGGCTTATGTCCTGGAAGACAAGTGATTTTCTATGCTGGTTCTGCAGCAAAACAAGCTCCTTTTCCTCAGTTAGCTCTGGAGTTGTGATATGCCTCCAGTGAGATAAAGCTAAGGCTGCCATCATGGGACAACCGACTCTACTGAAACGAGCTGCCTCACCATATCAGCGGTATAAAGTAGAAATTGCTATATGCTATTTGAAGAAAACAACAATAGAGTAACTGTCCAGTGAAAATCTCACTTTTAAAAGTTCATAGTCTGTTAAGTCATACCCAAATAATGTTATTGACTCATACTATACTTGTATTTGTGGCCAAAGCATAAATTGGAGAAAAAACACAAAGCAAAAACTCCACCTCAGACTTGTATCTCAAACAGACCGTTTCAAAAATGCTTGCTATTTCCTCATTGTGGATGATGTCGCTTCAGGAGGATCAGCTGGCCAATCAGCGGCCTACATGCATGAATATTTTTTAGGACCGGTATACGCCCACACCATTCTGTTGTTGGGACACGCCCACACCATTCTGTTGTTGGGACACGCCCACACCATTCTGTTGTTGGGGCACGCCCACACCATTCTGTTGTTGGGACACGCCCACACCATTCTGTTGTTGGGGCACGCCCACACCATTCTGTTGTTGGGGTATTCTCACACATCATTCTGTTGTTGGGGTATTCTCATACCATTCTGTTGTTGGGGTATTCTCACACCATTCTGTTGTTGGGGTATTCTCACACCATTCCAACACAGAAAAGCTGCTTTTGAACATACTCAATTCATTTTTATTTTTAAGGAAAATAATTTCACTCATATTGTAATTAAATATAGGTCATATTTCATAGAAATCTGGAAACACTGAACAGTTACTTTAACCATTGGTATATTCCTACCTTTTTTTAACCATGCCTTTGCTTTGAGAATGTTTCATGTTACTCCTCAAGGAAATTTCTAAGTGACCCCAAACTTTTGAATGGTAGTGTATGTACGTCTAGACCATGAATGGGTGCAGAGGGAAAAGGTAGTCTACATTACCATATTACTGCAGCTGTGATTGATGGCAATATCTCAAAGTGTCTTATAAAAACATGGTATAAGCCCATTTACTAAACTGTGATGGATTGGCAGGTGTTAATGGGAATTCTAAAATCAACATAGTGACTCATTTGATGGATTTCAAAAAGGGATCTAAAAGGAGGGCACACGGACATAAATCTGTTCCCCAGCACTCACAAAGTACAGTACTTTCACTCACCTTTATTGTGGGTTTATACCCATGTAATCTCATTAAGAAATAAGAGAATAATGGCTTATTAGTATGATTTCGTACCGTTCTCAGAACTTACTGGCACTTCAATACCTGTTATAATGTTTGCCGAATAATATTTTTCGCTTGTGTTTGCCTATTGGCCAAACAGATGTTTTTTTTAAAGGCTGCAACAATGCGTCTGAAATTATCATGTCAATCAGGTTCTAGTCTATTTTGACCTACAGGGGAAAACAAACAAGCATCAGTTTTATTTAACTGAAACAGATCTACTGAGGTGTAATTCATTGTGCCATAAGACAGTGTTCTGTGGTAAAACAATATGGCTTGGTCAAACAGAATATATTTTCTACTCATGTTATCTAATCAATGTACAGTACATGCACATAACACTTATGTTTTCCATTAAATACGAGCGAGCTTGTTATTGATAGACTTAGTTTGGTATTTTCTCCAAATTCTGTTCAAAAATTGGCACATTCAAAATGGCCCTCATGAGTTAACATTCTCTCCTAATTTTTTCAACATACTTTAATGTGATCACAATGCATCAACCTGACTAATTGATTGAATGAGTCATCAACCTGACTAGTTGATTGAATGAGTCATCAACCTGACTAGTTGATTGAATGAGTCATCAACCTGACTAGTTGATTGAATGAGTCATCAACCTGACTAGTTGATTGAATGAGTCATCAACCTGACTAGTTGATTGAATGAGTCATCAACCTGACTAGTTGATTGAATAAGTCATCGACGTGACTGGTTGATTTTTTTATTTTATTTTTATATTTCACCTTTATTTAACCAGATAGGCTAGTTGAGAACAAGTTATCATTAACAAATACGACCTGGCCAAGATAAAGCAAACAAGTGCGACACAAACAACAACACAGAGTCACACATGGAATAAACAAAACATACAGTTAATAACACAATAGAAAAAAGTTTTTATACAGTGTGTGCAATAGTAGCGAAATAATTACTATTTAGCAATTAAACACTGGGGTGATATAGACTGGAGTGATAGATGTGCAGAAGATGAATGTGCAAGTACAGATACTGGGGTGCAAAGGAGAAAATAATAATAATAACAGTTTGGGGATGAGGTAGTTGGATGGGCTATTTACAGATGGGCTATGTACAGGTGCAGTGATGTGTGAGCTGCTCTGACAGCTGGTGCTTAAAGTTAGTGAGGGAGATATGAGTATCCAGCTTCAGTGATTTTGCACAGAGAACTGTAAGGAAAGGCGGCCAAAGGAGGAGTTGGTTTTGGGGGTGACCAGTGAAATATACCTGCTGGAGCGCGTGTTACGGATGGGGGCTGCTATGGTGACCAGTGAGCTGAGATAAGGCGGGGCTTTATCTAGCAAAGACTTATAGATGACCTGGAGCCAGTGGGTTTGGCAACAAATATGAAGTGAGGGCCAGCCAACGAGAGCATACAGGTTGCAGTGGTGGGTAGTATATGGGGATTTGGTGACAGAACGGATGGCACTGTGATAGATTGCATCCAATTTGCTGAGTAGAGTGTTGGAGGTTATTTTGTAAATGACATCGCCGAAGTCAAGGATCGGTAGGTTAATCAGTTTTACGAGGGTATGTTTGGCAGCATGAGTGAAGGATGATTTGTTGCAATATAGGAAGCCGATTCTAGATTTAATTTTGGATTGGAGATGCTTAATCTGAGTCTGGAAGGAGAGTTTACAGTCTAACCAGACACCAAGGTATTTGTAGATGTCCACATATTCTAGGTCAGAACCGTCCAGAGTAGTGATGCTGGATGGGCGGGCAGGTGCTGGTTGATATCAGTTGAAAAGCATGCATTTAGTTTTAATTGCATTTAAGAGCAGTTGGAGGCCACGGAAGGAGAGTTGTATGGCATTGAAGCTTGTCTGGAGGTTAGTTAACCCAGTGTCCAAAGAAGGGCCAGAAGTATACAAAATGGTATCGACTGCGTAGAGGTGGATCAGAGAATCACCAGCAGCAAGAGCGACATCATTGATGTATACAGAGAAAAGTGTCGACCTGAGAATTTAACCCTGTGGCACCCCCATAGGTGAACGAGTCATCAACGTAAACATACATTTAACCTAGATTTCACAAATCATTGATAAAGTTACAAAATGTGATTTATTTCAAATTAAATTCCCATTTGTTGACAACTCAACCTCATCCCAAATTGGATATCTATCTGACGTCTTTACCCTGTGCAGAAGGAAAACTACTTTCTTGAAGCGTTAGCGGAGAAGAAGGATTCTTCTCCATCCTCTTCATGTCAGATGTCCTCTGCTCTATCAGCCTCACCATACAATGAAATGGTATAGCACACTGTGCCAACAGAATGTGTTTAGCAGTTTCCACAAGGAACCCACACTGTGCTGCCCGAGGTGTTAGTTGGGTTTCATGATAATGGTTGTACCCTCTGGCTGTTGATGCTCCAGCTGCGTTGTCCTCTGGCAGTGTTTGTTTCTCTGGGGGAGCTCAAATGAATAATTAGAATGGGGTAAAGGGAAGCTTACTAACTTCAGTTTACTGGTTTGCTGCTTTGAGAGACATGGAGAGTCAGGGGATGATTGTGCTGTGGGCTTTGTAGAGCTAATCAACCAGCACCAAAATGGGTTTGTGCACACTGAAAATGTGTATAACGAGAATATGAACTAATCAGAATTCACAATAACCTTAAAGTAGAGGAAATGTGTATTATGTTACAGAGCATCTGTTCTAAACCATTGTTAAACTGTATTTGTCAGTTTAACTTGAGATATATTTTTAATAGGTTTAGACTAAACCTAACCTTTCACTTATTCAGTATTTCTACATGTTACCTGCACAGGAAATATGGTTTTGGAATATCAGCACAAGTCCCTTTTATAATTTTCTATAAGGCTGAGCACAACCCCAGATGTACACTTTGGATGCTTTACCCTGCATAATGCTGATAAAATGCACACAGATGTCTGCCCGTCATTTGCCCGGTGTGGCCTCTCCAACATTCAGTCCCCAGAGTGAATAGCCAATTTCATCTCCACCAGAGAACCTCTTAGAAATCCACCAGGAGAAAGGACTTGTTCCCCAACACTGTGCTTCAGCCAGATACATCTCCATGGAGACAGCTGCTTTATTAGATGCTGGACCAAACTATTTGATAGGGTTGAATATCCACTGTTTATGACCTACATTATTGATGGTAAATATAGAAATCTCATTGGATTTCTGGATTTACCGGGACACAGTAATTTCACAGGCTAAACCCCCCCCCCCCCCCATCATCTCTATGACATTTCTGCTGGAATTGTCTCCCTCCTGAGTGTCACAGGCCAGAACAGCTGTTGAGAGCAGTTGGTGCATCAACATCTGCAGAGCTGGAATCTCTGCCAGTTTCATATAGGAATACTGGCAGGTCCACTGGAAGTCAGTTGAACAGATGAAAAACAATGAGGAAGGTTAGTGAGCCAGAGATAGACAGTGATTGTCTCCTTACAGAGCTTTGCTGGGTCTGAGAGACATGGGACAGCAAGAGATACAACCAATAGATCCTCAGTCAGTGGCGACATCACGTAACACGACTGGTCAGTTATTTGACTGAATATATAGTGGCAAAAGTCTATTATCATTACTAACGTCACATACACACACACACACACACACACACACACACACACACACACACAAACACGCTCACTATTTACTTGCAATTTCAGGACAGAAAATTCATTAAAAAATATGCTGCAAACAGAAAATCATAAATATGTGATGTTTTGGTCATTAAAAAGTCATTTTAAGCCAACCTACCAATGCTAATCAGTGTCTGGGCTTCTGTAATTCCAAATTGCTTTTTGCTCTGCAGCACTGCACACCGTACAAAAGAGACGGTTGCTTCTCTCCTGACAAAAAATAAAGGTTTTAACTCCTTTGTGGGTATGACTGCTTTATGGGATACAAAGAGGTAAAAGAATGGTGCAGAAAATAGATTGAGAAGAGAAAGAACCCTTCACAAAGAATACTGCATTCATACTTAGCGTTAGCAATCACTTCAAGATTTTACCTTGGAAACTATTTCCATTTAACTTCTCTTTAACAAATCAAAAAAAGAAAATATAACAAGTTACATAACAATAGATTTACTTAATCATAGGAATGTCAACCTGACATGCTTGTAGCTGATCTAACGGAGGCTTTAATTGTAGTTGAGACGCAGAAGCAACTAAATGTATGAGGAGGCTGTCGAAAGGTGCCTTGATTTCTATTTAATACTTGGCAAGAGGCTTATTCCAGAGCTGCCACTTAACTTCAGCAGATAGCAGAGCAATAGGCTGTTACTGTCATGCTGAAGATGCAATGTCATCCAAAGTACAGCACGGCAGGCCGAATTTAGAGACGTGTTTTAAAGTCCCTCGTTATGTTAGGCTTATGTCATAAGAAGAAAAAAAGACTTACAGGGAAACTGTATAGATCCATCCAGAAACTAAATAAAATAATTAAGTAGTATTACTTTTAGTAGCCAACTACTTGTTTATTGTTAACTTCATTACATCCAGCTATTGATACACAAACAGACAGAACTGGTACCATAAATTGTCTGGGGAATTTCTGACATACCAGCCCATCAGGGCCAACTAGGCCAGTCCACTAAAATACTCTGGGCCGGTGTCTGTGAAATGGGACAGCAGGCCATTAGCCAGAAAAATCATAATAACATTTCCTATCAGGCCCATTTTTCTTTTACAATAAAAACATGTAATACTTCTGTCCAGTTTGCCCTAACTGCCCTACGGCTGGTACATTTCTGCAAACAGGTGCGAAAAGAAAGACATGCAAACCACACTGTCAGATCAATGAACTAACCAACTCAAGTGATTACTTGCTGGAATATTAGCTACATTTGCAAGACCTTGTTTTAATCTTGGGCACACTTCCACTTGAATTCTATCCATGCCTCCGCCTCACTACCCACAAAGTCAACTAGTGTTCTGACACAAAAGACTGTGGTAAGGGTCATTGTGAAAACTCCTAATCAACTCTCTGAGAAAATTAATTGTTTTCCATGGCTAATTCAAGGGGCATTGGCATAAATTGACAGCTGGGGTGTGCCATATGCATACGTAAATTGGTGAGTTAATTTCTAGGTCGTGTGGAGTCCTAGACATTGAGGTACAGTTAGCTCACAGAGGTCAGATGAAGGAAGCGACCCCCATCAGCATGGATGCCAACAGTGGAGTGCCACTTCAGCATCCTGGCTGATCCTGTTTGTTAGCAGAATTACACAACCCCCTGGGACACAACATCAACACAGAGACAAGGTCCCTTCTGAATCTTTAATTAGGCCATGGAGATAAATTACCAAAGTTTACCACATCTCCACAAAATCAATGACACTCTGATAACTATGGACACCCAGTACATTCTCTGGTGATATAGAGCTCTTCAGGTTACGAGGGTGTGTGCTTGAGGGTGTGGGTACGAGGGTGTGTGCTTGAGGGTGTGGGTATGAGACTGTGGGTATGAGGGTGTGAGTATGAGGGTGTGGGTGTGAGGGTGTGGGTATGAGGGTGTGAGTATGAGGGTGTGGGTACGAGGGTGTGTGCTTGAGGGTGTGGGTATGAGACTGTGGGTATGAGGGTGTGAGTATGAGGGTGTGGGTGTGAGGGTGTGGGTATGAGGGTGTGAGTATGAGGGTGTGGGTGTGAGGGTGTGGGTATGAGGGTGTGGGTGTGGGTATGAGGGTGTGAGTGTGTGGGTATGAGGGTGTATGAGAGTGGGTATTTTGATGTGGGTATGAGGGTGTGGATATGTGGGTGTATGAGGGTGTGGGTATGAGGGTGTGGTATGAGGGTGTATGAGAGTGGGTATTTTGATGTGGGTATGAGGGTGTGGGTATGAAGGTGTGGTATGAGGGTGTGGTATGAGGGTGTGGTATGAGGGTGTGGTATGAGGGTGTGTGCTTGAGTCATTGAATGAGACTGTGTTAGTAGAGATAAAGAGGAGTGTTGTTTAATTTGTGTATTTTCTAAGTTTCAATGCAGTCTATTTTTCCAATGAAACTACACTAGTTACTTTGCTATAGATTGCAGCATTGACCTTGAAACAAAGATAACAAGAATCTAGTTCTACAGAGATAGGGAGAAAACAGAGAGCTGTTTATCCCCAAATGGTCTATCAGAGTACCCATACCAAGTCCTGTAAAACTGGGGTTAGAGGTTCTCCATCCCTTATGTTTTTAGTTGTTATATTTACAGATTTTCAGGAACGTATAAACCACATTGCCAAAATATATATTGAATAGTGAGCATGTATCTCCTCGCTTGCCCAATCTTCTTTGTAATTGAACAGAGTTGGTCTTTGTAGCAGGGCTAACCTTTAATAATGACGCAAACAAGTATTTCCAATCAATGGGAATCTATGAGGCATGAAGATATATTGATCATTGTTTTGTTAGAGTTGTGTTATTACTCAACAGTTCTGTTAGTTGTGTTATTACTCAACAGTTCTGTTAGTTGTGTTATTACTCAACAGTTCTGTTAGTTGTGTTATTACTCAACAGTTCTGTTAGTTGTGTTATTACTCAACAGTTCTGTTAGTTGTGTTATTACTCAACAGTTCTGTTAGTTGTGTTATTACTCAACAGTTCTGTTAGTTGTGTTATTACTCAACAGTTCTGTTAGTTGTGTTATTACTCAACAGTTCTGTTAGTTGTGTTATTACTCAACAGTTCTGTTAGTTGTGTTATTACTCAACAGTTCTGTTAGTTGTGTTATTACTCAACAGTTCTGTTAGTTGTGTTATTACTCAACAGTTCTGTTAGTTGTGTTATTACTCAACAGTTCTGTTAGTTGTGTTATTACTCAACAGTTCTGTTAGTTGTGTTATTACTCAACAGTTCTGTTAGTTGTGTTATTACTCAACAGTTCTGTTAGTTGTGTTATTACTCAACAGTTCTGTTGTGTTATTACTCAACAGTTCTGTTAGTTGTGTTATTACTCAACAGTTCTGTTAGTTGTGTTATTACTCAACAGTTCTGTTGTGTTATTACTCAACAGTTCTGTTAGTTGTGTTATTACTCAACAGTTCTGTTAGTTGTGTTATTACTCAACAGTTCTGTTAGTTGTGTTATTACTCAACAGTTCTGTTAGTTGTGTTATTACTCAACAGTTCTGTTAGTTGTGTTATTACTCAACAGTTCTGTTGTGTTATTACTCAACAGTTCTGTTAGTTGTGTTATTACTCAACAGTTCTGTTAGTTGTGTTATTACTCAACAGTTCTGTTGTGTTATTACTCAACAGTTCTGTTAGTTGTGTTATTACTCAACAGTTCTGTTAGTTGTGTTATTACTCAACAGTTCTGTTAGTTGTGTTATTACTCAACAGTTCTGTTAGTTGTGTTATTACTCAACAGTTCTGTTGTGTTATTACTCAACAGTTCTGTTAGTTGTGTTATTACTCAACAGTTCTGTTAGTTGTGTTATTACTCAACAGTCCTGTTAGTTGTGTTATTACTCAACAGTTCTGTTAGTTGTGTTATTACTCAACAGTTCTGTTAGTTGTGTTATTACTCAACAGTTCTGTTAGTTGTGTTATTACTCAACAGTTCTGTTGTGTTATTACTCAACAGTTCTGTTAGTTGTGTTATTACTCAACAGTTCTGTTAGTTGTGTTATTACTCAACAGTTCTGTTAGTTGTGTTATTACTCAACAGTTCTGTTAGTTGTGTTATTACTCAACAGTTCTGTTAGTTGTGTTATTACTCAACAGTTCTGTTAGTAGTTGTGTTATTACTCAACAGTTCTGTTAGTTGTGTTATTACTCAACAGTTCTGTTAGTTGTGTTATTACTCAACAGTTCTGTTAGTTGTGTTATTACTCAACAGTTCTGTTAGTTGTGTTATTACTCAACAGTTCTGTTAGTTGTGTTATTACTCAACAGTTCTGTTAGTTGTGTTATTACTCAACAGTTCTGTTAGTTGTGTTATTACTCAACAGTTCTGTTAGTTGTGTTATTACTCAACAGTTCTGTTAGTTGTGTTATTACTCAACAGTTCTGTTAGTTGTGTTATTACTCAACAGTTCTGTTAGTTGTGTTATTACTCAACAGTTCTGTTAGTTGTGTTATTACTCAACAGTTCTGTTAGTTGTGTTATTACTCAACAGTCCTGTTAGTTGTGTTATTACTCAACAGTTCTGTTAGTTGTGTTATTACTCAACAGTTCTGTTAGTTGTGTTATTACTCAACAGTTCTGTTAGTTGTGTTATTACTCAACAGTTCTGTTAGTTGTGTTATTACTCAACAGTTCTGTTAGTTGTGTTATTACTCAACAGTTCTGTTAGTTGTGTTATTACTCAACAGTTCTGTTAGTTGTGTTATTACTCAACAGTTCTGTTAGTTGTGTTATTACTCAACAGTTCTGTTAGTTGTGTTATTACTCAACAGTTCTGTTAGTTGTGTTATTACTCAACAGTTCTGATTGAATTAGTCAAATTTGTGAGTTCTGCTGTGTTACAACAATCGCCTTTCAAGGTGATAAAGCTATTTATGGAGAGAGTGCGGATGGGGCTCCAGTGAATACAGATAAGGGAGGAATAGGTCTGTCGGGTAGAGAACACAATCAGCTGCAGAGCAGAAAGCACCAATGCCTCACTAGAGACATGCCTCCATTGTACTGTAAGAGACAAGTCTTAATTGTGCCTTTGAATGACTTGAGAAAGGCTGTCTGGCATCTGCAAAGAGACAGGCATTCATTTCCCAAAGCCATGGCTAATAGTTTTAATGATCAGATGTCCTTTTGTTCTCTCCAAAATATTATGATGTTTTCCAAAGCAACACGGTTAACTTTTAGACTTCTATGAGCATGACATGAATGGTTTTCATCAATTCAGTGCAATTTCCCTTTATTTACTGACTGACTGACTGACTACCTGACTAACTGACTGACTGACTAAGTGACTGACTAAGTGACTGACTAAGTGACTGACTGACTGTGTCACGTCTACTCCTGCTCCCCCTCTCTGGCGCTCATTGTGGCCAGTTCATACTATCATGGCTCAGGAGAAGACCCAGATGCAGACGGTTCGAAGGTACAAGGTGTATTACAAAAACAGGGGGCAGGCAAACAACAGGTCAAGGGCAGGCAGAGGTCAGTAATCCAGGGCAGTGTCACAAGGTACAGAACGGCAGGTAGGCTCCGGGTCAGGGCAGGCAGAGGTCAGTAAACCAGGGCAGTGTCACAAGGTACAGAATGGCAGGTAGGCTCCGGGTCAGGGCAGGCAGAGGTCAGTAATCCAGGGCAGTGTCACAAGGTACAGAACGGCAGGTAGGCTCAGGGTCAGGGCAGGCAGAGGTCAGTAAACCAGGGCAGTGTCACAAGGTACAGAATGGCAGGTAGGCTCAGGGTCAGGGCAGGCAGAGGTCAGTAAACCAGGGCAGTGTCACAAGGTACAGAACGGCAGGTAGGCTCCGGGTCAGGGCAGGCAGAGGTCAGTAAACCAGGGCAGTGTCACAAGGTACAGAATGGCAGGTAGGCTCCGGGTCAGGGCAGGCAGAGGTCAGTAATCCAGGGCAGTGTCACAAGGTACAGAACGGCAGGTAGGCTCAGGGTCAGGGCAGGCAGAGGTCAGTAAACCAGGGCAGTGTCACAAGGTACAGAACGGCAGGTAGGCTCCGGGTCAGGGCAGGCAGAGGTCAGTAATCCAGGGCAGTGTCACAAGGTACAGAACGGCAGGTAGGCTCCGGGTCAGGGCAGGCAGAGGTCAGTAAACCAGGGCAGTGTCACAAGGTACAGAACGGCAGCAGGCTCAGGGTCCTGGTGTAACAGTATAACTTTAAACCGTCCCCTCGCCCCGACACGGGCGCGAACCAGGGACCCTCTGCACACATCAACAACAGTCACCCACGAAGCGTCGTTACCAATCGCTCCACAAAAGCCACGGCCCTTGCAGAGCAAGGGGCAACACTACTTCTAGGTTTCAGAGCAAGTGACGTAACTGATTGAAACGCTACTAGCGCGTACCCGCTAACTAGCTAGCCATTTCACATCCGTTACACTGGCAGGCAGAATGGTCAAAACTAGGAGAACTAGAAAAGAGAGACTAGAGAAAAAACAGGAGTAAGGGAAAAACGCTGGTAGGCTTGATGAAACAAGACGAACTGGCAACAGACAAACAGAGAACAAAGATATAAATACACAATGGATAATGGGGAAGATGGGCGACACCTGGAGGGGGGTGGAGACAAGCACAAAGACAGGTGAAACAGATCAGGGTGTGACAGAGTGACTGACTGACTCAGTCTCGTTCCTCTAGGTTTCTGCCTTGCTAGTGAGTTTTTCCTAGCCACGTGCATTTACATCTGCATTGCATTGTGGTTTTGGCTGGATTTCTGTATAAACACTTTGTGACATCTGCTGATGTAAAAAGAGCTTTATAAATACATTTGATTAGACTGACTGACTGACCGACTAAGTGACTAAATGACTGACTGACTCATTGGAAGCAACATATTCTACATGCAGCAAATGGGGAAGAAAACAGGGGGACTGACTTGAACATATTTCACTCTGAGAAAAATAATACAAGAGCAAAACATTTTGGGGACAGCTTTTATGTCCCTCAATATTGTATGACATGCATCCACAACATGGCCATCACGTTTTGTTGACGACACAGTAAATAGAGGTTGTGGGAGCAATCAGCATAGTCTGACAAGCAGAAATGCTTTGTCTGGACACTCCTCATTTATCTTGGCTGTCTGATAAAGGTCAGCATTGGGAGAGGTGAGAACCCCAGTAAACAGATCAGCTGTGTCACCACAGAAACTTTCAACGCCGCCAATAAAATAACGAGATGACTAAACTGAGATGGTAATCAAGAATTGTGGGAAAAAAAGGCTTGAAAATTGAAATACGGGTTATTTTTGATACCAGTCTCTCCTCAAGCTGTATGATACAGTAGCCTATATGACCATGTATGAGTGCTGACAGTTCTCATTCTCAATCAGCCAACCACAATCGCAAAACAAATTCAAAAGTGACTAAATGTTTTTGATTAGCTTAAATGCAAGTGGAAAAGTACAGAATCACACATAAACATTGTAGACTCAGCGATAAGACGGTGCATGGATTTTGAGAAAAACATGGAAATATCAGGATCTTTAAAAGTTTTATAAAACAGATTAAAAACAATGTGCCCAGAAATGTACAGTTCAAGGAAATTCATTTAAAAATACTGATTTCAAACAAATCTGGTTGAGTAAATTCACCAAAGAACATGAATTAGATAAGCTTAGCCACTTTCCTTATGGAGGAGCAGGCCCATCACAAAATGTATGATACATTTTGAATGGTCAGAACGAAGCACAGGCTCATAGCTGAGGTTTTCTTGAAACATCTCTTCAAACTGTGAATTACATTTTAACTATGTATGTGCTTCCCTCTGCTGGATACAACCATAACTACATCCTCACTATGCATTCCATGTCAAACTCCAAATCAAATCAAAGTTTTTGTCACGTGAGCCGAATACAACAGATGTAGACCTTACAGTGAAATGCTTACTTACAGGCTCTAACCAACAGTGCAAAAAAGGTATTTGGTGAACAATAGGTAAGTAAAGAAATAAAAAACAACAGTAAAAAGACAGTGAAAAATAACAGAGGCGAGGCTATATAAAGTAGCGAGGCTATATACAGTAGCAAGGCTACATACAGGCACCGGTTAGTCGGGCTGATTGAGGTAGTATGTACATGTAGATATGGTTAAAGTGACTATGCATATATGATGAACAGAGAGTAGCAGTAGCGTAAAAGAGGGGTTGGCGGGTGGTGGGTGGCAGGACACAATGCAGATAGCTCGGTTAGCCAATGTGCGGGGGCACTGGTTGGTTGGGCCAATTGAGGTAGTATGTATAGTTAAAGTGACTGTGCATATATGATAAACAGAGAGTAGCATCAGTATAAAAGAGGGGTTGGGGGGGGGGGGGGGGGGGGGGGGGGGGGGGGCACAATGCAAATAGTCCGGGTAGCCATTTTATTACCTGTTCAGGAGTCTTATGGCTTGGGGGTAAAAACTGTTGAAAAGCCTTTTTGTCCTAGACTTGGCACTCCGGTACCGCTTGCCGTGCAGTAGTAGGGAGAACAGTCTATGACTGGGGTGGCTGGGGTCTTTGACAATTTTTAGGGCCTTCCTCTGACACCACCTGGTGTAGAGGTCCTGGATGGCAGGCGGCTTAGCCACAGTGATGTACTGGGCCGTACACATTACCCTCTGTAGTGCCTTGCGGTCGGAGGCCGAGCAATTGCCGTACCAGGCAGTGATGCAACCAGTCAGGATGCTCTCAATGTTGCAGCTGTAGAACCTTTTGAGGATCTGAGGACCCATGCCAAATCTTTTTAGTTTCCTGACGGGGAATAGGCTTTGTCTTGCCCTCTTCACGACTGTCTTGGTGTTTTAAGACCATTCTAGTGTGTTGTTGGATGTGGACACCGAGGAACTTGAAGCTCTCAACCTGCTCCACTACAGCCCCGTCGATGAGAATGGGGGCGTCCTGTAGTCCACAATCATCTCCTCTATTCTGCCCTTCTGTGATTCACATCCAAAGAATCCATTTAGCCTCTTGACATGATAAATGTTACAGGTTATGCAATATTCAGTAAACAGTTCAACAGACACCACAAACACACAACCCCTGGCTCATGTGCAAATTTTACATGACACTATGCTGGTTGTATTTAAAAGTAACTGCATCAAAATCAATTGAAAAGACAGGCCTACGTCACAAGTGGTAATTCAGAGTCCACTCAGTAAACATGATAATTATAGATAAGATGTGTGTGTAGGCTAGACTACTTCCTATGTCAGTGTTAGGTCAGATGGATCAACTTGCCGGCAATGAGGATGCTGCTGGTAAAAGGATCATTATTTTACTCTACATATAGTTCATATTAAGTCACACATACACGCGGGTTTACCGGAGCACAACCACAAGACATATGGGTCACTTCTGATGTCCCTCTACTGAACAGTGTGCTGTGTGTGAGTAGTTGTCACGTTCTGACCTTAGTTCTTTTGTTATTTCTTTGTTTTAGTATGGTCAGGGCGTGAGTTGGGTGGGTTATCTAAGTTTATGTTGGGTTTTTCGTTTGGCATGATATGGTTCTCAATCAGAGGCAGGTGTTAGTCGTTGTCTCTGATTGGGAACCATATTTAGGGAGCCTGTTTTCTATTGTGTTTTGTGGGTGGTTGTTTTCTGTGTCTGTGTGTTCCACACGGAACTGTTTTCGTTCGTTCACTTTATTGTTTTGTATTTCAGTGTTCAGTTTTGATCCATTAAATATTCATCATGAACACTTACCACGCTACGCATTGGTCCTCCTCTCTTTCTCCCAACGAAGATCGTTACAGTAGTTTAATTTAAGAAAACATGTTTAATTACGTAGTCTGTTTTTGCATAATATTATTGAAAGTTCCAAAAGACAAAAAGAACAGAGGCAAAACAAATCACAAAGTGTTAAAAAAAATTACACTGAAGCAGGTTTGTACTCTCCGTTAATAAACAGTGAATTGATTTCTTCTTTTTCATTTACAGTTTCTCATTTGTGTTTTTTGGAACTGTAGTTAAACGTACCAATAGCAGAACAGCCATGGTCAAATGATTAAATACATTTGTAGACTCATCATTTTCTCGCCTTTGTACCTGGATTGCATGTCTTAAACCCACTTTTGCAAAACTGTAAATACAAATGTCATCAATGAATACAAAATGCACTGTAAAGTGAATAAAGTCTAAGCCTTTGCACAGTATTGAATACATTGACTTGGATTGTGAGGATGCTGATGAATGAATCCTGTTGCTGCTTGCCGATGTAAAGTCTAAGCCTTTGCACAGTATTGAATACAGACACATGAATGATTCCTGCACACAATGTGCTGAATTCCCTTTTTTTATATGAAATAATATTGGATTTGATGTGTATGAAATTGTTTTGTGAAATATGCATAAAATGTGAGCAATTTTCCAAGCTGGTTGAGAGAATGCCAAGAGTGTGCAAAACTGTCATCAAGTTAAAGGGTGGCTACTTTGGTTACTACATGATTCCATAGGTGTTATTTTATAGTTTTGATGTCTTCACTATTATTCTACAATGTAGAAAATAGTTGTCAAAAATAAAGTATGTGTCCAAACTTGACTGGTACTGTAGTCTTAATGAATGTACTTTGAGAACAGACTACATTTTAAAAAATGCATTTACTGTCTTGAGAACACTTTTGAAAATCGACAACATTAATAAAAAACTGCTTGTATGTGTCTGAGAAAAACTGTCATCTCTTTTTCGATGCCAACACTTTGAAGTTGTATCAGTAGTCGCTTTGTTCACTTTGCATGCCAGTGTCTGAGTAGATGTGCCACTCTGAAAATGACTGACTCCCAGGCTTTCACACAGGCCCTGTGGGCCAGCAGAGATTATGAGAAAAAAAAGAGATGCTTATTTTTATATACAAACATAAGCAGTATGTGTTTTTTTGTGGTCTCTTGTTTTGAATGGAATATGTATGAAATATTTGTTATTCAAGCTAACAGCTTTGTTTTCCAGGGTCCGATTTAAGTTTTCTAAATATTGAAGATGACAAATTAGATTATTTTTTATATACACTACCATTCAAAATTTGGGTCACTTAGAAATGTCCTTGTTTTGAAAGAAAAACAATTTGTCCATTAAAATAACATCATATTGATCAGAAATACAGTGTAGACTTTGTTAATGTTGTAAATGACTATTGTAGCTGGAAACGGCAGATTTTTTAAATGGAATATCTACATAGGCGTACAGAGGCCCATTATCAGCAGCTATCACTCCTGTTTTCCAATGGCACGTTGTGTTAGCTAATCCAAGTTAATCATTTTAAAAGGCTAATTAAACATTAGAAAACCCTTTTGCAATTATGTTAGCACAGCTGAAAACTGTTGTCTGATTAAATAAGCAGTAAAACTGGCCTTCTTTAGACTAGTTGAGTATCTGAAGCATCAGCATTTCTGGTTTCGATTACAGGCTCAAAATGGACAGAAACAAAGACCTTTCTTCTGACCACAACACCTGTGCATATCTCGATTACCAGAATGTGAATGCGTGTCTCGATTACCAGAATGTGAATGCGTGTCTCGATTACGAGAATGGGAAACTTCTAGATGACAGGTTGAACAAAGTGTGTTGCTAAAAACCTCAAGCGTTTGAGTTACTGTCTTCCATTGTCTGTGATCTCAAGAACAAGCAATGCATGTACCGTGTTTTTGCAAAGTGTTGCTATGACGAAATAGAGCTGGCCCTACCTGAAGAGAATGCACCAATTTTCATGGCAACAGTGGCAAAGGGAGAAATCAAGCAACGGAGAAAGGTCATTCACAATTTTTGTGAAAAAAAAAGAAAAGAAGACGTGCACGTGGCTCGATCTGGTTAAACTTCAACGAGAAAGGCACCACTTTAACTGGCTCTTGTGAGGCACCACTTTAACTGGCTGCACCAAGTTGAGCAGTGCCGAAATTATTGTTATTGCTGAAGGAATCACATTTAATCAATATTTGTGGGCCGTAGTGATGTCATTCAGGGTAACAAAATATTGTCATACAGTATAACACCAGTATTTTATATTAAAATACAATAAATTTGTTTTGTTGACTCAGAGAGACAAAAACAAACCTCAAAGGATGAAGTGAAAGATATTTTCATAGATTTTAGCATTTTTTTGTAAAAAGCCTTCAACAAATTTTGAGTTGTACATGACACATCAAATATGTGGAATACAAAATAAAATGACATTTTTTTCTGGGTAGTTATATTTTTGCCAGTCTAAGCATGGATATAAACACAGCAGAAAAATAAACGTCCCTTTTTCAGGACCCTGTCTTTCAAAGATAATTTGTAAAAATCCAAATAACTTCACAGATCTTTATTGTAAAGGGTTTAAACACTGTTTCCCATGCTTGTTCAATGATCCATAAACAATTAATGAACATGCACCTGTGGAACGGTCGTTAAGACACTAACATCTTACAGACGGTAGGCAATTAAGGTCACAGTTATGAAAACTTAGGACACTAAAGTGGCCTTTCTACTGACTCATCCTGACATGACCCTCCAGCATGACAATGCCACCAGTCATACTGCTCGTTCTGTGCGTGCTTTCCTGCAAGGCAGGAATGTCAGTGTTCTGCCATGGCCAGCGAAGAGCCCGGATCTCAATCCCATTGAGCACATCTTGGACCTGTTGGATCGGAGGGTGAGGGCTAGAGCCATTTCCCCCAGAAATGTCCGGGATCTTGCAGGTGCCTTGGTGGAAGAGTGGGGTAACATCTCACAGCAAGAACTGGCAAATCTGGTGCAGTCCATGAGGAGGAGATGCACTGCAATACTTAATGCAGCTGGTGGCCACACCAGATACTGACTGTTACTTTTGATTTTGACCCCCACTTTGTTCAGGGACATGTTATTCCATTTATGTTAGTCACATGTCTGTGGAACTTGTTCAGTTTATGTCTCAGTTGTTGAATCTTGTTATGTTCATACAAATATTTACACAGGTTAAGTTTACTGAAAATAAATGCAAATGACAGTAAGAGGACATTTTTTTGCTGAGTTTAAAACTTTGTGATTATTAAAAATGGGCATAAAACTAAAATGTTTTTAAAAACACTATAGTATAACACAGTGTTATACTGAATGACATTTTACTTATTCATATGAATCAAATAACTAATATAAGGGCATAGCTGACACTCCAATGAACATAAACGTGTTTTAGGGAATTGTAATTGCTGTAAAAAAAAAAATGCTACTTTTTATTTTTATTTATTTTTTATTTCACTTTTATTTAACCAGGTAGGCCAGTTGAGAACAAGTTCTCATTTACAACTGCGACCTGGCCATGATAAAGCAAAGCAGCGCGACACAAACAACACGGAGTTACACATGGAATAAACAAACGTACAGTCAATAACACAATAGAAAAGTCTATATACAGTGCAAATGAAGTAAGGTTATACTACTGCAGCATAAATACTGCAGGCTGAGACAGGAGGGGTCGGGAGACACTGTGGCTCCATCCGACGATACCCCCGTACAGGGCCAAACAGGCAGGATATAACCCCACCCACTTTGCCAAAGCACAGCCCCCACACCACTAGAGGGATATCTTCAACCACCAACTTACCATCCTGAGACAAGGCCGAGTATAGCCCACAAAGATCTCCACCACGGCACAACTCAAGCGGGGGCGCCAACCCAGTTGGGATGAGGATGATGTAGTTGGGTGGGCTATTTACAGATGGGCTATGTACAGGTGCAATGATCTGTAACCTGCTCTGACAGCTAGGATAGTCAGTTTTACGAGGGTATGTTTGGCAGCATGAGTGAAGGATGCTTTGTTGTGAAATAGGAAGCCGATTCTAGATTTAATTTTGGATTGGAGATGCTTAATGTGAGTCTGGAAGGAGAGTTTTCAGTCTAACCAGACACCTAGGTATTTGTCCACATATTCCACATATTCTAGGTCAGAACCGTTCAGAGTAGAGATGCTAGACGAGCGGGCAGGTGAGGGCAGCGATCGGCTGAAGAGCATGCATTTAGTTTTACTTGCATTTAAGAGCCGTTGGAGGCCACGGAAGGAGAGTTGTCTGGCATTGAAGCTTGTCTGGAGGTTAGTTAACGGTGTCCAAAGAAGGGCCAGAAGTATACAGAATGGTGTCGTCTGCATCGAAGTGGATCAGAGACTCACCAGCAGCAAGAGCAACATCATTGATGTATACAGAGAAAAGAGTCGGCCCGAGAATTGAACCCTGTGGCACCCCCATAGAGATTGCCAGAGGTCCGGACAACAGGCCCTCCGATTTGACACACTGAACTCTATCTGAGAAGTAGTTGGTGAACCAGTCAAGGCAGTCATTTGAGAAACCAAGGCTGTTGAGTCTGCCGATAAGAATGCAGTGATTGACAGAGTCGAAAGCCTTGGCCAGGTCGATGAATGCGGCTGCACAGTATTGTCTCTTATCGATGGCGGTTATGATATCGTTTTGGACCTTGAGCGTGGCAGAGGTGCACCCATGACCAGCTCGGAAACCAGATTGCATAGCGGAGAAGGTACAGTGGGCTTTGAAATGGTCGGGGATCTGTTTGTTAACTTGGCTTTCGAAGACCTTAGAAAGGCAGGGTAGGATAGATATACACTGCTCAAAAAAATAAAGGGAACACTTAAACAACACAATGTAACTCCAAGTCAATCACACTTCTGTGAAATCAAACTGTCCACTTAGGAAGCAACACTGATTGACAATACATTTCACATGCTGTTGTGCAAATGGAATAGACAAAAGGTGGAAATTATAGGCAATTAGCAAGACACCCCCAATAAAGGAGTGATTCTGCAGGTGGTGACCACAGACCACTTCTCAGTTCCTATGCTTCCTGGCTGATGTTTTGGTCACTTTTGAATGCTGGCGGTGCTCTCACTCTAGTGGTAGCATGAGACGGAGTCTACAACCCACACAAGTGGCTCAGGTAGTGCAGCTCATGCAGGATGGCACATCAATGCGAGCTGTGGCAAGAAGGTTTGCTGTGTCTGTCAGCGTAGTGTCCAGAGGATGGAGGCGCTACCAGGAGACAGGCCAGTACATCAGGAGACGTGGAGGAAGCCGTAGGAGGGCAACAACCCAGCAGCAGGACCGCTACCTCCGCCTTTGTGCAAGGAGGGGCACTGCCAGAGCCCTGCAAAATTACCTCCAGCAGGCCACAAATGTGCATGTGTCTGCTCAAACGGTCAGAAACAGACTCCATGAGGGTGGTATGAGGGCCCGACGTCCACAGGTGGGGGTTGTGCTTACAGCCCAACACCGTGCAGGACGTTTGGCATTTGCCAGAGAACACCAAGATTGGCAAATTCGCCACTGGCGCCCTGTGCTCTTCACAGATGAAACAGGTTCACACTGAGCACATGAGCACATGTGACAGACGTGACAGAGTCTGGAGACGCCGTGGAGAACGTTCTGCTGCCTGCAACATCCTCCAGCATGACCGGTTTGGCGGTGGGTCAGTCATGGTGTGGGGTGGCATTTCTTTGTGGGGCCGCACAGCCTTCCATGTGCTCGCCAGAGGTAGCCTGACTGCCATTAGGTACCGAGATGAGATCCTCAGAGCCCTTGTGAGACCATATGCTGACACATGCACATTTGTGGCCTGCTGGAGGTCATTTTGCAGGGCTCTGGCAGTGCCCCTCCTTGCACATTGATGTGCCATCCTGCATGAGCTGCACTACCTGAGCCACTTGTGTGGGTTGTAGACTCCGTCTCATGCTACCACTAGAGTGAGAGCACCGCCAGCATTCAAAAGTGACCAAAACATCAGCCAGGAAGCATAGGAACTGAGAAGTGGTCTGTGGTCACCACCTGCAGAATCACTCCTTTATTGGGGGTGTCTTGCTAATTGCCTATAATTTCCACCTTTTGTCTATTCCATTTGTACAACAGCATGTGAAATTTATTGTCAATCAGTGTTGCTTCCTAAGTGGACAGTTTGATTTCACAGAAGTGTGATTGACTTGGAGTTACATTGTGTTGTTTAAGTGTTCCCTTTATTTTTTTGAGCAGTGTAGGTATGTAACAGTTTGGGTCCAGAGTGTCTCTCCCTTTGAAGAGGTGGATGACTGCGGCAGCTTTCCAATCTTTGGGGATCTCAGACGATACGAAAGAGAGGTGGAACAAGCTAGTAATAGGGGTTGCAACAATTTCGGCTGATAATTTTAGGAAGAGAGGGTCCAGATGGTCTAGCCCGGCTGATTTGTAGGAGTCCAGATTTTGCAGCTCTTTCAGAACATCAGCTATCTGGATTTGGGTGAAGGAGAAATGGGGGAGGCTTGGGCAAGTTGCTGTGGGGGGTTTAGAGCTGTTGACCGGGGTAGGGGTAGCCAGGTGGAAAGCATGGCCAGCCGTAGAGAAATGCTTATTGAAATTCTTAATTATCGTGGATTTATCGGTGGTGACAGTGTTTCCTAGCCTCAGTGCAGTGGGCAGCTTGGAGGAGGTGCTCCTATTCTCCATGGACTTTACAGTGTCCCAGAGTTACAGGATGCAATTTTCTGTCAGAAAAAGCTAGCCTTTGCTTTCCTAACTGCCTGTGTGTATTGGTTCCTAACTTCCCTGAAAAGTTGCATATCGCGGGGGCTATTCGATTCAAATGCAGTACGCCACAGGATGTTTTTGTGCTGGTTGAGGGCAGTCAGGTCTGGAGTGAACCAAGGGCTATATCTGTTCCTGGTTCTAAATTTTTAAATGGGGCATGCTTATTTAAGATGGTGAGGAAGGCACTTTTAAAGAATAACCAGGCATCCTCTACTGACGGGATGAGGTCAATGTCATTCCAGGATAACCCGGCCAGGTCGATTACAAAGGCCTGCTCGCAGAAGTGTTTTAGGGAGCGTTTGACAGTGATGAGGGGTGGTCGTTTGGTCGCAGACCCATTACGGATGCAGGCAATGAGGCAGTGATCGCTGAGATCTTGATTGAAAACAGCAGGTGTATTTGGAGGGAGAGTTAGTTAGGATGATGTCTATGAGGGTGCCCGTGTTTACGGATTTGGGGTTGTACCTGGTAGGTTCATTGATAATTTTTGTGAGATTGAGGGCATCAAGCTTAGATTGTAGGATGGCCGGGGTGTTAAGCATGTCCCAGTTTAGGTCACCTAGTAGCACGAGCTCAGAAGATAGATGGGGGGCAATCAATCACATATGGTGTCGAGGGCACAGCTGGGGGCAGAGGGTGGTCTATAGCAAGCGGCAACAGTGAGAGACTTGTTTCTGGAAAGGTGAATTTTTAGAAGTAGAAGCTCGAATTGTTTGGGTACAGACCTGGATTGTAATACAGAACTCTGCAGGCTATATTTGCAGTCGATTGCAACACTGCCCCCTTTGGCAGTTCTATCTTGGAGGAAAATTTTATAGTTAGGGATGGAGATTTCAGGGTTTTTGGTGGTTTTCCTAAGCCAGGATTCAGACACGGCTAAGACATCCGGGTTGGCAGAGTGTGCTAAAGCAGTGAGTAAAACAAACTTGGTGAGTAGGCTTCTAATGATAACATGCATGAAACCAAGGCTTTTACGTTTACAGAAGTCAACAAATGAGAGCACCTGGGGAGTGGGAGTGAAGCTAGGCACTGCAGGACCTGGATTAACCTCTACATCACCAGAGGAACAGAGGAGAAGTAGGATAAGGGTACGGCTAAAGGCTATACGAACTGGCCGTCTAGCATGTTTGGAACAGAGAGTAAAAGGAGCAGGTTTCTGGGCACGATAGCATAGATTCAAGGCATAATGTACAGACAAAGGTAAGGTAGGATGTGAGTACATTGGAAGTAAACCTAGGCATTGAGTAATGATGAGAGAGATATAGTCTCTAGAGACGTTTAAACCAGGTGATGTCATCGCATATGTAGGAGGTGGAACAACATGGTTGGTTAAGGCATATTGAGCAGGGCCTAGAGGCTCTACAGTGAAATAAGACAGTAATCACTAACCAGGACAGTAATGGACAAGGCATATTGATATTAGAGAGAGGCATGCGTAGCCAAGTGAACATATGGGTCCAGTGAGTGGTTGGGCTGGCTGGGGACACAGCGATTCAGACAGTTAGCAGGCTGGTGCTAACAAGCTAGCAGTTAGTAGGCTGGGGCTAACAAGCTAGCAGAGGTCTTGTGGTGTTGATCAGGAGAGCTAAGACAACAACGGGTAAATGGCGATGAATGGGCAGAGCGGGTCAGTTAGGTACATACAGGACCTGAGTTCAAGGCTGGGACCGACGGGTAAACAAAATGAGCTACCGTGTTATTGAAACAGTCCAGGGGGCATCAGCTGTGTAGCCGAGTGATCATAGGGTCCAAAGAGCAGCAATAGGTGAGTCAGGGTGCTGTTCGGTAGTCACTACTATGCTGGGCGAGCAGGGGACACAGTGTTCAGAAAAGCTAGCGGGCCGGGGCTAGTAGATGGTTCTGTGGCAATATCGTAACAGAATAGCCTGTTGAGATCACATCGGGCGATCAGGTCGGCAGTCCAGTCGTGTTGGATCGGCGGTTCTCCGTGTCGACAATAAAGGGTCCAGGCCAATTGGCAAATTGTAGCCCTAGAATTAGCTGGTATATGGGCTTAGCTCGAGGCTAGCTGGTGCTTGCTACGGGACAGAGGCGTTAGCTAACAGTAGCCACTCGTTTGCAGCTAGCTAGCTGCGATGATCCGGAGTAACGATCCAGTGTAATGATCCAGAGCGGCAGGAATCCGGTGATATGGTAAAGAAAAGCAGTCCGATATGCTCTGGGTTGATATTGCGCTGTGCAAGACTGGCAGGTGTTGTCCAAGCTAAGGCTGGCTGATGCCGGGGGGGAAAAGGCGAGGAGCTAGTTAGCTGGCTAGCTCCTGATTGAAGTTTCAGTTATAAGGAATGAAAATAGCAGATCCGTACCACATTGAGTGAGGCGGGTTGCAGGAAAGTATATTTAGTTTGTAGATAGAAAGTGAGATTAAGATGTATATGATAAAGACCGGCTATTTACAAGGGATAAGACAAGGGATAAGACAAAGACAGATATACACGTCCTACTCCGCTGCCATCTTGGATTGTCAATTTTTTAAGGTTTTGTAAACCTTTATACGTCTTTGACCCTAAAAAGAGCTATGAAATCACATATACTGTACAAATATGAACCATGTTCTTAATTAATACCATCAATAGAATATCAAAATCCTATGTTAAAAAGGATGGTCAATGAAAAAACCTTGTAACATAGTTCAATGAAGGAGCCAAATGTCTATTTAATCTGACACAGAACTGATTCATGATTAGAAAAAAAACACACATATTTCATACAGTATCTCCATATGAGGATCACAGTGCAAAAGCAAGGAAAGGGGACATCAGGATTGGATGTCGTGCAGTCTATATATTTGCTGTGCCTCCGCTGTCAGAAGATGAAAATGAACTAATCATACTGTAGCTAGCCACAGAACGCTAGCGAGGCGCTAACAGCCTGCTAGCAAGCAGGCAAACTATCTTCGTCATAATACCTCAGGAAGACAAACGTATAAAATCCTGACACCACACAAAGACATGGTTTACACTGTATGTGACCAATATTGTTATGAGTAAAGTACGTTTTCAGAGGTTACAATGTCCATTGAGTGAGTTTTATACATTTAAAAAGGGGAGGGCGGGAGAGACCACAGCCTACCTCGTTGAAATGGAAAAAGTTCTGAACGAGCAGAGAGCAGCGCCGACATCACACACAGAGCCCAACAAAATCAGATCTACGTTCACCAATGTGCAACACACTGAACTTAGATACAATTGTAACAAATAGAGCTGAAATGATTTCTTCCTTTATATGTGTCATTTAATATCTGAGCGCAGCCTTGTACTTTACTGTACAGCCAGCTGCTGGACTTGGGGGATGGAAGGCACAATATTTGAATAAAACACAGCTGTCCATCTTAGTTCATTGAATTTATGGACAGGAAAACAAATGCGCTCGTGAAACGGAATTTGAAAGACAAGCAGGGGAGGCTCAAGCATTGCACCCTTTCTCTCCCTCAACCGCTGCACTGCCTATGGTTCAAGTCTCTCTGCTTCACTGTGTTTCAAGTAGTCTGTGCTTTGTTGAACACCCACTGAGGAATTTAGTCCTCAGTTATTTGCTCCTTCATTAATTAATTAATTAATTCCATCTCTCTGGCTCTCTCCTCACTAACACCTAATAAATGGGTCCCCTGATAAGAGTTCAGTAAATGGGTCCCCTGATAAGAGTCAGGACAAAACTCCCGCCCTTCTCATAAACCCTAAAATACTTATGCTCACTAAACCCTGCCAGCTCCAATCCCCAACCCCTGCTCCCCTTCCTAACCTCCATCTGTTGGTGGATCCACTTGAGGGACTGGGGTGACGCGAGTGTACACCCCAGGCTTGTTCCTGTCAACACGGCCCTGGCCCCAGCTAATGGCCTCTACCAGCTTCCATACTGAATAGTCCTCACAGGCCAGAGGGCCCCCGCTGTTCCCCTGGGGACCACAAACACAACAGTAAAACCCCAGGCCCTCACAGACACAACAAAAAACAGCTACACAGGGAAACGGACAACCGGAAAAGACACTGCATGCTAATATTTTAACAGCTATAAAAACACATCAGCCTTTATGTAAGGGATGATCAACGAGGGGCTATAGATCCCCGGGTTGATTATCCCTTTTATACCCTGGTTATAATTTAACACATTTGCCACTAGAAATGTGTTAATTTGTCAATATAAATGTGTTCAACATCCACTGAAGTAGCTAGCAAGTTTACTAGATAGCTACAGTAGTTAGTGGTAACCAAACAAACAGGCTAGCTAGTTTAGCTAACCGAACCATCAAACATATTATGAAAAAACGAATTCAACAATACCAATAATGTTTTCAATTCAACTTTTGCTTTCAAAAGCAGCTCAAACAAAACATGTAAAAATGAACTATTGCCATTGAATTCTACCATGCAAAATGACAGTGCGTTATAGGGAAGTAATGCACACTCTAGAATGCCCTTCAAGCCAATCAGAAAGAGTATTCAACAATGCCATGGTATAAATATGTTAAACAACAAATATTTAACATTAATGAAAACATATCAGCATGTGTATATTTAACACCAAATTGTCAAAAATGTCCCACTCTGCACTAAGGCTCACCACCATGGGCTTACAGTACCTGGGAGGAGTCTGTTTCTCTCTCCAGGTAACCTGCACAGATCATCCCGGGGGATATATTGATGGTAGACACCTGGAGTGCTGCACACCTTAGTGGAAAGGAAAGGGACCTGGACAGAGAGTAATGAATCACTAGCAGACTACACTCAGACAGAGCTTAAACTTATGAAAAACATTATGACTCCTAGACTGACTACTGGTCTGTAACTGTGAATAAAGAAACAGCATGTGACATGCTTAACAGCCTTGACTCACCCCCATATGAAGTGGCCCCCCAGCCTGAGATCCGGCACATGGTCCCGTCCTCAAAGTCCTCCCCAAAGTTAGGTAGGCAGATAGGTTCCACTGCACCTGGAGCAGGGAGGGAGGACGGTTCAGAGAAACAAACTAAACTTCCCAGAAACACCTGGGTTTAAAATAGTGATAAAGTGAGAGTTCACTGAGACTATTGACTACTTACTATGGACCTGATTCTTATTCCTGGGGTAACTAACTACTAAGCAACGTATTCAATAGTGAGAAGTGAGCTGGAGCAGAGATGCAGGGTCACAGGGAAACAAGAGTATGGGTGTAGGTGAGCCTTGTGGCCTCAATCACAGACAGACCATACACATAATGACATGTCGCTGTCAGAGCCCAGGCGACCCTGAGAGCCCAGGCGACCCTGAGAGCCCAGGCGACCCTGAGAGACAGACAGGTGACCAGAGAGAAGAGGGGGTGTGTCGGTTTAAAATAAAGAGTGGGCAGTGTGGGAGAAAATGAGGGTTGGAGGGAAAAGATTAAGGTTGATACAGAAACAAAGCCTCCATCCCTTCCTCCCTTCATAAAGACACATGGAGAGAGATCAGAGATACAGTATGTCTAAAGACAGTGAGGTCCCTACCTACCGTTAAAGACAGTGGGGTCCCTACCTACCGTTAAAGACAGTGGGGTCCCTACCTACCGTTAAAGACAGTGGGGTCCCTACCTACCGTTAAAGACAGTGGGGTCCCTACCTACCGTTAAATACAGTGGGGTCCCTTACCTACCATTAAAGACAGTGGGGTCCCTACCTACCGTTAAAGACAGTGGGGTCCCTTACCTACCATTAAAGGTGAATGGCTGGACCAGCTTCACCAGAGCGACGTCACATTCCAGAGCCTTGGGCCGCTAGATAATCTTCTCCACTGCCAGAGCCTGAGCCCCATTCACCGGCTGCTCTGCCCCATTCACCGGCTGCTCTGCCCCATTCACCGGCTGCTCTGCCCCATTCACCGGCTGCTCTGCCCCATTCACCAGCTGCTCTGCCCCATTCACCAGCTGCTCTGCCCCATTCACCTGCCTGATCTGTCAATCCTACAAGCACTGCCAACGGTGTGGGGAATGCAAATCTGAGGAGGGAGAAACAGTATGAGGGGTGTGGGATTGTGTTTGTGCGTGTCATATGATTGTGTGCGTGTACGTGTAGGAGTGTGTTGAAACATTACCCCCAACCATACGACTGCTGAACTGGGGTCTGGAGCCACACTCTGCAGACAAACACACATGCTGTTAATAAAACTCCAAATAATCTGGAAGCTTTGTGTATAGTTTCCCACTTTCCTTAAATATTCACTCACCCAGGCATTTGATTGCGGTCACCGTCCCTGTGCTGCGTTACATTTTATTGGACAAACAGGAAAGGGAGAGTAAGACGAAGGGAGAGCAGAACACAGAGACAGACAGAATATTGATTGCAAACTAATTCTCAGACGAACTGAGACAGTTTTCTTAAAACAGCATCAGTCCCTATTATCTGTCTTGTTCTGGTATGGTGACAGTGGCCAGGATCTGGAGATGGTATCCAATCCCAACACGGCAGTACAGCAGCTGTTGTTTGACCATTCCTTTGATTGGATGAGGAAATGGCACAACCGAAGAGAGAGAGAGAGAGAGAGAGAGAGAGAGAGAGAGAGAGAGAGAGAGAGAGAGAGAGAGAGAGAAGGGCGGGGGTGGTGGATGTTTAAGAAATAAAATTGTGGACACACTCATCTCATCAGTGGATCTATAGTTCTGTTTTCCTTCTCTTTTGTTTAAGTTTGCTTTACAGTAAGAGTATTAGGTAGGGAAGGTCCGATCTCTCAAGGTGACAGCAAAGCCAAGGTTAATGTATTTTATTAGCTGATCATGGCAGCCTGGCCCAGACACAGTTACATAAGATACAAATATTTATCTAAACAAAGTGACCTCAGTCACAGCAGTTAAAAACTGTCTGGCAGAGAAACTTCACAGCAGGTGATTGATTGTTCAACGTTTAAACTTCCTAATGAACAAACATCTAAGAATCCTCTGCCGCGAGTAGGAAGGTCATTATCTTACAGTTTCTAGGGCCAAGAGTTTACAGGAAAAACTCTGGACCCTGGTAATAACATTGGCCTCTTGCAAGAAGGCACAAGATTCTTGATATTTCATCGCATGCTTTTCTCACCTTTGGTTATCTGCTTTGAGTCTTTCATAGACAACCTCCATAGGCCTCGCAGGCGACTGCCCTGGTCCTTGTTTGTATCTGCACAGTGATAATCCATACACACAGCCAGTATACACACAGCCAGTATACACACAGCCAGTATACACACAGCCAGTATACACACAGCCAGTATACACACAGCCAGTATACACACAGCCAGTATACACACAGCCAGTATACACACAGCCATTAACGTCATCATCAGGCGGGGCACAGCTGGTGAGCATCATTAGATACAAATCAATGGGCACCAGTTCCATTCTGCCATGTTGACTGCAAAGCCCCACTCAGGGACAGGGAAGTTAGGCACGCACACTGTCCCTCCGTTTGGCCCACTCTTTCAACAGACCCACCAGCCAAATTGTGGTGTTACGGCTGTCAAAGTGCATCCAACCCTTGATACTTTTCCTAATCAATGTGGTTGATACCACTCCATTGACTCCATTCCAGATTATTTTGAGTCATCCTCCCCTCAGCAGCCTCCACTGCTTCCCATGTGACTAATTGTTTAAATCCAGATGAACCTGTTACAGTGTTTCATGTTCAGAGATAGACCATTAGAATGCTGTAATACTAACCTGATTTTAGTTGGTATAATATACTTTTTTTTTATACATTTATCAGGGAAAAGTACAGATACAGATAAACCTAATGACGTTGTTTGGGAATGCGTATTTGTGTCAGTTTGACTTTGACATACATAGGTGCTTGAAATTGTGTGATCCAAAGGCATTACAGTGCCTTGCAAAAGTATTCCTCCCCCTTGGCATTTTTCCTATTTTGTTGCATTACAACCTGTAATTTAAATTGATTTTTATTTGGATTTCATGTAATGGACATACACAAAATAGTCCAAATTGGTGAAGTGAAATGAAAAAAATAACATGTTTCAAAAAAATGTCAAACGGAAAAGTGGTGCCCCTAAATAAGATATGGTCCAACCAATTACCTTCAGAAGTCACATAATTAGTTAAATAAAGTCCACCTGTGAGCAATCTAAGTGTCAGATGATCTGTCACATGATCTCAGTATATATATATACACCTGTTCTGAAAGGCCCCAGAGTCTGCAAGACCACTAAGCAAGGGTCACCACCAAGCAAGTGGCACCATGAAGACCAATGAGCTCTCCAAACAGGTCAGGGACAAAGTTGTGGAGAAGTACAGATCAGGGTTGGGTTAAAAAAAAATATCAGCAACTTTTAACATCCCAAGGAGCACCATTAAATCCATTATTAAAAAATGGAAAGAATATGGCACCACAATAAACCTGCCGAGAGAGGGCCGCCCACCAAAACTCATGGACCAGGCAAGGAGGGCATTAATCAGAGAGGCAGCAAAGAGACCAAATATAACCCTGAAGCTCCACAGCGGAGATTGGAGTATCTGTCCATAGGACCACTTTAAGCCGTACACTCCAAAGAGCTGGGCTTTACGGAAGAGTGTCCAGAAAAAAAACATTGCTAAAGAAAAAAATAAGCAAACACGTTTGGTGTTCACCAAAACGCATGTGGAAGACTCCCCAAACATATGGAAGAAGGTACTCTGGTCAGATGAGACTAAAATTTAGATTTTTGGCCATCAAGGAAAACGCTATGTGTGGCGCAAACCCAACACCTCTCATCACCCCGAGAACACCATCCCCACAGTGAAACATGGCGGTGGCAGCATCATGCTGTGGGGATGTTTTTCATCGGCAGGGACTGGGAAACTGGTCAGAATTGAAGGAATGATGGATGGCGCTAAATACAGGGAACTTCTTGAGGGAAACCTGTTTCAGTCTTCCAGATATTGGAGACTGGGACGGAGGTTCACCTTCCAGCAGGACAATGACCCTAAGCATACTGCTAAAGCAACACTTGAGTTTTTATTTTGAATTTTTTTATTTCACCTTTATTTAACCAGGTAGGCCAGTTGAGAACAAGTTCTCATTTACAACTGCGACCTGGCCAAGATTAAGCAAAGCAGTGCAACAAAAACAACAACACAGAGTTACAAACAAACGTATAGTCAATAACACAATAGAAAAATCTATGTACAGTGTGTGCAAATGTAGAAGAATAGGGAGGTAAGGCAATAAATAGGCCATGGAGGCGAAATAATTACAATTTAGCATTAACACTGGAGTGATAGATGTGCAGATGATGATGTGCAAGTAGAAATACTGGGGTGCAAAAAAGCAGGAGGATAAGTAACAATATGGGGATGTGGTAGTCGAGTGTGCTATTTACAGATTGGCTGTGTACAGGTACAGTGATTGGTAAGCTGCTCTGACAGCTGATGCTTGAAGTTAGAGAGGGAGATATAAGACTCCACCTTCAGCCATTTTTGCAATTCGTTCCAGTCATTGGCAGCAGAGAACTGGAAGAAAAGGCGGCCAAAGTGAGTATTGGCTTTGGGGGTGACCAGTGAAATATACCTGCTGGAGCGCGTGCTATGGGTGGGTGTTGCTATGGTGACCAGTGATCTGAGATAAGGCAGGGCTTTACCGAGCATAGACTTATAGATGACCTGGAGCCAGTGGGTTTGGCGACAAATATGTAGTGAGGGCCAGCAGACGAGAGCATACAGGTCGCAGTAGTGGGTAGTATAAGGGCTTTGGTGACAAAACGGATGGCACTGTGATAGACTACATCCAGCTGGCTGAGTAGAGTGTTGGAGGCTATTTTGTAAATGACATCACCGAAGTCAAGGATCGGTAGGATAGTCAGTTTTACGAGGGTATGTTTGGCAGCATGAGTGAAGGAGGCTTTGTTGCGATATAGGAAGCCGATTCTAGATTTAATTTTGGATTGGAGATGCTTAATGTGAGTCTGGAAGGAGAGTTTACAGTCTAACCAGACACCTAGGTATTTGTAGTTGTCCACATATTCTAAGTCAGAACCATCCAGAGTAGTGATGCTAGTCGGGCAGGAGGGTGCGGGCAGCAATCGGTTGAAGAGCATGCACTTAGTTTTACTTGCATTTAAGTGCAGTTGGAGGCCACGGAAGGAGAGTTGTATGGCATTGACGCTCGTTTGGAGGTTTGTTAGCACAGTGTCCAAAGAAGGGCCAGATGTATACAGAATGGTGTCATCTGCGTAGAGGTGGAGCAGAGACTCACCAGCAGCAAAAGCAACATCCTTGATGTATACAGAGAAACGAGTCGGCCCGAGAATTGAACCCTGTGGCACCCCCATAGAGACTGCCAGAGGTCCGGACAACAGGCCCTCCGATTTGTCACACTGAACTCTATCTGAGAAGTAGTTGGTGAACCAGGCGAGGCAGTCATTTGAGAAGAAAAGGCTATTGAGTCTGCCGATAAGAATGCGGTGATTGACAGAGTCGAAATCCTTGGCCAGGTCTATGAAGACGGCTGCACAGTATTGTATTTTATCGATGGCGGTTATGATATCGTTTAGGACCTTGAGTGTGGCTGAGGTGCACCCATGACCAGTTCTGAAACCAGATTGCATAGCGGAGAAATTACAGTGGGATTCGAAATGGTCGGTAATCTGTTTGTTAACTTGGCTTTCGAAGACCTTAGAAAGGCAGGATAGGATAGATATAGGTCTCTATCAGTTTGGGTCTAGTGTGTCTCCCCCTTTGAAGACGGGGATGATCGCGGCAGCTTTCCAATCTTTGGGGATCTCAGACGATATGAAAGAGAGGTTGAATAGGCTAGTAATAGGGGTTGCAACAATTTTGGCTGATAATTTTAGAAAGAGAGGGTCCAGATTGTCTAGCCCAGCTGATTTGTAGAGATCCAGATTTTGCAGCTATTTCAGAACATCAGCTGTCTGGATTTTGGTGAAAGAGAAGTGTGTGTGGGGGGGGTTTGGGCAAGTTGCTGCAGGGGGTGCTGAGATGTTGGTAGGGGTAGCCAGGTGGTTTAAGGGGAAACATTTAAACTTCCAATTGAGAATCTGTGGTATGACTTAAAGATTGCTGTACACCAGCGGAACCCATCCAACTTGAAGGAGCTGGAGCAGTTTTGCCTTGAAGAATGGGCAAAATTCCCAGTGGCTAGATGTGCCAAGCTTATAGAGACATACCCCAAGATACTTGCAGCTCTAATTCACAATAAAAAATATTTTGTATCTTCAAAGTGGTAGGCATTTTGTGTAAATCAAATGATACAAACCCCCCAAAAATCTATTTTAATTCCAGGTTGTAAGGCAACAAAATAGGAAAAGTGCCAAGGGGGTGAATACTTTTACAAGCCACTGTATATACATAATAAACTACAATATTGCCTCTGACAGGGAAAATGTATGCTTTATCAGATCAAAAGAATACAAAGGTGGGTTATATCACTCATCATCATTCTCTGCCCACCAGACATGTTATATCACTCTGCCCACCAGATATGTTATATCACTCTGCCCACCAGACAGGTTATATCACTCTGCCCACCAGACATGTTATATCACTCTGCCCACCAGATATGGTATATCACTCTGCAGACCGGACATGTTATATCACTCATCATTCTCTGCCCACCAGACATGTTATATCACTCTGCCCACCAGACATGTTATATCACTCTGCCCACCTGACATGTTATATCACTCTGCCCACCTGACATGTTATATCACTCTGCCCACCTGACATGTTATATCACTCTGCCCACCAGACATGTTATATCACTCTGCCCACCAGACATGTTATATCACTCTGCCCACCAGACATGTTATATCACTCTGCCCACCATACATGTTATATCACTCTGCCCACCAGATATGTTATATCACTCTGCCCACCAGACATGTTATATCACTCTGCCCACCAGACATGTTATATCACTCTGCCCACCATACATGTTATATCACTCTGCCCACCAGATATGTTATATCACTCTGCCCACCTGACATGTTATATCACTCTGCCCACCTGACATGTTATATCACTCTGCCCACCTGACATGTTATATCACTCTGCCCACCAGACATGTTATATCACTCTGCCCACCTGACATGTTATATCACTCTGCCCACCAGACATGTTATATCACTCTGCCCACCTGACATGTTATATCACTCTGCCCACCATACATGTTATATCACTCTGCCCACCAGATATGTTATATCACTCTGCCCACCAGACATGTTATATCACTCTGCCCACCTGACATGTTATATCACTCTGCCCACCAGACATGTTATATCACTCTGCCCACCAGACATGTTATATCACTCTGCCCACCTGACATGTTATATCACTCTGCCCACCTGACATGTTATATCACTCTGCCCACCAGACATGTTATATCACTCTGCCCACCAGACATGTTATATCACTCTGCCCACCAGACAGGTTATATCACTCTGCCCACTGACATGTTATATCACTCTGCCCACCAGACATGTTATATCAATCTGCCCATGTAGGAGTAAATGAGATGTATAGGACAGCACATAGATGTATAAAATGGCTGAACATTAAAGATAGACCACACTAATGAAAGGGAGAGAACACATGGTCTGCTGACCTGACACTAATGATAAAGAAACACATGGTCTGCTGACCTGACACTAAGGATAAAGGCAAACTGAACAGCTGACCTGACACTAATGATAAAGAGACACATGGTCTGATGACCTGGCACTAATGATAAAGAGATTCATAGTCAGCTGCTTCTAAACAGAGGTTTCTAGGACCGAATCTGCTGATTCCAATAAAGGCAAACTGAACAAAGAGTACATAGACACATTTAAGAAAAGAATTGAGACATTATGCTGACACACTAAAAGATAGAGGGTCCAGCCACCATTATAATCAAATTGAAAACAGATATGAGCGTTATTGGGCGTGAACAAGTAGGAGGCTTGAACTAAAAGATAATGGTGGTGAAAGACTTAAGAAAAGAAAGGTCATTTGCATAAGGGATGGACATAATACTATGTGTGTATAAATATAACAGCTGGAGTTCTGAGAAGGTGTGTGTTCCGCGGGACATTCCGGCTGGCAATGCTCTGTATTAAAAGCCTAATTGATTTCACAAGTTCTTACGAGTGTTATATTTTTGAGACGATGTTCCACGACACCCACCAGACATGTTATATCACTCTGCCCACCAGACATGTTATATCACTCTGCCCACCAGACATGTTATACCACTCTGCCCACCAGACATGTTATATCACTCTGCCCACCAGACATGTTATACCACTCTGCCCACCAGACATGTTATATCACTCTGTCCACCTGACATGTTATATCACTCTGCCCACCAGATATGTTATATCACTCTGCCCACCAGACATGTTATATCACTCATAATTCTCTGCCCACCAGACATGTTATATCACTCATAATTCTCTGCCCACCAGACATGTTATATCACTCTGCCCACCAGACATGTTATATCACTCTGCCCACCAGATATGTTATATCACTCTGCCCACCAGAGATGTTATATCACTCTGCCCACCAGACATGTTATATCACTCATAATTCTCTGCCCACCAGACATGTTATATCACTCTGCCCACCAGACATGTTATATCACTCTGCCCACCAGACATGTTATATCACTCTGCCCACCAGACATGTTATATCACTCTGCCCACCAGACATGTTATATCACTCTGCCCACCAGACATGTTATATCACTCTGCCCACCAGACATGTTATATCACTCATAATTCTCTGCCCACCAGACATGTTATATCACTCATAATTCTCTGCCCACCAGACATGTTATATCACTCTACCCACCAGATATGTTATATCACTCTGCAGACCGGACATGTTATATCACTCATCATTCTCTGCCCACCAGACATGTTATATCACTCTGCCCACCAGACATGTTATATCACTCACATGTTATATCACTCTGCCCACCAGACATGTTATATCACTCTGCCCACCAGACATGTTATATCACTCTGCCCACCAGACATGTTATATCACTCTGCCCACCAGACATGTTATATCACTCTGCCCACCAGACATGTTATATCACTCATCATTCTCTGCCCACCAGACATGTTATATCACTCTGCCCACCAGACATGTTATATCACTCTGCCCACCAGACATGTTATATCACTCTGCCCACCAGACATGTTATATCACTCTGCAGACCGGACATGTTATATCACTCACATGTTATATCACTCTGCCCACCAGACATGTTATATCACTCTGCCCACCTGACATGTTATATCACTCATCGTTCTCTGCCCACCTGACATGTTATATCACTCATCGTTCTCTGCCCACCTGACATGTTATATCACTCATCGTTCTCTGCCCACCTGACATGTTATATCACTCATCGTTCTCTGCCCACCTGACATGTTATATCACTCTGCCCACCAGATATGTTGTATCACTCTGCCCACCTGACATGCGTAAGCCTACTGTACACTACAGTATCAGTATCACTGAGATTGAATATCAGGCATAACCACTGGTCTAAGCTGGCCTGCAGTCAGAGACACACAGAGAGTGTGATTCAGTGCATTTAGGCTGTTTATTAAGTCTCTAAGACCAGATTCAAGACTGGTGGTGATACAGGACGTTTCTTGTGTAGACCCTCAGTCTGTAAAAAGCGAGACTGATCATTGAGATAAAACAAGGGAAAACTCTTGTCTTCATCTTTATGAGACTGACGTATGTGTGTGAGCTGTGTTCTTCAACAGACAACAACGTCTGACAAGAGAAATCATATCATTCAGACAAGTGAAATGTTGATTGATAATAAAAAACACTGTGATCATTCTTTTAATTTTTAAATATTAGCTGCAATAATTGCTGATGATAAACAATGACAACCATTAAGCTCTTTCTTATTTTCATCATCATGTTATGTTATATGTTATAATCAAAGAAGTAGCAGTACTGAATGTGCAGTGTATGTTATGCTGACCCCTGCTGACAGCCAGTGGCAGTAGCAACAGCTTGCAATATAAATGAATTTCGCAACTCTAGTTCAAAGGACCACACTTCTGTATCCCTGCCTTTCAATTATCATGTGTTTGACTCCGACCCTATGTAACCCATGGTTGAATCAGGTTGGATGTCAGTTTACATTGGGATAGTTTGTGTGAATCATTTGTTTGTACTAGAAACTTAAATCATTATCCACTTTAAGGCGCCAGGGACTTTTCTTAGGTGTCCATATAGTTGCCTGCGATATTGCAGCCAGTCAGTCTTCTTGAATCGTCAATGCTGTGTCGTGTCCTTATTGTAGCCTACAGTTGAATACAGTGGAGTTTTCGCATACGCTCGTGTAGCCTACAGGATTGTTTGCTTAGTGAGCGTCGTTAGCTCGTGCACGGAACACATCTTATTCCACAGCCTTCGTATCTTCATTTTTAACTTCATCCTTGAAATGGAGTGTCGTGTGTTATCTATCCAGAGTCATGTTGTCAGGGGATACGTCGGGAATAAATCGGCGACATTTCCATTGCAGGTAAGAAATGAATATGTTTCCGTTACTTGCTCGTTCGACAACTCTGATCGACTTGCCTGGCTACATGCTGAGAAAGAGGAGCTACAGTATCCAAGGGTTAGGAGAGATTCGCAAAACTGGTTAGATTAGCAGAATTAGCTAAATTACATGGGTATACAGTAACCTGTAGTGTATTTAGCGAATAGAAGAGGTTAGGAGAAGCTTCGAATAGTCATTCAGAATAACAATAGTGCAGCCTATACTTGCCAGATGATTTTTTAATGTATTTTATTTCACCTTTTATTTAACCAGGTAGGCCAGTTGAGAACAAGTTCTCATTTACAATTGCGACCTGGTCAAGACAAAGCAAAGCAGTGCGACAAAAACAACAACACAGAGTTACACTGGGTATAAACAAACGTACAGTCAGTAACACAATAGAAAAATACAGGATACAGTGTATCACAAGCCTGTTATAATGACGTGTCACATCTATTCCACAGACTGTTCATAGTGCCTCAACCAACCATGCAGATATAATGAATCAATGCAATGGGGGTTATGATGTTGTACTCAAATGATTGTGTGTGTTCATGAAGAAAGACATGTCATAAACCCACAAAAGTGATGCAATATTTGCAAGCATTGTTATGATTTGCTTGTCTCCCCTCACAGGTGCTTGGGTTCGAGGTGGACTCCATCAACTCAGTGCAATTCTCCAATCACACAGGTGTGTGCAGTGCAGTAACTCCGTGCTCGTTTTTCAATGTAACATTTGACAGAAACATCTGGTAAATAGAGGCAACAATAGGCTATGTATAAGAAGTACACTAGAAGAAAAGGTTATCAAGAATCAAATGAAATCCTATCCCACACTTTGGTCTTATGTAGCAACATTAGAAATTGTGTTTTTTTTATATTGGATAAAAGTAAAGACTCAGAGGTAGAAAACGGTACATCATAGACTACAGTCGAGGAACAACGGGAAAGTAATTCTGCTTTGAAAGCTGATAAACCCCACTTTTTGAGAAAATGGTCCTTGAATGTTTTGGTACACCTACTGGAGAGCTCTTCTTTGTCTACACTCGTTCAGCATAGTTCACACCCTCTTAAGCCTTAGCCCCACCCATCTCTTTAAGGATTCACATGTGAGGCCATGTGCTAAACAGAGTGAGTAAGGTAGTGTAGTAAATAACCAAAGATTTCAAGACTAAAGACTGATTTAATACGATGACTATCAATATGTCTGTATACAGTTGTCACAGTGACATCATGATCATTGTCGGACGACAGTAGAAAAGTATAAACACTCAAATGACAGGCTGCATGACATCAGCAGCCTGATGGTCCAAAATAGCATATCTGGTGTATTTTAACACCAATAAACCAATCTGTTTAAAAATGAATTTAGTATATGTCAATGTAGCAAACCAGGCAACTAAAAGCAACTTTCTAAACAATGTTTTGTCGTTTCTAGCTTGTTAAGTTAGCTAGCCAGTTCAAATAATGACCATACCATATAGCTGACAACGCCTTAACTTTAGATCATTTGTATTCATAATTACGCAAAAATAAACTCACAACAAGATCATTTTTTACAAGTTAATGGCGAGCTAATTCCAGAAAATAGTTTACGGTTTTGAGTGTGACAAAATAAAAGCAGGCCATTGTCTCGTTGGCCTAACGTTATATCCTAATTTCACTTTTGTGACGATCATGTTATTCTTCACATTACCGTCTCTGGGAAACGCACACTATATCAAATAAATCTAAGTTTATTTTTCACATGCACAGGATACAGAAGGTGTAAACAGTACAGTGACATCAAAAACATTCTATTGAAATGGTTACTTGCATAATGGAGTCTTTTGTTTACACATGTAGCTAGCTAGCTAAACAGTGAACCATAATCCCAACTCATAACATTATTATTATCCTGCATGAATCTACAGGTAGCTTAAACTAACCAATCATGTTCAATGTTAGCTATCTATCATTAGGGTATAACTAGCAATACAAATGGCGCTGAGATACGAATAATATTACTACACAGATCCTACACATAACATTAGCTAGCTAGCTAACAGTACGCTTTAACTTGCAATGAAAATTAATTTGACAATTTTAAACCTATAATATCTGAAAATGTAGCTAGCTAGACTCTAGCTAGATGCTTCTCCCTCTCTGTCACGGATGTCATGTTTGCCCTTAGCTTGAAGATGTAATCTGGAGACAGGTGTTTTATACAACAGCCTTTGGGGGGGTCTCTTTTCGACTCCTTCTGCATATTTGCAAACAGACGCATGGATTCTCCATCCCTTTATACCCTGCTTCCACTGGGCCTTCCACTGATTTCAAAACTCTGTCCTCCAGAAAGTGGAGAGCATTAAAAAACACTTTTGCAGTTCTTTGTGATATCTCTCAAAAAAGCAGCATTACAAAGGATTACTTACACATACAGCGCAGCTTGTGTTATAGACAAAAGCATTCTACATGGCAGACCAATCCGAACTCATCTCTTGGCATGTCCAGCCCACTCATTTCAGCCAATCATGGCTAGCGGGAAGGTTCCTGCCTTTTTCCGTGGCTAAACCAAATAGAATTGTCATTTTAATTAGTTTTATTTGTATTTTCATATGGCATACAAGTTTGTTATTAAGGCACATTATTATTTTATTTAACTAGGCAAGTCAGTTAAGAATAAATTCTTATTTACAATGACGGCCTACCAAAAGGCAAAAGGTCTTCTGCAGGGATGGGGGCTGGGAGTAAAAATAAAAAACAAAATATAAATATAGGACAGAACACGCATCACGACAAGAGGGACAACACATCACTACATACAGAGAGACCTAAGACAGCAACATAGCAAGGCAGCAACACATCACAACACAGCATGGTAGCAACACAACATGACAACAACATGGTAGCAACACAACATGGTAGCAGCACAAAACATGGTACAAACATTATTGTTCACAGACAACAGCACAAAGGGCAGGAAGGTAGAGACAACAATACATCACGCAAAGCAGCCACAACTGTCAGTAAGAGTGTCCATTATTGAGTCTTTGAATGAAGAGATTGAGATAAAACTGTCCAGTTTGAGTGTTTGTTGCAGCTCGTTCCAGTTGCTAGCTGCAGCGAACTGAAAAGACGAGCGACCCAGGGATGTGTGTGCTTTGGGGACCTTTAACAAAATGTGACTGGCAAAGTTCACATGTTCCAGAAGGCATTTCTGCCACCCCAAAAAAACATATGTTCAATTTCCTCCTGTGAGGTAGTGAAGTGCGACATATGCCTAGTTTTCTTAAACGAGTACCTTATGGAATGTATCACTGGTTGTGGTATTCTTTTTGGCCCATATCAGTAGCCAATATCATCTCGGCCCACATTCAAGATGTATTTAGTAACCACAGTGTGTAGCACTAGCCTCACCCTCTTCATTTTTGGTGAGCCCTTTTTTTTTAACCTCTCTCCCCAATTTGAGGGTTTCCACCCATCTGTTGTAAAGTTCAACAGTGTTCACTCTGAGAGAAGAATTTAGCCTTTTGTGCTTATTCAAAATGTGTTTTTGGCTCTAACTAGTGCAATTCCCCAAACTATTTTTTCTAAAGTTAAGTCTAGAAAGACTGAATGTTTGGAGTAAAATGATGAGGCAGTGAACTCGTACATTACCCTGCAGTCTAAACAATCGCTCTTTCCACTTTGCATTACATGAACTCAGAGAAAGTACTTTTGTATCTGAGCAATTGCACTTATTAAATTAAATACAGTAAGGTGTTGGAGATAGTCCTACAGTTAATGATTGATAATCTGTTAACTGTACAGAAAGGAGATAGTGAACTGTTAAGTAATGAGTTCATAGAGTACATGCCATTCACTCAGAGATTGAACCCTGGGATGGTTGCCTTTTAACTTCTAGTTGGCTACAGGATCTATGTTAGATCATGACTTGACCTCCCAATATGGGGCTTGGTAGTAGATGAAAAGAGATGTTTTTTTTGCCATGAATCCTTTGATGGTGAGAAGTTAAGATCAATGTCAAGTTAGGCCTACAGCCCTCAGCCCAATCTGTTTAATGGAACAAGCTATAGAATGAGACCTGTTGTTCCTCTACTGTTCCTCCCCACAGACCCCCTTAGAAATGTTTGCAAATGTATTAAGAATTTTAAAAACTGATATCACATTTACGTAAGTATTCAGACCCTTTACTCAGTACTTTGTTGAAGCACCTTTGGCAGCGATTACAGCCTCGAGTCTTCTTGAGTATGACGCTGCAAGCTTGGCACACGTGTATTTGGGGAGTTTCTCCCATTCTTCTCTGCAGATTCTCTCAAGCTCTGTCAGGTTGGATGGGGAGTGTCACTGAACAGCTATTTTCAGGTCTATCCAGAGATGTTCGACTGGGTTCAAATCCGGCATCTGGCTGAGCCACTCAAAGACTTGTCCCAAAGCCCCTCCTGCATTATCTTGGCTGTGTGCTTAGGGTTGTTGTCCTGTTGGAAGGTGAACTTTCGACCCAGTCTGAGGTCCTGAGCGCTCTGGAGCATGTTTTCGGCAAGGATCTCTCTGTACTTTGCTCCGTTCATCTTTCCCTCAAACCTGACTAGTCTGCCAGTCCCTGCTGCTGAAAAACATCACCACAGCATGATGCTGCCACCACCATGCTTCACCGTAGGGATGGTGCCAGGCTTCCTCCAGACGTGACGCTTGGCATTCAGGCCAAATAGTTATATCTTGGTTTCATCAGACCAGACAATCTTGTTTCTCATGGTCTGAGTCCTTTAGGTGCCTTTTGGCAAACTCCAAGTGGGCTGTAATGTGCCTTTTACTGAGGATTGGCTTCCGTCTGACCACTCTACCATAAAGGCCTGATTAGTGGAGTGCTGCAGAGTTGGTTGTACTTCTAGAAGGGTATCTCATCTCAAGAGGTACTCTGGACCTCTGTCAGAGTGACCATCAGGTTCTTGGTCACATCCCTGACCAAGGTCCTTCTCCCCCGATTTCTCTGTTTGGCCGGGCGGCCAGATCTAGGAGTCTTGGTGGTTCCAAACTTCTTCCATTTAAGAATGATGGAGGCCACTGTGTTCTTGGGGACCTTCAATCCTGCAGAAATGTTTTGGTACCCTTCCCCAGATCTGTGCCTTGACACAATCCTGTCTCAGAGCTCTACAGACAATTCCTTCGACTTCATGGCTTGGTTTTTGCTCTGACATGCACTGTCAACTGTGGAACCTTTTATATAGACAGGTGTGTGCCTTTCCAAATCATGTCCAATCAGTTGAATTCACCACAGGTGGACTCCAATAAAGTTGTAGAAACATCTCAATGATGATCAATGGAAACCGGATGCACCTGAGCTCAATTTCGAGTCTCATAGCAAAGGGTTGGAATACTTATGTAAGTAAGGTTTTCTTTTTGTCATTATGGAGTCTTGTGTGTAGATTATAGATATTTAGAAAAATAATAATTTAATCAATTTGAGAAATAAGTCTAACGTAACAAAATGTGGAAAACGTCAAGTGGTCTGAATGCACTGTATATACCAGTTATTTGATGTTCTGACCTCATTCTCTCCCCTATCAACACTCTTAACTTTTGATACCAGCGAAAATGACATAACAAAGTAGTCAAGACGACTAGCTTCATTGAGCCTCCGCCATGTACAGTTGAAGTAGGAAGTTTACATACACCTTAGCCAAATACATTTAATCTCAGTTTCACAATTCCTGACATTTAATCCCAGTAAACATTCCCTAATTTAGGTCAGTTAGGATTACCACTTTATTTTAAGAATGTGAAATGTCAGAATAATAGTAGAGAGAATAATTTATTTCAGCTTTTATTTCTTTCATCAAATTCCCAGTGGGTCAGAAGTTTACATACACTCAATTAGTATTTAGTAGCATTGCCTTTTTTAAATTGTGTCACTTGGGTCAAACGTTTTGGGTAGCCTTCCACAAGCTTCCCACAAATTGGGTGAATTTTGGCCCATTCCTCCTGACAGAGCTGGTGTAACTGAGTCAGGTTTGTATGCCTCCTTGCTCGCACACGCTTTTTCAGTTCTGCCCACACATTTTCTATGGGATTTAGGGCTTTGTGATGGCCACTCCAATACATTTTACTTTGTTGTCCTTAAGCCATTTTGCCACAACTTTGGAAGTATGCTTGGGGTCATTGTCCATTTGGAAGACCCATTTGCGACCAAGCTTTAACTTCCTGAGTGATGTCTTGAGATGTTGCGTCAATATATCCACATAATTTTACTTCCTCATGATACCATCTATTTTGGAAAGTGCACCAGTCCCTCCTGCAGCAAAGCACCCCCACAACATGATGCTGCCACCCCCGTGCTTCACGGTTGGGATGGTGTTCTTCAGCTTGCAAGCATCCCCCTTTTCCTCCAAACATAACGATGGTCATTATGGCCAAACAGTTCTATTTTTGTTTCATCAGACCAGAGGACATTTCTCCAAAAAGTACGATCTTTGTCCCCATGTGCAGTTGCAAACCGTAGTCTGGCTTTTTTATGGCGGTTTTGGAGCAGTGGTTTCTTCCTTGCTGAGCGGCCTTTCAGGTTATGTCGATATAGGACTCGTTTTACTGTGGATATAGATACTTTTGTACCCGTTTCTTCCAGCATCTTCACAAGGTCCTTTGCTGTTGTTCTGCGATTGATTTGCACTTTTCACACCAAAGTACGTTCATCTCTAGGAGACATAACGCGTCTCCTTCCTGAGCGGTATGATGGCTGTGTGGTCCCATGGTGTTTATGATTGCATACTATTGTTTGTACAGATGAACATGGTACCTTCAAGCGTTTGGAAATTGCTCCCAAGGATGAACCAGACTTGTGCAGGTCTATAGTTTTTTTTTTCTGAGGTCTTGGAGGATTTCTTTTGATTTTCCCATGATTTCAAGCATAGAGGCACTGAGTTTGAAGGTAGGCCTTGGAATGCATCCACAGGTACACCTCCAATTGACTCAAATGATGTCAATTAGCCTATCAGAAGCTTCTAAAGCCATGACATAATTTTCTGGAATTTTCCAAGCTGTTTAAAGGCACAGTCAACTTAGTGTAGGTAAACTTCTGACCCACTGGAATTGTGATAGTGAAGTAATCTGTCTGTAAACAATTGTTGGGAAAATTACTTGTCATGCCCAAAGTAGATGTCTTAACCGACTTGCAAAACTATAGTTTGTTAACAAGAAATTTGTGGAGTGCTTGAAAAACAAGTTTTAATGTCTCCAACCTAAGTGTATGTAAACTTCCGACTTCAACTGTATATCTCACTAGATCAGGATTTTCAAGACTCCATATATCCACTAGTTCCATTAAAGCCATCATATTCATGATTTCCTTAAGTGCATAAGGGTGATAGTTTGTAGTGTGATTTCCTTTACTGTCCACTGAGGTATTTAAAACCGTATTATTATCTCCCACCATAATAATAGTCTTGCATGTAGGATTTATACATTATTAAATATATTTTCAGTGTGGATCATCATTATTTGAACTGTATAGATTAATGAGCCAAAACTGTTTTATGGTCCAATAACATATTTAAAATAATCTATCCACCTTGCAGATTGTTTTGAACAATTTGCACAATCGGATCAAAATGATTGTTAATTAATATCATCATCTGTTTTGAGTTTCTTTGCCCATGGGAGAAGTATGTTTCGCCTCCCCAGTCCTTTCTCCACATAACTTCATCTAAAATAGTTGAATGAGTTTCCTGTAAACAATAGACATTATACTCCTTCTCTTTTAGCCAGGTAAATACTTATCGTCTTTTCTTATTATCTGCTAAGCCATTACAATTATAACTGTCTATACTTATTTCACCATTTACTATAAATGATATAGAAGTTTCAATTGTATTTATCATAATATATAGTTTTTTTGTAAACTTACCTTTAAAAAGTACCATAATGATATTACCATAGCTATACCATGGTATTTGCACTGCTACTGAGTAAACCTCCAATTGTTATCCACTATTCCAACCACTAAAACCTCCCCCCATCCCAAGTTGGATTGTCCCAGTGACTGGCGGACCACCCTTTTCCACCTGGATCCCAGGGCCTTCGAGAGATTGGGACCCATCCTTTATAAAGAGCACCCAGTGCCACCCACAGAACAGAATCAGATTAACTGCCAAAAGCATTTCCAACACAGTCACCTCAATTGTATTGCATACAGTTATTTAAAAAAATATATGCAGTACCAGTCAAGTTTGGACACACCTACTCAATCAAGGGTTTTTCTTAATTTATATTTTTACTCTTTTCTACATTGTAGAATAATAGTGAAGACATCAAAACTATGAAATAACACATTTTGAATCATGTAGTAACCAAAAAAGGTGTTACACAAATCAAAATATATTTTAGATTCTTCAAAGTAGTGTTAGCGGCTGATGTTAAAGCAAATCAGGGAGGGGAAAATAGGTTTGTTTATTCAAAGAGAACAAATCATGCGGGAGGTAGATGGTAGATGTTCATGCTCCCCTGTCCTCAGTGATTCTCTCCTGGGATTCTCTCCACAGAACAAAGGGACAGGATATAGTTTCATAACCCAGCCTTAGCCTGTGGTTGACCAATTAGAATTCCTTGCAATAAAACTGGGCCAATGGTCAAATAACAAGTATCCTATTTCAGGTTCAATGTATAAACAATTTGGACCAATGAGAACTTGCCATGTAGCTGTGAGTTATGTCTCTGACCCATTTGATATTACAGAAAAAACACTATTTCCATTGATCGTTAGTACTCTATTGACCTCTCGTCGTCTTCTGCGTTGTGTATTTATCTTCGAAATATTCTTACAGTAGCCACCCTTTGCCTCGATGACAGCTTTGCACACTCATGACATTCTCTCAACCAGCTTCATGAGGTAGTCACATGGAATGCATTGCAATCAACAGGTGTGCCTTGTTAATTTGTGGAATTTCTTTCCTTCTTAATGCGTTTGAGCCAGTCAGTTGTGTTGTGACAAGGTAGGGGTGGTATACAGAATATAGCCCTATTTGGTAAAAGACCAAGTCCATATTATGGCAAGAACAGCTCAAATAAGTGAAGAGAAACGACAGTCCATCATTACTTTAAGACATGAAGGTCAGTCAATCTGGAACATTTCAAGAACTTTGAAAGTTTCATCAAGTGTAGTTGCAAAAACCATCAAGCGCTATGCTGAAACTGGCTCTCATGAGGACCTCCACAGGAAAGGAAGACGCGAAGGAGAATTTCATTAGAGTTAACTGCATCTCAGATTGCAGCCCAAATAAATGCTGCAATCACATCTCGACTTCAACTGTTCAGAGGAGACTGCATGAATCGGGTCTTCATGGTCGAATTGCTGCAAAGAAACCACTACTAAAGGACAACAATAATAAGAAGAGACTTGCTTTGGCCAAGAAACACGAGCAATGCACATTAGACCAGTGGAAATCTGTCATTTGGTCTGATGAATCCAAGTTTGAGATTTTTGGTTCCAACCGTCGTGTCTTTGTGAGATGCAGAGAAGGTGAACGGATTATCCTCCGCATGTGTGGTTCCCACCGTGAAGCGAGAAGGAGGAGGTGTGATGATGATGGGGGTGCTTTGCTGGTGACACTGTCTGTGATGTATTTAGAATTCAAGGCACACTTAAGCAGCATGGCTACCACAGCATTCTGCAGCGATACGCCATCCCATCTGGTTTGTGCTTAGTTGGACTATCATTTTTTTTTCAACAGCACAATGACCCAACACACCTCAAGGCTGTGTAAGGGCTATTTGACCAATAAGGAGAGTGATGGAGTGCTGCATCAGATGACTTGGCCCCCACAATCACCCAACCTCAACCCAATTGAGATGGTTTGGAATGAGTTGGACCGCAGAGTGAAGGAAAAGCAACCAACAAGTGCTCAGCATATGTGGGAACTCCTTCAAGACTGTTGGAAAAACATTCTAGGTGAAGATGGTTGAGAGAATGCCAAGAGTGTGCAACGCAGTCATCAAGGCAAAGGGTGGCTACTTTGAAGAATCTCATCTCAATATATTTTGATTTGTTTAACTATTTTTTGGTGTTACTACATATCTGTTATTTCATAGTGTTGATGTCTTTACTATTATTCTACAATGTAGAAAATAGTAAAAATACAAATTTAAGAAAAACCCTTAAATGAGTAGCTTTATCCAAACGTTTGACTGGTACTGTGTGTATATATAAAAAAATCTTGCATATCTTATTTTATTGCCACAATTAACTAATAATAAACAATTATTGTGATTCATCCTGTATTGTTCCTAACATCATTACCCCATAGCAACAGATGTGGGATACACACACTCACACTCACATACTCCCTGTCCTTCCCCCTCAAACAACCACAAGCTCAGATGTTCAACAGATGTTCCATCCCGAGCCCAATTCAAGAGAAGACTTGATGTGCGAATGCATACACAGTTGTAGTTGTTTGAGAAGGCATGCTAGAATGGTGAGATTTGATTAATCAATCTCAAGTTCTAGCTGATGGCGCTCACATACACACACACACACACACACACACTGGTCCCCCGTTGTGACCATTTTCCCAAGCCTCTCTGTGCAGTCAGACCTTATGATTATTTTGTGCCACCAGGGACACAAGAATTTGCCCCTTCTCTGATTGTCTGAGTTTGACCCACTCCCCATGGGTTGCTGCAGCTAGTTTTGCCAGCACTGACACTACCTGGGTGGGGGCACCCCACCGGAATCCCCACCGGCTAGGTACAAGGTCATCAAGGTTCTCATTAGCAGCTTTGAGAAATTCCTTATTATGCTCACCCATCAGGGGGCTTTGGCTTTGTTGTACCAACCCTGCCAGGCAGACTCAGACTCTTGAGGGGTAAGTGCTGCTTTAGTGGGTCTCTCACAGCATTTATCTTTCTGTCTTGGCTGCATATACTTGCACTAGGGCTATAAAACAGATAAGGATTTCTCCTTTTTGTGGGTCGCTCAGGTGGATGACTAGGGTACAGGGTTGGGGACCGCTCCATCATGATAAGACAAATAAATAAACTTTATTTATGATCTATTTTAAAATGTATATCCCATATTGGCACAAAATTGAAAGCTCTCTGTCACAACTCCTGCTCGCAGACACACATGGGCTCTGGCATTTGCAACCATTTTCTTTTTTCACTCACTTAACTCCAGACTTTATCAAACACAAAAACACACACCCCACCTTCCATCACAATATACCCACATACTGTGCCTTCTGTTTGCTGTTTTTATCCCTACCATGCTGATTCCTACCTCATTTCAGGCTTTTCAGTACTTTGTTTTCCTGTTCCTTATATTTGAAGATTTATTATTTCAATAATTATCCTTTCTTCTAATGCTGTCTTTTATTTATAAATACTATGAATAGAAAGTCAAATTATTTATTTAACATTCCCTATCTTGAATGGTATAGTGTATTTGTGACTCATTTCAGGAAACTATGCGTATGTCGCCCGTCACGACTTTTTGAATGTAAACTTCTTTTTTTTATCAAAATGCGTTTTTTTTGGCAGAAATGTCTTCTGGAACATGTGAACTTTCATGTGCCTTATTAATAACAAACTTGTATGACATATGTAACTACAATTAAAAATTGTTAAATTATGAGCCACGGAAATAGTGAAGCAACCTTCCCGCTAGCCATGATTGGCTGAAAAAAATAAGTGGGCTGGACATGCCGAGAGATGAGTTTGGATTGGTCTGCCATGTAGCAAGCTTCTGTCTATAACATGAGCTGGTCAGTATGTGTAGGTAATCCTTTCTAACGCTGATTTTCACGTAGTAGAACTGTATAAGTGTTGCTCTCCACTTTCTGGAGGACCGAGTTTTGAAATCAGTGGTATTAGAGTGATAGCTCAGGAGATGGAGAACATTCTGGCGTTTGATTGCAAATATGCAGATGGAGTCGAAAAGAGAACACACAGAAGTCTGTTGTATAAAACACCTGTCTCCAGATTACATCTTCAAACTAAGGGTAACCATGACATCCGTGAAAGAGCGGGAGAAGTGTCCATCCATGTGTAAGATAGTCTAGCTAGCTACATTTTCCAATATTACACGTTTCTAATTTTGTCAGAAAGTTGTTTTCATTTCAAGTTAAAGTGTACTGTTAGCAAGCTAGCTAACGTTAGCTGACTGGCTCGCTAGCTAACGTTACATGTATGATGTGTAGTAATATTATTTGTATCTCAGAGCCATTTGCATTGCTAGTTATAGCCTAATGTTAGCTAGCTAACATTGAACATGCAAGTAACCATTTCAATAGAATGTTCATGATGTCACTGCGACAACTGTCGATAGACGTAGCTGGTAAATTCGCTCTACTCCGATTTCAGAGCACTCTCGCTCGTCTGAGTGTGCCAGAGCGCAGAATAACGTGATGAATTTACGAACGCTCAACACCCGTTGAATATGGTCGGTGTCGGTAAACGTTGGGAAAAAGCGTGATTAAATTATTGCCAGCAGCACAGCTACAGTCACCAATGCTTTGGATAACATAAAAACAGCCTGGCCAGCTCTACTAGGGCGAGTAAAATGGTCAGTGAGCTGTTCTCTCATTTGTGTCTGGAAGTAGCTGGCAAGTTAGCCAATGTTAGCCAGTTAGCTTGGGTTTCAGACTGCTGCTGTTAGGTCAGAACGCTCGGATCAACCCTACTCCTCGGCCAGAGCATCCAGTGTGCGCTCTGAACACTCCAAGAGTGAAAGGCTCTGAATTTACAAACGGACAATCTTGACAATGCTCTGAATTTACGAATAGAATTTACTAACACGCGTAGTATAAACCAGCCTTTAGTCTTAAAATCTTTGGTTTTTTAGTACATGGCCTCACATGTGAATCCTTACACGGAACCCAAACCGGCTGCGCACGTGCGCCATCGTGCATAAATGTATTTTGTCCCCCCCCACACCAAACGCGATCACGACACGCGGGTTAAAATAGCAAAACAAACTCTGAACCAATTATATTAATTTGGGGACAGGTCGAAAAGCATTAAACATTTATGGCTAGTTAGCTTGCACTTGCTAGCTAATTTGTCCTATTTACTTAGCTTGCTGTTGCTAGCTAATTTGTCCTGGGATATAAACATTGACTGGTTGTTTTACCTGAAATGCACAAGGTCCTCTACTCCGCCAATTAATCCACACATAAAACGGTCAACCAAATCGTTTCTAGTCATCTCTCTTCCTTCCAGACTTTTTCTTCTCTTGACTTTATATTGCGATTGGCAACTTTCATAAATTATGTGCATTACCGCCACTGACCTCGTTCGTCTTTGTCACCCACGTGGGTATAACCAATGATGAGATGGCAAGTGGGTACCTGCTTCTATAAATCAATGAGGAGATGGGAGAGGCAGGACTTGCAGCGCGATCTGCGTCAAATAGAACTGATATCTATTTTAGCCCTTTGCAACGCAGACGCTCGTTGGCGCAATAATTGAATAACACAGATTTCTACATTTATTTTGCAACGGTGTGGTCAGCCTGTTAGAGATGGGTGGGGCTAAAGCTTAAGAGGGTGTGAACGATGCTGAATGGGTGTAGACAAAGAAGAGCTCTCCAGTAGGTGTACCAAGACATTCAAGGGCCGTTTTCTCAAAATTGAGGTTACAAGTTTATCAACTTTCAAAGCAGAATTACTTTACCATTGTTCCTCAACTGTAGTGTATGATTTACCAATTTCTTGCTCTGAGTCTCTACTTTTATCTAATGAAAAAATACAATTTCAAATTTTGCTACATAAGACTGAATCGAGCCACATGTCACATTTGTAGTTTATTTATTTTATCAATTGTTGTATTTGATTGTTTTCCTGTTTTTGTTTTTTATTTATTACAATCCCTACAATGGACAGTATTCGGTGTTCCATTATTCGACTCCTCTATGGAAACTTTGCATTATTTAGAATAGCCATGGAATAGTCTTGGTGTCTCAGAACAGTTGGTTATCAATGTACAGTTGATCAACTACAAGAGCTACACGTTTCCCTTTTAAATCTATTATCCTTAAAGAGTGTGTACAGAACTTTGTGCCGTTCTGCAATTTCCTTTGGGAACTGATCATTCATTCCTATTTTTGTACCAGTGACTATTTTGCACAGGGTTTTAACCATTATTTTATCTTTGAAGAATGCAAATTTGGCAACGATTGGGCGCTCGTATCGCTGTGCTGTGTCTGAAACAGTGTACACGTTCAAATTTGATTTTGTCGGCAGTATCGCCTGGAATCTGTAGCGCTTTAAGGAGAAATTCTTTCACCACGCTTTCAGACTCTCCCCACCTCATTTTATTTAATACCAGTAAGTACCAGATTTTCTCGCATTGATCTAGTCTGTATACCAAGTAAGGCTTCTCTCAGAAACATGTCCTTTTTAAGTTCATTAACATCTGTTTCAATTAGAGGTCGACCGATTATGATTTTTCAACACCGATACCGATTATTGGAGGACTTAAAAAGCCGATACCGGTTAATCGGTCGATTTAAAAAAAAAATATATATATATATATATATATATATATATATATTATATATTTGTAATAATGACAATTACAACAATACTGAATGAACACTTTTATTTTAACTTAATATAATACATCAATAAAATAAATTTAGCCTCAAATAAATAATGAAACATGTTCAATTTGGTTTAAATAATGCAAAAACATAGTGTTGGTGAAGAAAGTAAAAGTGCAATATGTGCCGTGTAAGAAAGCTAATGTTTAAGTTCCTTGCTCAGAACATGAGAACGTATGAAAGCTGGTGGTTCCTTTTAACATGAGTCTTCAATATTCCCAGGTAAGAATCTTTTAGGTTGTAGTTATTATAGGACTATTTCTCTCTATACCATTTGTATTTCACATACCTTTGACTATTGGATGTTCTTATAGGCACTTTAGTATTGCCAGTGTAACAGTATAGCTTCCGTCCCTCTCCTCGCTCCTACCTGGGCTCGAACCAGGAACACATCGACAACAGCCACCCTCGAAGCAGCATTACCCATGCAGAGCAAGGGGAACAACCACTCCAAGTCTCAGAGCGAGTGAAGTTTGAAACGCTATTAGCGCGCACCCTGCTAACTAGCTAGTCATTTCACATCGGTTACACCAGCCTAATCTCGGGAGTTGATAGGCTTGAATTCATAAACAGCAGAGCTGCTGGCAAAACGCACGAAAGTGCTGTTTGAATGAATGCTTACGAGCATGCTGGTGCCCACCATCGCTCAGTCAGACTGCTCTATCAAATCATAGACTTAATTATAACATAATAACACACAGAAATATGAGCCTTAGGTCATTAATATGGTCGAATCCGGAAACTATCATCTCGAAAACAAAACATTTATTCTTTCAGTGAAATACGGAACCGTTGCACTGTTACATTGCACAACCTTCAATGTTATGTCATAATTACGTAAAATTCTGACAAATTAGTTCGCAATGAGCCAGGCGGCCCAAACTGTTGCATATACCCTGACTCTGCGTGCAATGAACGCAAGAGAAGTGACACAATTTCACCTGGTTAATATTGCTTGCTAACCTGGATTTCTTTTAGCTAAATATGCAGGTTTAAAAATATATACTTCTGTGTATTGATTTTAAGAAAGGCATTGATGTTTATGGTTAGGTACACGTTGGAGCAACGACAGTCCTTTTCCGCGAATGCGCACCGCATTGATTATATGCAACGCAGGACACGCTAGATAAACTAGTAATATCATCAACCATGTGTAGTTATAAATAGTGATTATGATTGATTGATTGTTTTTTTGTAAGATAAGTTTATTGCTAGCTAGCAACTTACCTTGGCTTCTTACTGCATTCGCGTAACAGGCGGACTCCTCGTGAGGCAGATGGTTAGAGTGTTGGACTAGTTAACCGTAAGGTTGCAAGATTGAATCCCTGAGCTGACAAGGTAAAAATCTATCATTCTGCCCCTGAACAAGGCAGTTAACCCACCGTTCCTAGGCCGTAATTGTAAATAAGAATGTCTTCTTAACTGACTTGCCTCGTTAAATAAAGGTGTAAAAAAAAAAAAACGGCAAAATCGGCGTCCAAAATTTCCGATTGTTATGAAAACTTGAAATCAGCCGTAATTAATCGGCCATTCCGATTAATCGGTTGACCTCTAGTTTCAATAGTATTGACTGTACCTTTTTAGCTTGTTTGTTTCTTTCTCCATTGTCACATCTTTTTAAGTACTCATTTCGAGGCTCTCCTTTTAAGTCTTTACTGACACGTTCAAGTACGCCCAATTGATCAATTATTGACTTTAGCAGGTGGGTTTCCACTCTTACCGTATCAGGTGGGTTTCCACTCTTATCGTACCAGGTGGGTTTCCACTCTTACCGTACCAGGTGGGTTTCCACTCTTACCGTACCAGGTGGGTTTCCACTCTTACCGTACCAGGTGGGTTTCCACTCTTACCGTACCAGGTGGGTTTCCACTCTTACCGTACCAGGTGGGTTTCCACTCTTACCGTACCAGGTGGTGAAAAGCATAAATCCTCAGTGTCTGTATAGGAATCTCGTAGTTTTCACATGGAGTTTGGTTCTCCAATTTTTTATTTTTTTTCATAGTTCCTCTCAGACATGTTTTGACCTCAACTGCGTTCGTAATATTTATTAATTCACTTCACTAGCCTTATACATTTTGGGGGGGTTGTTATCCAACTTGAATATTATTGCCCCAAGTAAATCACATCAGTGTAGTGCTACTATTTAGTCTGTCTTAGAGATAATGAATATTGAGATTTCTCATGAGGCATTCTGTACCGCAATCTTCAGTCCGCCATCATATCTGGGATGGTTGCATTTGAACTATTAGTAGGCTACGTTATCTACGTTAAATCATGACTTGACCTCCCAATATGGGGCTTGGTAGTTGATGATGTTCTGCCATGAATCCTTTCATGGTGAGAAGATCAATATCTAGTTAGGCCTACAGCCCTCAGCCCAATCTGTTTAATGGAACAAGCTATAGGAGCCCTGTTGTTCCTCTACTTTTCCCTTTCACCCCACAAGTCCCCCTTATCTCTCTGTTCTTGGGCCTGGGCCAAGGGGGCCTCCACTAAACTCAGTGGGAAGCCTGTGTGTTTCCTGGTTGAAACATTTATTTTTTCCCCTCGTGCATTCTTAATGCTGGAATGTCTCTTCATGATTCAGCAAAATAGGCCTAGCTTGTGGTCACCATATTTGTTATCTTGCGTACAGTGTAGTTAGTATCTAATTTGATAGTTCAGTGAGTTGCTCTGCTGTCTGTTTTATAGAGTAATCCGGTAACGTTATCTGGCTGAAGTGAAACCTGAATCTGTGTCAGTGAGTTCACTACCTACAGGGAAGACGAACAGAAAGATGTTGGGGAGGACAAGGAAGGAGTGACTGTAAAGCGGGAGAGCGATAATGTGGGATTAAAGCAGACAGACATTTTGTAGCCCAAACACTTCACTTTGGCCTCAATAAGGTCTGTGCCCAAACCTAGATTCCTTTGTGTGCAAATCACTTATTGCCCATCAACAAATGATTTGGGTAATGGTGTAAGTGCAGCATTTTCTTGGAGTTTCAACCCACTGTGTCCCCTCCCTATCACAGACGCTCACAAACGCTAGCACAGGCACTCTACACACATACATGTTGTATTGTAGATATATAGTGGTGTAATAATATTATGTGATGTAATGTTTTATATTATATTTTATGTGATGTAGCTGCCATGGCAGCATTTTAATGGAGATCACTAATATATACAAATGACTGACCAACTGTTTAAGTCCTAGCCCCTGCTCATGATTAACTATCATTTCCGTTAAATGTGTTCAACTCATGTTCAGGGTTAGAAGTTAATAAACACATTCCTTAGACGTTTGAACTTTGAAACCCGAGGCTGTATTATTTTTGCCCCCAGCAGGGGGTTTATTAGAATTGTTTAGAGATTAGAATCGTTGCTGAGCCTGTTTCTTGCTCAGTTGTGAATGGCTTGTTTTCTTCAATGAGCTGCTATGTTCTCAGCCCAATGTCAGAGAGAGAGATGCTAGTGAATGATTGATGCAGGTAACTGAATGTCTAACAATGGAGATTGTAGTCAGTCTTCCTCTGTCAGCATGTTTGATTGTCTCTCAGCCTCTTTATCTCTCCCAACAATCTACCAAATCCAAACCTGAATAACTGCTTGCTGACTTCTACTTCACGTTGACCCCTGCTGGTCATAAGAAGAACTGATCACAGACAGACTATATTGATTGATGACTGAGATCATTGTTTCTATAATTACCTCAGCAACCAAATCTGCCTCTGGAATTACTTAAAAAAACATCTTGCCAACTTACCAGTTCACACTCTCCCTCCATAAACAACAGCCCCCTTTGTTGTTGGAACTTTTTATTCAGGATAATTGCAGGCATCGACAGACTTAACATTCTGTTGAGTGTGCTTTGGGTCTTAAGGTGATCCCTCACCTCTAACACTTAACCTCTCTTGTTTCCAAGGTTATGCTCATTGGAAAGGGCAAGTGCTGACGGCAGAGGAGCTTAACGTTCTCTATGAGGGTATCAAACTCAACAACGTCAACCATTATAACTACATCCTCACGGGTGAGACTTGCAGCTGTTTCTATTGTCAATATGGATTCTGCCATTTTAAGCAGTTTTTTTATAAAATTTCTAGGATAGTATGTAGGATTGTTATGGCTGTGTTGATCTTTAACCCCCTAAGGTCGATGGCCGCACCCCCGCGGAAATCAAATTAGTATAATACAAAAAAATCCCCATTTAAAACTGTTGGTTTTAAGATAGAGAGATCTGTTGTTGTTTTTTGCATTGGATGCGTCTCAATCCACCACATCCGCCTATGTTGCCCTTCCGCATCTGCTGTGACAGGGCTAGAGCGGTGTTTGTCAGACCATGAGACATCCCGAAAACTGGTCTTCTCACAAAGTCATCTGTAGCGTCTTAATGGTTTGGCCCAGAAAATATTATGACCCCTCTCTCACGAACATGATGGTGTTCTCCATTTTGCTCTATGACGCCCACAAGCGTCTTGGGACTCGCCTGAAGTCGGTACAGCTGATCTGCCAACTTCTGTCTGTAAGGTACGAACAGTTTGGGCTACACATTAATATGACCCCTCTGTGCAAAGGTGAGACTCACGAACACATTGTTTTGCTTGAGTACGCCCACAGCCCTCACAAGATTCGTCTGATGGTCCCCTGGTGCCAGATCAAAAAATAAATGGAAGTATAAATGGAGACTGTTTAGTACCAAATATAAGGGGTTAAATACATGTCAAAATTAATCATCCTAATCTTTCTTATCTCTCTCAGATATAGGACAGACACTTCTGTTATTCAATGTGTTTGTATGGGCTAATAGCACTAAGGCCAAATAAAAATGTTCATCAAATATTTTGATACTTTATAATACAATTCCATATAGCTTAGTAGAACCCCCCCCCCCCCCCCCCCCCCCCTCTCCCAGCATAGACAGGGCTTAAACTGTTTAGTGGCAAGAAATAAGTGGTTATATATACATACATACATACATACATACATACACACACACACACACACACACACACACACAGTCGTGGACAAAAGTTTTGAGAATGACACAAATATTAATTTTCCACAAAGTTTGCTGCTTCAGTGTCTAGATATTTTTGTCAGATGTTACTATGGAATACTGAAGTATAATTACCAGCATTTCATAAGTGTCAAAGGCTTTTATTGACAATTACATTGATGCAAAGAGTCAATATTTGCAGTGTTGACCCTTCTTTTTCAAGACCTCTGCAATCCGCCCTGGCATGCTGTCAATTAACTTCTGGGCCACATCTTGACTGATCGTAGCCCATTCTTGCATAATCAATGCTTGGAGTTTGTCAGAATTTGTGAGGTTTTGTTTGTCCACCCGCCTCTTGAGGATTGACCACAAGTTCTCAATGGGATTAAGGTCTGGGTAGTTTCCTGGCCATGGACCCAAAATATCAATGTTTTGTTCCCTGAGCCACTTAGTTATCACTTTTGCCTTATGGCAAGGTGCTCCATCATGGAAAAGGCATTGTTCATCAACAAACTGTTCCTGGATGGTTGAAAGAAGTTTCTCTCGGAGGATGTGTTGGTACCATTCTTTATTCATGGATTGTTCTTAGGCAAAATTGTGAGTGAGCCCACTCCCTTGGCTGAGAACCAACCCCACACATGAATGGTCTCAGGATGCTTTACTGTTGGCATGACACAGGACTGATGGTAGCGCTCACCTTGTCTTCTCCGGACAAGCAATCGGAAAGGGGATTCATCAGAGAAAATTACTTTACCCCAGTCCTCAGCAGTCCAATCCCTGTATCTTTTGCAGAATATCAGTCTGTCCCTGATGTTTTTCCTGGAGAGAAGTGGCTTCTTTGCTGCCCTTCTTGACACCAGGCCATCCTCCAAAAGGCTTCGCCTCACTGTGCGTGCAGATGCACTCACACCTGCCTGCTGCCATTCCTGAGCAAGCTCTGTACTGGTGGTGCCCCGATCCCGCAGCTGAATCAACTTTAGGAGACGGTCCTGGCGCTTGCTGGACTTTTTTGGGCACCCTGAAGCCTTCTTCACAACAATTGAACCGCTCTCCTTGAAGTTGATGATCCAATAAATGGTTGATTTAGGTGCAATCTTACTGGCAGCAATATCCTTGCCTGTGAAGCCCTTTTTGTGCAAAGCAATGATGACGGCACGTGTTTCCTTGCAGGTAACCATGTTTGACAGAAGAAGAACAATGATTCCAAGCACCACCCTCCTTTTGAAGCTTCCAGTCTGTTATTCGAACTCCATCAGCATGACAGAGTGATCTCCAGCCATGTCCTTGTCAACACTCACACCTGTGTTAATGAGAGAATCACTGACGATGTCAGCTGGTCATTTTGTGGCAGGGCTGAAATGCAGTGGAAATGTTTTTGGGGGATTCAGTTCATTTGCATGGCAAAGAGGGACTTTGCAATTAATTGCAATTCATCTGATCATTCTTCATAACATTCTGGAGTATATGCAAATTGCCATCATACAAACTGAGGCAGCAGACTTTGTGAAAATTAATATTTGTGTCATTCTCAACTTTTGGCTACGAGTGTGTGTGTGTGTGTGTGTGTGTGTGTGTGTATATATATTTTGTATGGGCTAATATGCTATATATACAAAAGTATGTGGACACCCCTTCTGGATTTGACTATATCTGACACACCCGTTGCTGACAGGTGTATAAAATAGAGCACACAGCCATGCAATCTCCATAGACAAACATTGGCAGTAGAATGGCCTTACTGAAGAGCTCAGTGACTTTCAATGTGGCACCGTCATAGGATGCCACCTTTCCAACAAGTCAGTTCATCAAATTTCAGGCTTGCTAGAGCTGCCCCGGTCAACTTTAAGGGCTGTTATTGTGAAGTGGAAACGTCTACGAGAAACAACGGCTCAGCCGCGAAGTGGCATGCCACAAAAGCTCACTGAACAGGACCGGCGAGTGTTGAAGCAGGGTAAAAGTAATCTGTCCTTGGTTGGAACACCTACTACAGAGTTCCAAACTGCCTCTGGAAGCAGCGTCTGCACAAGAACTGTTCGTCAAGAGCTTCATGAAATGGGTTTCCATGGCCAAGCAGCCGCACACAAACCTAAGATCACCATGCACAATGCCAAGCGTCGGCTGGAGTGGTGTAAAGCTCGCTGCCATTGGACTCTGGAGCAGTGGAAACGCGTTGCTATGGAGTGATGAATCACGCTTCACCATCTGGCAGTCCGACAGACTAATCTGGGTTTGGCGGCTGCCAGGACAACTCTACCTGCCTCAATGCATAGTGCCAACTGTAAAGTTTGTTGGAGGAGGAATAATGGTCTGAGGCTGTTTTTCATGGTTCAGGCTAGGCCCCTTTAGTTCCAGTGAAGGGAAATCTTAACGCTACAGCATACAGTGACATTCTAGATGATTTTGTGCCTTTCCTGTTTCAGCATGACAATGCCCCTGTGCACAAAGCGAGGTCCATACAGAAATGGTTTGTCGAGATCGGTGGGGAAGAACTTCACTGGTCTGCACAGAGCCCTAAACTCAACCCCATCAAACACCTTAGTGATGAATTGGAATGTTGACTGTGAGCCGGTCCTAACCGCCCAACATCAGTGCCCAACCTCACTAATGCTCATGCCTCAATGGAAGCAAGTCCCCGCAGCAATGTTCCAACATCTAGTGGAAAGCCTTCCCAGAAGAGTGGAGGCTGTTATATAGCAAAGGGGGGACCAACTCCATATTAATGATTATGGAATGAGATGTAGTGTAGCAGTAAGGACAAATATAATTTGTCATCAAATAATAATAATAATTATTACTATTATTATTATATTTTTTTGTTACTTCAAGGGATCTTAAAATTCCAAATCGCCCAGCTTAGACTCTTATGGGTTAACCTATGCTCTGTAAAGATTGGAATATGTTTATTTATTTTTTAAGTTTACACACAAGGTTTGTGACTTTTGAAGTGACCTTTGCGTAACTCTCTTCTTCCCCAAGGGTACACCAGGGACACATCTTTCTTAGAGACAGTGGTGGACATTGTTCAAGAGCTGAAGAGGTTGAATCCCAAACTGGTATATGGTGAGTAACTATTGCTACACAGTTGTGTATCCCATACACTGTAGCTATGCTCAGCAAGGTTGTGGATGGATGTAGAGCTTGGCTGTATGTGTATTCCATATTTTCTTTCTTTGTGTTATCAGTGTGTGATCCAGTAATGGGAGACCAAGGCTCTATGGTTAGTATCCATGCTTTCATAGCACTTTTATTATAGATTTATCCATGCGTATAGTCCATTCTTATTATTATTGTTATAGTCCTGTTCAGACCACTCATGAACATTCTACCCTCTTCTTTTCCAGTATGTCCCTGAGAATATACTGCCTGTTTACAGAGACAAAGTCGTTGCAGTGGCTGATATCCTCACACCCAACCAGTTTGAGGCAGAGTGAGTACAGTGGCTGATATCCTCACACCCGACCAGTTTGAGGCAGAGTGAGTACAGTGGCTGATCTCCTCACACCCGACCAGTTTGAGGCAGAGTGAGTACAGTGGCTGATATCCTCACACCTGACCAGTTTGAGGCAGAGTGAGTACAGTGGCTGATATCCTCACACCCGACCAGTTTGAGGCAGAGTGAGTACAGTGGCTGATATCCTCACACCCGACCAGTTTGAGGCAGAGTGAGCACAGTGGCTGATCTCCTCACACCCGACCAGTTTGAGGCAGAGTGAGTACAGTGGCTGATCTCCTCACACCCGACCAGTTTGAGGCAGAGTGAGTACAGTGGCTGATCTCCTCACACCCGACCAGTTTGAGGCAGAGTGAGTACAGTGGCTGATCTCCTCACACCCGACCAGTTTGAGGCAGAGTGAGTACAGTGGCTGATATCCTCACACCCGACCAGTTTGAGGCAGAGTGAGTACAGTGGCTGATCTCCTCACACCCGACCAGTTTGAGGCAGAGTGAGTACAGTGGCTGATCTCCTCACACCCGACCAGTTTGAGGCAGAGTGAGTACAGTGGCTGATCTCCTCACACCCGACCAGTTTGAGGCAGAGTGAGTACAGTGGCTGATCTCCTCACACCCGACCAGTTTGAGGCAGAGTGAGTACAGTGGCTGATCTCCTCACACCCGACCAGTTTGAGGCAGAGTGAGTACAGTGGCTGATCTCCTCACACCCGACCAGTTTGAGGCAGAGTGAGTACAGTGGCTGATCTCCTCACACCCGACCAGTTTGAGGCAGAGTGAGTACAGTGGCTGATCTCCTCACACCCGACCAGTTTGAGGCAGAGTGAGTACAGTGGCTGATCTCCTCACACTCGACCAGTTTGAGGCAGAGTGAGTACAGTGGCTACTAGGATACATCGGCTTACATGTATTAAGTTGCTAAGTGCTACACAACATGTCATAATGTAGCTGTTACAGTAATGAGACTATCAATGCTTACTACAGTAGTACTACCTCAGAGAAAAACCTGGTTGCTGTTCTTAGCCCTTTGTAAAGTGAAGCAGTAAGGCCCGAGGGGGTGTGGTATATGGCCCATATACCACGGCTAAGGGCTGTTCTTCTGCTCGACTCAATGTGGAGTACCTGGATACAGTCCTTAGCCGTGGTATATTGGCCATATCCCACAAGTCCCACGAGGGGCCTTATTGCTGTTATAAACTGGTTTCCAACGTAAGTAGACCAGTAAATATACATTTTTTGTCATGCTCATGGTATGCGGTCTGATATACCACGACTTTCAGCCAATCAGCATTCAGGGCTCAAAGCACCCAGTTTATAATAACTCTTATAGGTCACAAACTCTTTCTTCCCTCATGTTTTATTCATAAAGCAGCAGACCAAACCTGTAAGGGAACTGTGCCCTGGTTTATGTATTCAGAATCACACATAGCTTGACTTGATTTGCCTGCAAAATACACCCTCTGGACTAATGTGGGATTACATTGGGCATGTGTGCAAGTATGTCTAGCACCTCTGTGCCTGTACTGTAACCTCTCTGCGTGTGTCTCTTAGGCTGCTGACGGGGAGGACGATCAGCACAGAAAAAGACGCTCTTGACGTGGGTTCCATTGTCCGTTATAGAGCTAATACACATGATGATGATGATGATGATGATGATGATGATGATGGTTTTAATCTTGACTTATAATGAAGGCTTCTTGCCCTCTCAGGTGATGGAGCTGCTCCATCAAATGGGTCCTGATACGGTGGTCCTCACCAGCACAGACCTGACCTCTCCTCATGGGGATCAGTTCCTGGTGGCCCTTGGGAGCCAGAAAATGGGTAAGGCCAGGGAGGGAGGGTGAAAGTTTAACTTGCCAATGTTAAAAGGTAACATGTTAAAAGGTAACAGACTCATACTGACACTGTGTCCTTTCCTCAGTTAGGACAGATGGGAGCAAGTCCACCCAGAAGATTCGTATTGAGATGCCCAAGGTGGATGCAGTGTTTGTGGGCACGGGGGACCTGTTCACTGCCATGCTGCTGGCCTGGAACCACCACCACCCCAATGACCTGAAGGTCAGTAATACCCCCAGCAGGGGGTTTATTAGAATTGTTTAGAGATTAGAATCGTTGCTGAGCCTGTTTCTTGCTCAGTTGTGAATGGCTTGTTTTCTTCAATGAGCTGCTATGTTCTCAGCCCAATGTCAAAGGGAGAGATGCTAGTGAATGATTGATGCAGGTAACTGAATGTCTAACAATGGAGATTGTAGTCAGTCTTCCTCTGTCAGCATGTTTGATTGTCTCTCAGCCTCTTTATCTCTCCCAAAAATCTACCAAATCCAAACCTGAATAACTGCTTGCTGACTTCTACTTCACGTTGACCCCTGCTGGTCATAAGAAGAACTGATCACAGACAGACTATATTGATTGATGACTGAGAGATCAGTGTTTCTATAATTACCTAAGAAACCAAATCTGCCTCTGGAATTCCTTAAAAGCAAACATCTGGCCAACTTACCAGTCCACACTCTCCCTCCATAAACAACAGCCCCCTTTGTTGTTGGAACTTTTTATTCAGGATAATAGCAGACATCGACAGATCTGTTGAGTCTGTTGAGTAAAGTTGAGTATGCTTTAGGTCTTAAGGTGATCCCTCACCTCTGACCCTTAACCTCTCTTGTTTCCAAGGTTATGCTCATTGGAAAGGGCAAGTGCTGACGGCAGAGGAGCTTAATGTTCTCTATGAGGGTATCAAACTCCACAACATAAAAATATGTCCGTTTTAAGATTTTTTTTGCATTGGATGGGTATCAATCCGCCTATGTATGTTCTCATGGTACATAACCCAATTTAATTATATTACTCAGTCTGCAAACCAGAATTTGTAAGATCCTGGTCGAATGAAACAGACGGAGATCCAGCTAAAATAGTCAAAAAGGTTTATTCACGGGAACGTTCTAAAGTCAAGAATACAAAACAATTCATTTTATACTGACTTCTCACACCCACACATTCACACAACCATACGCACACACATACACACAACCATACGCACACACACATGTCCTGCTACCCAGCCGACAGAGATTAGTGACCTTGTCCTTGAGACGTACTCCCCGTTCTCTCCCAAATCTCTAGTCAGGTCGGCACCAAGCTCAGACAGTCTGTGTTTATAATACCATAAAGACATATTGTCTTTACCCTAATTCTGACTAGGACTACACATTTATTGATTATGATTTTATACATTCTAATCAATTCCATACAATTATATGTTTCAGGGTGGAATATTCTAATCGTTCAATTAACAGATAATTTTCACCTATCAGTGGTGAAAGGTGATAGAGCTGGATTGGTCAGACTACGAGACATCCCGAAAAAGCCGGTCTTCTCACAAAATCATCTGTAGTGTCCGAACAGCTTGGCATAGAAAATATTATGACCTGTCTTTGGAAAGATGAGACTCTCACGAACACGATGGTGTTTTCTGTTTTGCTTTAACGACCAGAAGGTCAGTAATGCAGGGGACTGGGGAGGTTATCAATGCAGAGATAAAAAAACAAGCTACATTATCCTTAATAATGTAATAAATGTGGTTTGATCCATGGACTAGTCTATCTTTTCTAACATACTTGTCTCTCTTAGTCGGCCTGTGAGAAGACGGTCTCAGTCCTGCACCATGTTATCAAGAGGACCATCACCTATGCCAACGGTGAGATAATATTCAAGGCTCTACTTGCCTGTTTGTATGACTGTCTAATCTACACAACAAATGCAACATGCAACATTTTCAAAGATTTTACTGAGTTCCAGATCATAAGAAAAATCGGTCAATTGAAATAAATAAATTAGGCCCTGATCTATGGATTTCACATGACTGGGAATACAGATACGCATCTGTTGGTCACAAATACCTTCTTTTTTTTTAAAGTAGGGGCATGGATCAGATAACCAGTCAGTGTCTGGTGTGACCACCATTTGCCTCATGTAGCACAACGTATCCTTCACGCTGTTGATTGTGGCCTTTGGAATGTTGTCCCACTCCTCTTCAATGACTGTGCAAAGTTGCTGGATATTGGCAGGAACTGGAACACACTGTTGTACACGTCAATCCAGAGAAATCCAAACGCGCTCAATAGGTGACGTGTCTGGTGAGTATGCAGGCCACTGAAGAACTGGGACATTTACAGCTTTCAGGAATTGTGTACAGATCCTTGCGACATGGGGCTGTGCATTATCATGCTGAAACATGAGGTGATGGCGACGGACGAATGGCATGACATTGAGCCTCAGGATCTCGTCACGGTAACTCTGTGCATTCAAATTGCCATTGATAAAATGCAATTGTGTTCGTTGTCCATAGCTTATGCCTGCCCATACCATAACCCCACCGCCACCATGGGGCACACTGTTCACAACGTCAATGTCAGCAAACCGCTCGCCCACACGACGCCATACACGCTGTCTGCCATCTTCAGGGTACAGTTGAAACCGGGATACATCCGTGAAGATCTTACTTCTCCAGCGTGCCAGTGAAAGGGGGATACCTCGTCAGTTGTACAACTGAATGCATTCAACTGAAATGTGTCTTCCGCATTTAACCCAACCCCTCTGAATCAGAGAGGGGGGGGGGGGCTGCCTTAATCGACATCCACGTCATCAGTGCCCACGTCATCGGTGCCCAGGGAACTGTGGGTAACTGCCTTGCTGAGGGGCAGAATTACATATTTTTACATTGTCAGCTCGGGGACTCGATCCAGCAACCTTTCGTTTACTGGCCCAACGCTCCTACCCTCCAGGCTACCTGCCGCCCCCGTGGCCATTGAAGGAGAGCATTTGCCCACTGAAGTTGGTTATGACGCTGAACTACAGTCAGGTCAAGACCCTGGTAAGAACGACGAGCACGCAGATGAGCTTCCCTGAGACGGTTTCTGACAGTTTGTGCAGAAATCCTTCGGTTGTGCAAACCCAGTTTCATCAGTTGTCTTGGTGGCTGGTCTCAGACGATCCCGCAGGTGAAGAAGCTGGATGTGGAGGTCCTGGGCTGGCGTGGTTACATGTGGTCTGCAGTTGTGAGGCTGGTTGGACGTACTGCCAAAATCTCCAAAACGACGGAGGCGGCTTATGGTAGAGAAATTAATTACATTCTCTGGCAACAGCTCTGGTGGACATTCCTGCAGTCAGCATGCCAATTGCACACTCCCCCAAAACTTAAGACATCTGTGACATTGTGTTATGACACAACTACATATTTTTGTGGCCTTTTATTGTCCCCAGCACAAGCAGCACCTGTGTAATGATCATGCTGTTTAATCAGCTTCTTGATATGGCACATCTGTCAGGTTCGATGGATTATCTTGGCAAAGGAAAAATGCTCACTAATGTAAACAAATTTGTGCTCAACATTTGAGAGAGAGCTTTTTGTGCGTATGAAACATTTTGGGGATTTTTTTATTTCATCTCATGGGACCAACTCTTTTTACATGTTGCGTTTTATATTTTTGTTCAGTGTATATTCCAGTCTAACATCTCTCCTCCTCTCCATCAGAGATGGCCGGCCCTGGTAAGAGACCCAACCCTGCTCAGTTGGAGCTGAGGATGGTCCAGAGCAAAAAAGACATTGAGGACCCGGACATCGTAGTGGAGGCCACCATCTTATAACACCCAACGCCTCATAAATAAACGTATAGGACTTTTACATCATGAGGTGTCATCTTGCCTTATAGGATCTTGTAGAGAGCACTGTTTTCATGATGGACATCAGACTATTTGACCTGCACACCACACACACACATTTACTTAGTCACTGCCATGTGTCTTTACTATGACCTGAGCATTGTCACCCATTTGAAAACATAGATGGTCTTAGAGCAGGGTCGTTTAACTTTTCTCAGCTTGAGATCCAGTTGAGAAATTGACCGTCCTTCCGTGACCCAATTAATCCTCTTACGACCCAAATTAAGAATAGTGTGTGATTTTTATAGATGTTTTCTCATAACTCACAACCCACCTCTCACATTACCCAGGGCCCACTTTGGGTCCCGACCCATAGTTTCAGAAACCCTATCTTAGAGGAACACACACAGGTTGTGGATATTACCATACATCAGAATAGTGAAGTGACTGTATGGATACCTGATTGGCCCTCAATACGGCATAGGTATTGGCATGGGCCCTGAGTTTCCCCTGACAATGTGAGCTGACCAGGAGAATCTCTGCGCTCCAGTTATGGGTTGGTGATACATCATAGGCTTTTATCAGATCCAGTGACGCATTACATTTGTGCTACCATGAAGCATGTTATGCAGTACTAATCCGTGCACGTTTGATCATCAGATTTTCAATTGTCCATTTAAAAAAATATATTTTAGGCAAAAAGTATAATATTTCATAGTTTGACAATTGTATGTTTTTGTTTTCATACTTTTTATGATGTGAATGATTCATACATTTATTTTACTATTAATGTACTTTGTCCTAATAATAATGCTTGTCATTCTTAAATGTCTTACACATTTCTAACTGAGGTAACAATATTTGCACAGATAATCTTGATAAACATGTTTATTATTAATGTTAATCATTGAATGCTTTTCATGGTCTTGATTGTCTTACTATTTTCATATCGTTACTAGAACACAGGCCTATGTTGGTATGGAAAAAGTACAATTTGGCCTTAGCCAAATAGTCGTTTAGAGGAATACCGTCGTTGAATGTTTTGTATCTATGCCTGCAAAGGTAATGAAATAAATATTTATTATACAATGTTAGAAAGATAAATGCCAAAGCTGAAGCTCTGATAAATGATGAGGAATAATAAAATATTATTTTAATTAAACCCACCCGTCTCTGTTGTAGTTGGGCCTCTATGCCTCATGTTCCTGTTGCTATGTCTCCCTTGAGTGGGATAACAGTGAGATCAGTAGTGTTCTGTTCTACAGTTCTATAAGAGAGTGTAGATAGGGGCAGGCTTTAGCTTTGTTTTGCACTATTAATTGATCCCACAGGTATTGGGAAATGAATGATTTATGCCACCAGTGAATCTCTATCTTCTATATTATTTTGTTTGTGCTTGAACTAATGGAAATGACGACGCCACAAAAGGTGAATGTTGGAGATGAAATAAATTGGAGGAATATTACAGAGAATCATTTTACCGTCTGGGTGGGGGCCTGTATTCTGGTGAGATTATAGGGTCAGGTTTCACAGCATCAGATCTCTGCACTAATCCCAATGTGGATAGCCTGCATCGACCCAAATAAACAGGCAGGCCAAGTAAAGATGATCACTCTGCTGTGTCAAGGCAACTCCCACCAAAATGACCAGTCATGCTTTTTGTTTGGGTTGTGTGACCGTAACCATGTCAGGAGTGTCTGCCCAGCAACAACACTGTCTGTGGTTACACCACCAACACCTGAGCCCCACTGGAGGTAGAGGAGGGTGTGGTTAGTTACAGTAACCAGCAGAGGGCCTCTGAGACAGTTATCTCCCTGATCCATCCCTTGCTACTCAGGCCTGGACTGTACAGAGGACCATCAATAATCATAAGGGGATAGCATGAATCTTCTTGACTGTGGCTAACAATGAAGCAATACAATGCAACATTCCCAGAATTGTCTTTTAAAAAGTCTCTCTCCATTTGTCTGTATCTGAACTGCTGTGTCTCAGTTCATGGGAACTGCTAAATGATAGGGACCGGACAGGAAGTTTGTTATCTTCTCTGCTCTGATTTTATTTTGAGGGAGGGATGGTGCTCTGTAGTGATGGGTCGTCGATGCTTGTCACCATTGCTTTTTATATACACTAGATGACTGACAGGGCGCTGTTTTAAGCCACCGTGCCTCCATCCTGGCACTCCGCCATTGTAAAATAATACTTTGGAAGCTGTAGAAATGCATCTATTCATGTGTACATTTGTTTTTGCCACTTTTATTCTATTACAGACACCTTAATGCATAATTTAAAATTATATGTGAGATAAACATAAAAATAGATATAAACGTATCATTTTTTTTAAAAGTTCTGTTAGTTTCCCCCCAGGCTAAAAAAAATATAATTAAATAAATGTAGTTTTGTTTAGTTTTTTCCCCCTCTGGTTGCACATGTGACATGCTGGTAAAAATTTGGTAAAACTGATTTAAGTTTGCTTGCATTAAAGTCCCCGGCCACTAGGAGCCCCACTTCTGGATTAGCATTGTCTTGTTTGCTTATGGCCTTATAGAGTTGGTTGAGTGCGGTCTTAGTGCCAGCATCGGTCTGTGGTGGTAAATAGATGGCTACGAATAATATAGATGAGAACTGTCTTGGTAGATATGGTCTACAGCTTATCATAAGGTACTCTACCTCAGGTGAGCAATACCTCGAGACTTCTTTCATATTAGATATTGCGCACCAGCTGTTATTGACAAAAAGACACACACCCCCACCCCTCGTCTTACCAGACGTAGCTTCTCTGTTCTGCCGGTGCATGGAAAATCCCACCAGCTATATATTATCCGTGTCGTCGTTCAGCCACATCTCGGTGAAACATAAGATATTACAGTTTTTAATGACCCCGTTGGTAGGATAATCGTAATCGTAGGTCATCAATTTTATTTTATTTTTATCTTCTGATATCCAGAAGTTATTTTCGTCATAAGAGACAGTAGCAGCAACATTATGTTCAAAATAAGTTACAAATAAAAACTAACAAAATAGCACGGTTGGTTCGGAGCATGTAAAACGTCAGCCGTCCTCTTCGGCGCCATCTTATCACTGATCAAGCTGTTTAATCAGCTTCTTGATATGCCACACCTGTCAGGTGGATGGATTATCTTGGCAAAGCAGAAATGCTCACTAACAGGGATGCAAACAAATTTGTGCACAAAATTTGAGATAAATACACTTTTTGTGTGTATGGACAATTTCTGGGATCTTTTATGTCAGCTCATCAAACATGAGACCAACACTTTACATGTTGCGTTTAGATTTTTGTTCAGTATACATTGATTTGCTTTGGAATGTCTAGCCAGCGTATTATGATAGCTAGCTAGATGTTGGTTTAGATAAACAAATGTAGTTCGCTAGCTAGTTAACTAAGTTAGCTACGTTACCGCTGCTCGAGTTCTTAGTAAGGTAACCGATTAAATGTTGCCCCAGCAGCCTGTGCTTGCTTGTAGTTTGCACATCCAGGTACTGAGCACCACACCACGACTAAACTTTACTGTTGTCTACACAAAAGAAAGTAAATAGTGATTTGCAAGCTGATGTTTTATAAACAAGTGACTGGTCCAGTGAGTAACGCTAGCTACCTGTTGACACCCATTCTCAAAGGGATCCACCTCGACAAGGGCGTTACTACGTCCTGAAATCGCTAAGAATTCTGGATATTGTGGTTTGCTTACAACCAAGAAATGTAGATTGCCCGTTTCTACCGGGGAGATGCAGAAACGCATGTAGTTAGGAAATTTTTCTGACACATATTACATGTTAATAACATATTAATGGACATACAGTGAAAGAGCAGCAGTGAAATGTCTGTTTAAATTAGGACAGGCGGGACGTGGGGGCGCTATAACGTTGGATGCCAACCGCCGATAAACCCCACAGAAGAAGAAGAGGCGAGGGCAACAATGGTAGACAGTATCCTTCATCCCCTCAGTTCTGTTAACAACAGCGAGGGCAGGTGTTCAGCAGACGGGAGTGAAATACACTGTGTGCTAGCTAGCAAGTCCTATGGAGGACTCCGATACACAGCAGGTGTGAGGCGGGGGCGACACCGCGTGCAAACTAGCTAGGACACGGTTCGCTAACTAGCAAGATAGCTAGTTAGCTAGCACACGGTGTCACTCCCCGCCTGCTGTGTACCGAAGTAGCTAGCGGAAAGGGGTTGACACCAGTGAGCTAGCTGGCTAATCCTAGGAGGACTCCAGTACACAGCATGCGGGAGGCGCCTCCCACCTGCTGTGTACCGGGCACTGTTTTCGCACAGTTCTGTCAATGAAGGTGAGAGCAGGTATTCAGCAGGTGGGAGCAAAGGACACTCTCTACTAGTGATGTTACGTTTGATATTGAAGCTCCGAGGCATGCATCAAAATTGTTTACTTCGGAGAAGTGTGCCTGTATCACTTTTATCAGAAGCACATAATTTATGACGTCCAAAGCTTTGTTTCGTCGAACAACCACCGCCTTGGTTTGGTATTGGTTTCGGTAGAAGACTGTTACCTTCTGCCCACGCTACGGCATGTGGGAAGTCATCTATAATAATTTGGCTGCTCTAAATTCTTTTGACCAGCAGGTGCCAATAGTGTACATTGTGTTGATCAAAGCCTCAAGTAATGAACCTACTGCATTTTCGACACAATTGGCTGGAAAGCCTCAATGCTTCAGGAAGCTTAGTTTCCCCATCACTACTGTCTACCGGTATCGCCCAAGGGGCCAGGGTTCTGGTCTAGAATCACGGTTTCAACTGCTCCTACAGTTTTGCTTCAGTACTGCAGTTTAACTGATGCCTGGACCAGAAGGAGAATTTCCATACTTGGCCACATAGAGAAGTCAGATTAGAAAATTCCTAATAAGACACTTTAGTCATCACCTTTGTGCACAAAACATCCATTGAATTATTCATGTAATTGTCGCTGTGGCCGATTTTTTTTCCATCACTCACAGCCGAAGATGTCTTCCATGCTTTTGAATGACGTAATGCTCAAGATGTTCTCTGTGCGCATGTGATGTTGGTGTGTGCATGTGATGTTGGTGTGTGCATGTGATGTTGGTGTGTGCATGTGATGTTGGTCCGTATAAACCGGATTCAACATAGATACTTGGGTGCATTCTCAAAGCATGCGCAGACCTGCTGAATGGTGTCTTTACAGACACGTTCAATCTGTCCTTGACCCAGTCTGTAATCATAACATGTTTCAAGTTCACCACCATTGTCCCTGTTCTCAAGAGCTCCAAGGTAACCTGCTTAAATGACTATCGCCCTGTAGCACTCACAACTGTAATTATGAAGTGCTTTGAAAGACTGGTCATGACACACATCAACACCATCATCCCAGACACCCTAGTCAACGCCTCTTTCCCCTCAGGATGCGGAAAATATTTGGCATGGGCCCTCAGATCCTAAAAAGGTTATACAGCTGCACCATGGAGAGCATATTGACTGGCTGCATCACCGCTTGGCAATCAAATCATATAAAATGTATTTATAAAAGCCCTTTTTACAAAGTGCTATACCTCAAAGCACTACAAAGGGTGGGGTGGACAGCCCAGCACATCACTAGGGCTGAGCTCCTTGCCATCCAGGACCTTTATATCAGGCGGTGTCAGAGGAAGGCCCGAAAAATTGCCAAAGACTCCAGCCACCCAAGCCATAGACTGTTCACTATGCTACCATCCGTCCAGCAAACGGTACCGGAGCATCGGCTCTTGCACCAACCAGTTCCGAGACAGCTTCTACCCCCAAGGCATAAGACTGCTAGATAGCCAAACTACTAGAGTGAATTATTGGTACCCAAACTATCTGCACTATCTTGCACTGACCTTAAGCACACTCACTAGACTTTATATACACATTCACTTACACACACATTTAAACACTACAGGCGCATACACACACACGCATAACACACACATGCATATCAACACAGCACAAACATACATACACACTTTTACACTCATCAATTGCTGCTACTGTTATTTATTTTACACTTATTATTATCTATCCGGATGCCTAGTCACTTTACCCTGCCTTCATGTGCATGTCTACCTCAAATACCTTATTATTATCTATCCGGATGCCTAGTCACTTTACCCTGCCTTCATGTGCATGTCTACCTCAAATACCTTATTATTATCTATCCTGATGTCTAGTCACTTTACCCTGCCTTCATGTACATGTCTACCTCAAATACCTTATTATTATCTATCCTGATGCCTAGTCACCTTACCCTGCCTTCATGTACATGTCTACCTCAAATACAGGAAGTACCAGTACCATATCAATGTGCGGAGGTACAAGGTACTTGAGGTAGATATGTACATATTATCTGCCCTGTCTTCATGTACATATCTACCTCAAGTACCTCGTACCTCTGCACATTGATCTGGTACTGGTACTTCCTGTATAGAGCTCCATTCTTGTGTATTTAATTGTATTCCTCTTGTTAGTTACTATTCTGCATCGTTGGGAAGGGCTCGTAAGCAAGCATTTCACTGTAAAGTCTACACCTGTTGTATTCGGTGCATGTGATAAATTCTATTTTATTTTATTTAAAAGGTCCCGGAAATTGGCGTATGTGAACGTGAGTAGATTACGTTGAAAACAACAGTTGAACACCTTGGATGCGGTTTCCACGATTCGTATTATACCGGCTAGGACTCCGGTACACAGGAGGCAGGGCAAAACTCCCATAATATTTTCATTTCCCTTTTGACCCACATTCAAAAGAGTCACACAAGCATGAAGATGTCTTGCTTGAGGGGGGGCGTTCATGCAGGAACCAATGGGATGCTCGAGGAGGGCGTTCATGCAGGAACCAATCGGATGCTCGAGGTGGGGGGCGTTCATGAAGGAACCAATGGGATGCTCGAGGGGGGGCGTTCCTGCATATGCAGGAATGCCCACATGCTTGAACGCCCCGAATTGCGGCCCGCAATCACACACTGTTGGAGCTTCAGCGACAAACAATAGCAACCATCCTGAGTGAATTAGCTAGCTACTGAGAATACTTTATATAGAAATCCAAAAGGAACTAAGGTGGCAGCACTAGTTAAAATCCTAGCATCTGCAAAACTGAAATAAATCCGGAGATCCAGCCCTAGCCGAAATCAGGTAACGTCAACTTTAGCTAGCGTTTCACGCTGTATTACAGCAAGGGTTAAAATTAACGTTAGCTAGCGTTGTCTTGCTGTTGGGTAGCTGGCTAACGCTATATAGCTAGAAGAAAAACATTTATTGTGAAGTTGTATACCTTCCATGCCACAGCAATACGATCTCGTATTCGTTTCCTAGACGTACAACTAGCTAACTAGATTGGTCTCCTCATGCATCATGATTTGATGTTTGTAGTTACGTTTGCTGAGCAATCGTCTAGCTAGTGAGTTTCAAGCTTGCCATGCAACTAAGGTTATTATGTGCGAAGTGTATTGATGAAGAATTCGCAAACTGAATGTCACAAACATCTTTGTGCTAAAATAATATGCAATTCCTGGTACACTCTCTGGGTTCCGGCGACACGGCATGTGTTCTTCGGTGTCAGTTGCGCTGACTTGGCATGCGTACGTTGTGGTACCACCTCGGGGTTACTTTAGTGCAAACTCTCCTGCGTGCCTTTGCGGTTCTGAACGGTGTAAAATCCCTTTTATTCTATTGCACCAGTAAAAGGAATCTCCTTGAGTGAATTTAAGAAAGCACTTTTTAAAAATGTTTAACTAAGAACATTCAGTTTGTGTTTTAACTATTAGAAACATCGCCATGTGGATGGATATATTCGTAACTATGTAAATATTTAAGGTACTTCGTTTTATTAGTTTTATTGGTAGTTGTAGCCCTTGCTCGTGACTCTCATACTGTTTTCACATAGGATTTATGGTATTTTGCTTTTTTTATTTTTTTATGTGGCCATTGTTTACAACACCCTTAAAAATAGGCCCATTTTTGCCCGCATACACATGTTTGTACCGCCCATGCCAGAATGTCAGGTGCTGCTGAGTGGTAATAGTGTTGTGCAGATGTGGGTGGGTGTTTATTTTAGTAAATCCATTTAATATACACCATCAGAAATAAATACATTATTCATTTTTTGTTTGTTAGGTTGCTAAGAAGGTAGGCCATCATTGCATATAAGAATTTGTTCTTAACGGACTTGCCTAGTTAAATAAAATAACGATAAATAAACATTAAGACTAATAAAATTAATTTCGTTTTTATTAAGATTTAAATGTTAATTTCAAACAATTCAGCTTGTTCTTTTCCCCATCTTTTTTTCCGTTGGGGAGAACAAAGATATACAATACATAACGTAACAGCGGTGGCAGGTAGCCTAGCCAGCTCGGGATTCAAACAAGCAACCTTTCGGTTAACGTCCCAATGCTCTAACGAAAGGTTGCTTGTTTGAATCCCAAGGTGAGACAATTTAAGTTATCTTTAAATCAAGTCTAATTTTATTGGTCACATACACATGGTTAGCAGGTGTTATTGCAAGTGTAGCGAAATGCTTGGTAAAAAAAACTTTTTCATAAGGACTAGAAGAAGCAAGGCAGCCCTCTCTGTCAGCACCATCTTATGTTATCTTACGTAATTGTCCCAATTGGGTGACAACCATACAACCGATATACATATAACATGAAACAATGAGGTCGATTTAAAAAAGGATTAATCAGTCTGCAAAATTGCAGTAATAAATATACATTTCATGTGCAGATTCAGAAAATGTATGGCCTGTGGGATAAAAGTGATCCTGTATCTGTTGCTCTTGACTTTGGGAAGACTAAACCGATGACCTGAGGGGAGGAGTGCAACATGGTCAAGGAGAGGGTGATCAGGACAGTCTAGGATACTGCTAGCTCTCCTCACCACTTGCTTTCTGAATGAGAGCTGTGCCTGTTGCACCCCGATGACCTGGCCGGCCACCATAACCACACTGTCCAACCTATTTCTGTTGCAAACATTAAGATTGCCAAGCCAGGCCACCATCGAGAACATCCATACGGATTCAATAAAACTCATGTAACGGAGTGTCATCATTGTCTGGCTGACATAAGAGGAGTTCATCTTTAAAAAAGAAAGCCGCTGCTGTCCCTTACAGATGGCATCTGTGTTCTCCTCAAACGTCAATACGTTGTCCAACACTGTTCCCAGGCACTTGTAGGTACTGACCAGCTCAATGCCATTTCCCATAACCACAGTGGGTGGGGTTCAGTGGCTGCCTTATGAAGTCATTGGCCATGTCTTTAGTTTGGGACATTCAGATGGAGGAAGCCGTTCTCACACCATGACACAGTCATCTACCACAGGCCCATGCTCCCCCATGACACAGTCATCTACCACAGGCCCATGCTCCCCCATGACACAGTCATCTACCACAGGCCCATGCTCCCCCATGACAGTCATCTACCACATGCCCATGCTCCCCCATGACACAGTCATCTACCACAGGCCCATGCTCCCCCATGACACAGTCATCTACCACAGGCCCATGCTCCCCCATGACACAGTCATCTACCACAGGCCCATGCTCCCCCATGACACAGTCATCTACCACATGCCCATGCTCCCCCATGACACAGTCATCTACCACAGGCCCATGCTCCCCCATGACACAGTCATCTACCACAGGCCCATGCTCCCCCATGACACAGTCATCTACCACAGGCCCATGCTCCCCCATGACACAGTCATCTACCACAGGCCCATGCTCCCCCATGACAGTCATCTACCACAGGCCCATGCTCCCCCATGACAGTCATCTACCACAGGCCCATGCTCCCCCATGACAGTCATCTACCACAGGCCCATGCTCCCCCATGACAGTCATCTACCACAGGCCCATGCTCCCCCATGACAGTCATCTACCACAGGCCCATGCTCCCCCATGACAGTCATCTACCACAGGCCCATGCTCCCCCATGACAGTCATCTACCACAGGCCCATGCTCCCCCATGACAGTCATCTACCACAGGCCCATGCTCCCCCATGACAGTCATCTACCACATGCCCATGCTCCCCCATGACACAGTCATCTACCACAGGCCCATGCTCCCCCATGACAGTCATCTACCACAGGCCCATGCTCCCCCATGACAGTCATCTACCACAGGCCCATGCTCCCCCATGACAGTCATCTACCACAGGCCCATGCTCCCCCATGACAGTCATCTACCACATGCCCATGCTCCCCCATGACACAGTCATCTACCACAGGCCCATGCTCCCCCATGACACAGTCATCTACCACAGGCCCATGCTCCCCCATGACACAGTCATCTACCACAGGCCATGCTCCCCCATGACACAGTCATCTACCACAGGCCCATGCTCCCCCATGACACAGTCATCTACCACAGGCCCATGCTCCCCCATGACACAGTCATCTACCACAGGCCCATGCTCCCCCATGACACAGTCATCTACCACAGGCCCATGCTCCCCCATGACACAGTCATCTACCACAGGCCCATGCTCCCCCATGACAGTCATCTACCACAGGCCCATGCTCCCCCATGACAGTCATCTACCACAGGCCCATGCTCCCCCATGACAGTCATCTACCACAGGCCCATGCTCCCCCATGACAGTCATCTACCACAGGCCCATGCTCCCCCATGACAGTCATCTACCACAGGCCCATGCTCCCCCATGACAGTCATCTACCACAGGCCCATGCTCCCCCATGACAGTCATCTACCACATGCCCATGCTCCCCCATGACACAGTCATCTACCACAGGCCCATGCTCCCCCATGACAGTCATCTACCACAGGCCCATGCTCCCCCATGACAGTCATCTACCACAGGCCCATGCTCCCCCATGACAGTCATCTACCACATGCCCATGCTCCCCCATGACACAGTCATCTACCACAGGCCCATGCTCCCCCATGACACAGTCATCTAAGACGTAGCCACGCATGCACACAAACACAGGGCTGGCACAATAATCCTATAGTCTCGTAACCAACAATTATGGACATAAAGGTAAAGACACACTCCAGCTATTTCTGAACTTTTCCTGTTTTAAAACAATATCCCACTTATAAATAAGGTAATGTGCACTATGGTGATATCGCTCTGCCATTTCCTGGTTGCTAGCATTTTAATAGTTTGCCTATTTTCAGTTTTTAACAAAACAAGCAACTATAGTGTAGAAAATCATTGTAGCATCTTACCTGCTGTGAAATATATTTTCCATAACCAAAAATATTGTATTTTCAGCTGTTTTGAAGCTGGTGTACACATCTGAAAGTAAAAGATGCAAAAAAATATATTTTAAGAACGTGAAACAGAAATAGTGCACAGAACAGACCTACCACTTCTTAGACTTTCCTTCAATGAGTGACTGATCTATAACTCACATTTCTATATGAATTTGATCGGGTCGCCCAAAAGGTTACGTATTTCAGCTTTCATGGCGACAGGTAGCCTAGTGGTTAGAGCATTGGGCCAGTAACCGGAAGGTTGCTAAATCGAATCCCCGAGCTGACAAGGTAAAAATCTGTCTTCCTGCCCCTGAACAAGGCAGTTAACCCACTGTTCCCCGGTAGGCCGTCATTATAAGTAAAAATTTGTTCTTAACTGACTTGCCTAGTTAAATAAAAGTGGAAGGGTAAATAAATGTTTTGAGCAACATGTGTGTTTTTGGACACAACTGCAAGCTTCAAGGAGTGGGCCATTTTAAGGCGTTTGTCTGACAGTGCCCATCTCCCCACTTGTCCCATGTCATGAGGATAACTGAACCACCTATTGAGATGTGCATCACATCCGTGGTACTTTGACAGGCTTTCTGTCTCTCGCCTACTGCTTGTGTGAATCATAATTTGACACTGGTATGTTCAACCCAAGGGGTCTTGTTGGCTTCCCCGGCGGGCAGCTTTGCTCTCTCTGCTTAGTCTGGCTATATGATGAGCCTCCTTTACTTTGAATAGCTTAGTAGGAAATCAACTCAATGTATTAGAAAATAAATTTTCCCAAGTTAATCTATTCACTTATTTAATTAAGTTAAATTGAAGTAAATGTATTGAAGACATGAACAAAATGCATCAGTGATCTGTATTTTCCTGCAACTTTCTGAAGAGGTGTGTGTGTGTCTACCACGTTGTGTAGCCGTTAGCGATGATGCTAATATCATGAAAACAGTCTTCTGGTAGATGGAAATGCTTTCCCAAAAGCCTATGCCTACCTGGCAGAACGGAGTCCTGATTATTTGCATAAATCCAGTGGTCATTTGTTTTGCAAACTCTGCAATCACATGAGTGCTACAGAAATATTGCTATCCAGACCAGCCAGTCTCTGGCTTGAAATAAAGTTGAATTAAAGGGTAACTTCACCCAAAAATCAACATTTCTTACATTGGTCAACATTTCAAAAGTGATGTCCTGATGTGGTTTAAGCGGAAACCTGAAAACTGTGGGAAAAACAGAAACCTGGGAGAGGAAAAATTGAAAAAATGGAATGTGGGGTAAACAACTGAATCAGAAACCGTTTTTTAAATAGAATCGATAACCATAACCCCCAGTGAAGCTGCTGCCAGGTGATCAAGGACAGGCAGCAGTTATTTTCCTACGCAGCTTTAACCCAGTGTCTGTCATCCTCTCCCAGGCATGTGTGAGGGGCTGGTGTGGAGCTCGCGCTCAGGCTGGTGTGGAGCTCGCGCTCAGGCTGGTGTGGAGCTCGCGCTCAGGCTGGTGTGGAGCTCGCGCTCAGGCTGGTGTGGAGCTCGCGCTCAGGCTGGTGTGGAGCTCGCGCTCAGGCTGGTGTGGAGCTCGCGCTCAGGCTGGTGTGGAGCTCGCGCTCAGAATGGTGTGGAGCTCGCGCTCAGGCTCGGGTGGAGCTCGCGCTCAGGCTGGGGTTGAGTTGGATCCCACTGGTATTGCTTCCCATAGAGATGACCTACTATGTGATGCTTTGAGGGCTGTAGTCCTGAGGCAGATGATCCTGGATCAAGGTGTGTTACATTGTGCCCTTTCAGCCCTGGTTGACTTGAAAGACAGACTGATGGAGAGAGGGAAAGAAAGCGCGAGGTAAAGAGAAACTGGAAGCTAAAGATGCAGAAAGATCACGTATAATACCCATAACCCTAGTGTGTTACACCTGGGTCTGTTGCCATGGCAACTATGTGATCATATGGTCCTTTTGAGGATGTCAAAGGGGGTGGATTCTTTCAGGTAATCCAATTTTATTTATTATTTTTTCACTGTAAGTGCACAAATGCACACCGGAAGCATTTTCTTCCAGTATTTATTGCAGTGAGTTGGAAAATAAATTGATCCAGTGGTCACATCTGAAGTAAGTAAGTAAGTAAGTGTGTGTGTGTGTGTGTGTGTGTGTGTGTGTGTGTGTGTGTGTGTGTGTGAACGTGCTCTTTACTTTCTCTTACCTCAAAACACATAGCCTTGTCCTTTGGTCTCAGTTGGAAGCTTTGACTACAAGGATACACAGGCAGCTCTCATTCTGATACTCTCTGGTTAATGCCCCAAATGTCGGTGATTTATTACTCAATTCCAATGCCTTTCTATTTTCCACCTGGTGGGACGTGGGGAGATTCCCTCCCAAATGGTGTCTATCTCAAAGTGGCTAGGAATTGACTTGTTTGGCTACCTGGTCCCAGTCTTGTGTCTACTCCCATCCACGTGCTTTCTTTATCCCACTGGTTTAACTGGCAGTTTCTCACAGAGGCCCAATACGAAATCCACCCCTAGATCTGCCTGGACCATCTGGACCTTACCACTGAGATTCCAATTTGGCCCACACACACACACACACACACAGTCATAATGTTTGGACACCACTGGGTTTGACTCTTCCTGTAGGCCTAGATATGAGATGATTGTGTGGAGGTAGTCCTAACTAATATTTTTCTTTTTTACATTTCTATAGAGCTTTTCATAGAATCTCAAAGTGCCTCGAGCATCAAAAAAAAAGGCAATACATCATGAGAGGTCAAGTCTTTGAAAGATGCATTCTCTGAAGATGGAGAGGGTCATTTCATGGCTTGAGCGAAGGATGAATGATGGAGCTACAGTGCCTTCAGAAAGTAGTCACACCCATTTCCTTTTTCAACATTTTGTTGTTACAGCCTGAATTTAAATGGATTAAAAATATTTTTTAAATGTGGCACTGGACTACACACAATAGCCCATAATGTCAAAGTGGAATTATGTTTACAAATGTATTAAAAATATAAAGTTGTAATGTTGTGAGTAAATAAGTATTCAACCCCTTTGTTATGACATGCCTAAATAAATAAAGGAGTAAAAATGCCCTTAACAAGGTTTACATGATAAGTTACATGGACTCACTCTGTGCAATAATAGTGTTTTAACATGATTTTTTTGGAATGACTACCTCATTTCTGTACTCCACACATACAATTACCTGTAAGGTCGAGCAGTGGATTTCAACCACAAAGACCAAGGAGCTATTGATAGATGGGTTAAAAAAAGCAGACATTGAATATGCCTTTGAGCACGGTGAAGTTATTAATTCCACGTTGGATGGTGTATCAATACACCCAGTCACGACGAAGATACAGGCGCCCTTCCTAACTCAGTTGCCAGAGATGAAGAAAACTGCTCAGGGATTTCACCATGAGCCCAATGGTGACTTTAAACAGTTACATAGTTTAATGGTTGTGATAGAAGAAAACAACTCAGGTTGGATCAACAACATTCCAGAACATGCACCCAGTTTGTAATAAGGCACTAAAAACTCACAGCTGTAACCGCTGTGAGGGGATTTTAGCATGTATTCACTCGGGTTGAATACTGCTCTAATCAAGATATATTAGTGTTTTTCATACTTATTTTTTTTTTTATATATATATACAAATGTTACAATTTGTGTGGATCGTTGACAAAACAATTACAAAGAAATCCATTTCAAATCAAAGTTTATTTGTCATGTGCGTCAAATACAACAGGTGTAGTAGGCCTTACAGTGAAGTCCTAACCAACTTTGTAACCCCACAGAATGTGGAAAAGGTCAAGGGGTGTGTATGCTTTCTGAAGACATTATCTATAGCACATGGTTTAGAAGCGTCTCAGGATTGGGGCTAGGGGATAATTTCAGACTTGGCCAATGACTTAACTGGGTGAGAGAATAGTCTGTCTCTGTAACAGTATCCCACCACTCTCCCTTCCTCTGGGGTCATGGTCGTAACTCTGTTTGTTCCAGATGGTGTCTAGCCAGCCAGAGCGAGACGGGATCTTCAGATAGGCTGTGACGATACCAGTATCGTGATGTTTTTTCCATGGCAAAAATTAAAACACAAAGCAACTCTTTTGGTTCTTTAAAACCCTGTTATATGTCAAATATTTTGTTCTATAGCTTGGAAAATGAATAAATTTTGACTCTGGATGACAACAATGTTTGTTTCCAACATCAGGGCTGTTTTCCTAAAGAAGTTAAATACACTTTGTTTTGTTTCCTTGCAACGATGCTAAGGAATACTGCGGTACTGGCATGGTCCCGGCCCTAATCAGCAGCTGTCGGGGTAGTCACCTAAGGGGTTGGCTCGGGTACCTCGTGTCTGAAGAGGAGGAACCAGTACCAAGATTCCTCCTAGTGCAAAGGTCCAGCTGGCTACTGATGTGAATGTAGCCTACTATTAATTCATTATGAGGAATTTAAAGTATTTAGGAATACTATCAGTGAATAAGCCAATCCACTATGGAGTATGTGGACTACTCACTCAGTAGCCCATGTGAGCTGCTCACTAAGGAGTATTTGAACTAGGTATTTGAATTTTGAACCCCTATTTACTGTTGGGTTATTTAATTGCCATGGTTTAAATAACGAGCAGACACTTCTGGATAGAGCAGACACACTAAATCAAATGTTATTTTTCACATGCGCCGAATACAACCGGTGTAGACCTTACAGTGAAATGCTCACTTACAAGCCCTTAACCGACAATGCTTTTAAGAAGTTTTAAGAAAAATACGTGTTTAGTAGAAAATCAAAGTAAAAAAAACGATTAAAAAGCAGCAGTAAAATATCAATAGCGAGGCTATATACAAGGGGTACCGGTACAGAGTCAATGTGCACCGGTTAGTCAAGGTAATTGAGGTAATATGTACATGTAGGTACAGTTAAAGTGACTATGCATAGATAATAAACAGAGTAGCAGCAGCGTAAAAGAGGGGTCTGGGTAGCCCTTTTGATTAGATGTTCAGGAGTATTATGGCTTGGGGGTAGAAGCTGTTAAGAAGCCTTTTAGACCTAGACTTGGCGCTCCAGTACCGCTTGCCGTGCGGTAGTCTATGACGGGTGGCTGGAGTCTGACAATTTCTTTTAGGGCCTTCCTCTGACACCGCCAGGTATAGAGGTCCTGAATTGCAGGAAGCTAGGCCCCAGTGATGTACTGGGCCATGCGCACTACCCTCTGTAGTGCCTTGTGGTCTGGGGCCGAGCAGATCTGAGGACCCATGCCAAATCTTTTCAGTCTCCTGAGGGGGAATAGGTTTTGTGTCATCTGCAAACTTAATGATGGTGTTGGAGTTGTGCCTGGCTGTGCAGTCATGGGTGAACAGGGAGTACAGGAGGGGACTGAGTAGGTATCCCTGTGTTGAGGATGAGCGTGGCGGATGTGTTGTTACCTACCCTTACCACCTGGGGGCGGCCCGTCAGGAAGCCCAGGATCCAGTTGCAGAGGGAGGTGTTTAGTCCCAGGGTCCTTCAGCTTATGGTGTTTAACGCTGAGCTGTAGTCAATGAATAGCATTCTCACATAGGTGTTCCTTTTGTCCAGGTGGGAAAGGGCAGTGTGGAGTGCAATAGAGATTGCATCATCTGTTGGGGCTGCATGCAAATTGGAGTGGGTCTAGGGTTTCTGGGATAATGGTGTTGATGTGAGCCATGACCAGCCTTTCAAAGCACTTCATGGCTATAGACGTGAGTGCTACGGGTCGGTAGTCATTTAGGCAGGTTACCTTAGTGTCATTGGGCACAGGGTCTATGGTGGTCTACTTGAAACATGTTGGTATTACAGTCTCAGACAGGGAGAGGTTGAAAATGTCAGTGAAGACACTTGCCAGGTGGTCGGAGCACACGTCCTGGTAATCCATCTGGCCTTGTGAATGTTGACTTGTTTTAATGTCTTACTCACATTGGCTGTGGAGAGCGTGATCACACAGTCGTCCGGAACAGCTGATGCTCTCATGCATGTCTCAGTGTTACCTGCCTTGACGTGAGCATAGAAGTATTTTAGCGCTGGTCTGGTTGGCTCATGTCACTGGGCAGCTCTCAGCTGTGCTTCCCTTTTTGTAATCTGTAATAGTTTGTAAGCCCTGCCACATCCGACGAGCGTCGGAGCCGGTGTAGTACAATTCGATCTTATTCCTGTATTGACGCTTTGCTTGTTTGATGTTTCGTCGGAGGGCATAGCGGGATTTATTTTAAGCTTCCGGGTTAGAGTCCCGCTCCTTGAAAGCGGCAGCTCTACCCTTTAGCTTAGTGTGGATGTTGCCTGTAATCCATGGCTTCTGGTTGGGGTATGTACGTACAGTCATTGTGGGGACGACGTATTGATGCACTTATTGATGAAGCAGTGACTGATGTGGTGTACTCCTCATTGCCATCGGAAGAATCCCTGAACATATTCCAGTCTGTGCTAGAAAAACAGTCCTGTAGCTTAGCATCTGCTTCATCTGACCACTTCTTTATTGACCGAGTCACTGGTGCTTCCTGCTTTAGTTTTTATTTGTTAGCAGGAATCCGGAGCATAGAATTATGGTCAGATTTGCCAAATGGAGGGCAAGGGAGAGCTTTGTAGGTGTCTCTGTGTGTGGAGTAAAGGTGGTCTAGAGGTTTTTTGTTTGTTTTTTTCCTCTGGTTGCACATTTAATGCAGGTAGAAATTAGATAAAACTGATTTAAGTTTCTCTGCATTAAAGTCCCCGGCCACTAGGAGCGGTCCCTCTGGATGAGCATTTTCTTGTTTGCTTATGGCCATGTACAGCTCATTGAGTGCTGTCTTAGTGGTTGTAAATTGACAGCTACGAAGAATATAGATAAACTCTCTTGGTAAATAGTGTGGTCTACAGCGTATCATGAGATACTCTGCCTCAGGCAAACAAAACCTTGAGACTTCCTTACTATTAGACTTCATGCACTAGCTGTTGTTTACAAATATACACAGACCGCCACCCCTTGTCTTACCGGAGGCGGCTGTTCTATCTTGCCGATGCAGCGTAAACCCCGCCAGCTGTATGTTATTCATGTTGTTGTTCAGCCACGACTTGGTGAAACATAAAATATTACAGTTTTTAATGTCCCTTTGGTAGGATATTTGTGATCATGGTTCGTCTACTTTGTTATCCAATGATTGTACTGTTGGCTAATAGGACTGATGGTAGAGGCAGATTACCCACTTTCCGTCAGATCCTTACAAGGCACCCTGACCTACGTCCCCGATATCTCTGTCTCTTTCTCCTGCGAATCTCTGGGATTTCCTTTGTCTGCCTCGTTAAAGAAGGAAATCCTTTGTCTGCCTCGTTAAAGAAAAAATCTTTGTCCAGTACGAGATGAGTAATCGCTGTCCTGATATCTAGAAGCTCTTTTCGGTCATAAGAAATGGTGGCAGAAACATTATGAACAATATAAGTTACAAATAATATGAAAAAACATACACAATAGCACAATTGGTTAGGAAACCGTAAAACGGCAGCCATCTCCTCCGGTGCCATTATTCACCAATTAGTAGTCCCCTCCTGATCTACTAGAATGACAGACATTCTATTGTACATTCGACGGTATCTAGGCCTATCCCTGTGATCTAAGCCAATTGTGAGGGTAACACTTAAGTTCCCTCCAGACCTTTGTAAGCCACAAGAAAATGAGCCTTGAGCTTCCCTGGTTGTTTGAATTTGTTTACAGGCCACAGCCCACGTTCAAATAGCACCACGACCTAGTGGACAAACCTCAACATGGAGCTGGCTTCACACTCAGTCAGTGATGTTTTTTTTTTTTTTTTTTTTTTACTGTTATTTAACTAGGCAAGTCCGTTAAGAACAACTTCTTATTTTACAATGACGGCCTACCCCGGCCAAACCCTCCCCTAACCCGGATGATGCTGGGCCAATTGTGCGCCGCCCTATGGGAATCCAGATCACAGCCGGTTGTGATACAGCTCGGGATCGAACCAGGGTGTCTACAGTGACGCCTCTAGCACTGAGATGCAGTGCCTTAGACCGCTCCACCCACTCGGGAGCACGTGTTCAATACAGGAAGTAGACCTGCGGCCTTCTCAGAGCTGTGAGAAGACAACCGATTCTTAGAACTTATTTGTACTGAGGAAGGAACCGTGTTTGTGATCTAGAGGCTCTGGGGTCGTTCCATGTCATTCCAGCTAGCCATGACAAACCCACCATCTCAGATTGTTCTGAAATATTTTCTGTAGTTAGAAGTCTGATTTGGCTGAAGCCAGGAGCTGAAGGCAGCGCTAGCAAGGTACTATATTTATTGGATATTGGATATTATACTCAATAATACAATATAAACTTCTGAAAATCAATACTTAATATTTCTCTTTTCCTAAACAGTATAGAACATAAACATGAGCAAATACAATGTCGGGTGATCACGGACTGTCCAGTTCTATATAATGGCCAATTTGGGTGCAGTCAGATTAATTTCTCAGAGATCTAATTATATTTAAACAAATTAATGTTGCAGGAATGTTTTATCTTTTCTGTTTCTAACAGAACAATCTGAGATGGTGGGTGTCCAAGTCATTTTTCTTGTGCATTTTGAGGTCTGCTATTTCTGCCACTCTGTCAAATTATTCTACACACGAACAGACATACATATCATCACACAATCTCTGTCTCTCTTCCTCCCTCTCTGGCTAGCGGGTGTTTTTGTCCCTGAAAAATGGAGACATGGTTGTCCTGTCCTGTGAGGGAACAAAATACTTTTTCCTCTCTGAGAGATATACTGATATACTCACTGATACACACACCCTTACGTCACATTCTATCCCCTATGAGATGAGAGCATGCAGCCTCCAGGCATTGTCTGGTCTTATAACCCAAACCAGAGCTTAAACACCTCGGAGAACAGGAGGGAAAGATGAGAGACAAGTGAAGAGATGGAGAGGTAATGGAAAGTTGAATGTGAGATTAGAGGGATGAAGGGGAGGATGAGTAGGGGTTAAGGAGTTAGTTGAATGGCGGGATGTAATAGAATGAAAAGGAGAGGTGGAGTGTGCAGAGGAAGCTCTTGGTATTCAGGGTTGATCCTGTCTGCAGTGCATGACGCCTGATCCTTTTCTGCTCTCAGCTGTGTAATGGAATTGTCTTGGCAATGACAAGGGAGTACAAACCGATCTGGGACCAGGCTAGCCTGCACGGGAGGTCACGGTGGACTGGAGGGCTGTGTGATGTTGTCTGTTTGAGTGAGCGTAGGTCTACATCACAAAGACTGATAGTCACTGTACTCACACACACACACAGACACAGACACACACACACAGACACTGAAATCATGCATTTGCTGTGACACAAAATGTAATCCTCCTTGTCTGTCAAACACTCAGTCACTTTAGTCTGTGATGGACCTATACTCATACTTTTCTGTCACACACACACACACACACACACACACACACACACACACACACACACACAGTATAGCACATTCTCATGCTCTGCCAGAAAGATTGTGAGAAACTGTATGTTTCCCCTCTGGTCTCTGATAGCTTCCAGTTCAGTAGATTCTGGTTGGTAATGAGGTTGGCTACACCAGCTTCCTCATTACCTCTTCCTGTTGTGCAACCGTACTGTATGGTTTACAGTAGACTTTTTCTGCCTTTTTATATTGACCTCTGTCTCTCTGTCTCAGGTCTGTAATACTGAGTGAAGGGCCGTGCGAGAGGGACTTATAAAGAGAACCCACCTTGCTTGGTAAGAATGAAAGAAACGTTGATGTCTTCTCGAATCACTCTCAGAACCAACCACACACATCCTCCCTTTTTTTACATGTATTTCTTTAATCTTCTCTCTGAGCAACCACATCTAATGTATCAACCTGGGCTTCATTTCTGCTTTTTCTTTTTTGACCAATTTCTCCTGTTATTTTTTAGTTTATTCTTACTCCATGACACCTTTTATCTTACCGACTTTCTCCTCCCTGCCTCTCTCCTTCCTCCTGCACCCCCCCTCTCCTCTCTCCTCCCCCAGGTTGTCGTAGTGTGTAGAGGAGAGGAGTGCTCCTCAGTAGCAGCAGCCATGGGTCTGGTAGCTTACCTGAAGACCCAGTTTGTTCTGCAGCTCCTCCTGGGTTTTGTGTTCGTGGTGAGCGGCCTCCTCATCAACTTCATCCAGCTCCTCACCTGCGTCCTGTGGCCCATCGACAAGCAGCTGTACCGCAGGATCAACACCAGGCTCTCCTACTCCCTCTGGAGCCGTGAGTCACCACGCTGCAATTGTCCTGTGTCTGTGTAAGATCCTGGTGTGTGTGGGCGTGCGTTTGACTAGGTATTTGTGAGATCCTGGTGTTTCTGTGTGCGGGCGTGCGTTTGACTAGGTATTTGTGAGATCCTGGTGTTTGTGTGTGGGCGTGTGTTTGACTAGGTATTTGTGAGATCCTGGTGTGTGTGCGGGCGTGCGTGTGACTAGGTATTTGTGAGATCCTGGTGTGTGTGTGTGCGTGCGTGTGTTTGACTAGGAATTTGTGAGATCCTGGTGTTTGTGTGTGTGGGCGTGCGTGTGACTAGGTATTTGTGAGATCCTGGTGTGTGTGTGTGCGGGCGTGCGTGTGACTAGGTATTTGTGAGATCCTGGTGTGTGTGTGTGTGTGTGCGTGCGTGTGTTTGACTAGGAATTTGTGAGATCCTGGTGTTTGTGTGTGCGGGCGTGCGTGTGACTAGGTATTTGTGAGATCCTCGTGTGACGTCGTTAGTACGTAATGCGTTGTGTGTATAATATGAAGTATTTTTGTCACACCTCAACGGGAGACCTCGTAACAGAATGGATCTTGTGACATTGATAACTGTGACTCAGTTGACTAGTAGAGTTGTTTGTATGAGACTGTGTAATAGAAAGCAAGTTGTGGCCTGATGTTGACGGAGTAGATTTAGTGGTGACAGAGTTCATACTGAATAACCTCCCAACTAGCACCTTTTTATGGACAACGTTTCGATCCAACAAGGATGTTGGTGGGGTAAAGTTGACCAGAGAGCTGTGAATAGATGTGACTGTGTTGACCCTGTTGTCCTGTGCAGAGCTGGTGATGCTGCTGGAGTGGTGGTCAGGAACACAGTGCACCCTCTACACAGATCAGGCCACGGTGGACAAGTTCGGCAAGGAACACGTCATCATCATCCTCAACCACAACTATGAGATTGACTTCCTGTGCGGCTGGACTATCTGTGAGCGATACGGAGTCCTAGGGGTCAGTAATGATCTCCAACCCTCACTGGCTCGCTCCAATTCTCTGTCACTCTATTGGCCTGTCCTGTTGACTTGTCCTGTGTTTTCAGTGCAGATTAACAGGACAGTAGTTGAGGGAACCACTGTAGACCATTGAGGTGGAACAGCGTTCTTCACATCTCTCCCTTTTTTCTGACCTGATGATCCATGTTTGTTTACCCAGAGTTCCAAGGTGCTGGCCAAACACGAGCTGCTGAAGGTGCCTCTGATTGGCTGGACCTGGTATTTCCTGGAGATCGTGTTCTGCAAGAGGAAGTGGGAGGAGGACAGAGAGACCGTGTTCAGAGGGCTAGAAAGACTCAGAGACTACCCTGAGTTTATGTGGGTGAGTATGGCTCCTTAGTTATAGGGCTACATTTCACTATCCTGGCCCAGATTACTCAGGCTCCTTAGTTATAGGGCTACATTTCACTATCCTGGCCCAGATTACTCAGGCTCCTTAGTTATAGGGCTACATTTCACTATCCTGGCCCAGATTACTCAGGCTCCTTAGTTATAGGGCTACATTTCTCTATCCTGGCCCAGATTACTCAGGCTCCTTAGTTATAGGGCTACATTTCACTATCCTGGCCCAGATTACTCAGGCTCCTTAGTTATAGGGCTACATTTCACTATCCTGGCCCAGATTACTCGGGCTCCTTAGTTATAGGGCTACATTTCACTATCCTGGCCCAGATTACTCGGGCTCCTTAGTTATAGGGCTACATTTCAACTATCCTGGCCCAGATTACTCAGGCTCCTTAGTTATAGGGCTACATTTCAACTATCCTGGCCCAGATTACTCAGGCTCCTTAGTTATAGGGCTACATTTCAACTATCCTGGCCCAGATTACTCAGGCTCCTTAGTTATAGGGCTACATTTCAACTATCCTGGCCCAGATTACTCAGGCTCCTTAGTTATAGGGCTACATTTCAACTATCCTGGCCCAGATTACTCAGGCTCCTTAGTTATAGGGCTACATTTCACTATCCTGGCCCAGATTACTCAGGCTCCTTAGTTATAGGGCTACATTTCAACTATCCTGGCCCAGATTACTCAGGCTCCTTAGTTATAGGGCTACATTTCACTATCCTGGCCCAGATTACTCAGGCTCCTTAGTTATAGGGCTACATTTCAACTATCCTGGCCCAGATTACTCGGGCTCCTTAGTTATAGGGCTACATTTCACTATCCTGGCCCAGATTACTCAGGCTCCTTAGTTATAGGGCTACATTTCAACTATCCTGGCCCAGATTACTCGGGCTCCTTAGTTATAGGGCTACATTTCACTATCCTGGCCCAGATTACTCAGGCTCCTTAGTTATAGGGCTACATTTCACTATCCTGGCCCAGATTACTCAGGCTCCTTAGTTATAGGGCTACATTTCACTATCCTGGCCCAGATTACTCGGGCTCCTTAGTTATAGGGCTACATTTCACTATCCTGGCCCAGATTACTCGGGCTCCTTAGTTATAGGGCTACATTTCACTATCCTGGCCCAGATTACTCGGGCTCCTTAGTTATAGGGCTACATTTCACTATCCTGGCCCAGATTACTCAGGCTCCTTAGTTATAGGGCTACATTTCAACTATCCTGGCCCAGATTACTCAGGCTCCTTAGTTATAGGGCTACATTTCACTATCCTGGCCCAGATTACTCAGGCTCCTTAGTTATAGGGCTACATTTCAACTATCCTGGCCCAGATTACTCAGGCTCCTTAGTTATAGGGCTACATTTCAACTATCCTGGCCCAGATTACTCAGGCTCCTTAGTTATAGGGCTACATTTCACTATCCTGGCCCAGATTACTCAGGCTCCTTAGTTATAGGGCTACATTTCACTATCCTGGCCCAGATTACTCAGGCTCCTTAGTTATAGGGCTACATTTCAACTATCCTGGCCCAGATTACTCAGGCTCCTTAGTTATAGGGCTACATTTCACTATCCTGGCCCAGATTACTCAGGCTCCTTAGTTATAGGGCTACATTTCAACTATCCTGGCCCAGATTACTCGGGCTCCTTAGTTATAGGGCTACATTTCAACTATCCTGGCCCAGATTACTCAGGCTCCTTAGTTATAGGGCTACATTTCAACTATCCTGGCCCAGATTACTCAGGCTCCTTAGTTATAGGGCTACATTTCAACTATCCTGGCCCAGATTACTCGGGCTCCTTAGTTATAGGGCTACATTTCACTATCCTGGCCCAGATTACTCAGGCTCCTTAGTTATAGGGCTACATTTCAACTATCCTGGCCCAGATTACTCGGGCTCCTTAGTTATAGGGCTACATTTCACTATCCTGGCCCAGATTACTCAGGCTCCTTAGTTATAGGGCTACATTTCACTATCCTGGCCCAGATTACTCAGGCTCCTTAGTTATAGGGCTACATTTCACTATCCTGGCCCAGATTACTCGGGCTCCTTAGTTATAGGGCTACATTTCACTATCCTGGCCCAGATTACTCAGGCTCCTTAGTTATAGGGCTACATTTCAACTGTCCTGGTCCAGATTACTCGGGCTCCTTAGTTATAGGGCTACATTTCAACTATCCTGGCCCAGATTACTCAGGCTCCTTAGTTATAGGGCTACATTTCAACTATCCTAGCCCAGATTACTCAGGCTCCTTAGTTATAGGGCTACATTTCAACTATCCTGGCCCAGATTACTCAGGCTCCTTAGTTATAGGGCTACATTTCAACTATCCTGGCCCAGATTACTCAGGCTCCTTAGTTATAGGGCTACATTTCAACTATCCTGGCCCAGATTACTCAGGCTCCTTAGTTATAGGGCTACATTTCAACTATCCTGGCCCAGATTACTCAGGCTCCTTAGTTATAGGGCTACATTTCACTATCCTGGCCCAGATTACTCAGGCTCCTTAGTTATAGGGCTACATTTCAACTATCCTGGCCCAGATTACTCAGGCTCCTTAGTTATAGGGCTACATTTCAACTATCCTGGCCCAGATTACTCAGGCTCCTTAGTTATAGGGCTACATTTCAACTATCCTGGCCCAGATTACTCAGGCTCCTTAGTTATAGGGCTACATTTCACTATCCTGGCCCAGATTACTCAGGCTCCTTAGTTATAGGGCTACATTTCAACTATCCTGGCCCAGATTACTCAGGCTCCTTAGTTATAGGGCTACATTTCACTATCCTGGCCCAGATTACTCAGGCTCCTTAGTTATAGGGCTACATTTCAACTATCCTGGCCCAGATTACTCAGGCTCCTTAGTTATAGGGCTACATTTCAACTATCCTGGCCCAGATTACTCAGGCTCCTTAGTTATAGGGCTACATTTCAACTATCCTGGCCCAGATTACTCAGGCTCCTTAGTTATAGGGCTACATTTCACTATCCTGGCCCAGATTACTCGGGCTCCTTAGTTATAGGGCTACATTTCACTATCCTGGCCCAGATTACTCAGGCTCCTTAGTTATAGGGCTACATTTCAACTATCCTGGCCCAGATTACTCAGGCTCCTTAGTTATAGGGCTACATTTCACTATCCTGGCCCAGATTACTCAGGCTCCTTAGTTATAGGGCTACATTTCAACTATCCTGGCCCAGATTACTCGGGCTCCTTAGTTATAGGGCTACATTTCAACTATCCTGGCCCAGATTACTCAGGCTCCTTAGTTATAGGGCTACATTTCAACTATCCTGGCCCAGATTACTCAGGCTCCTTAGTTATAGGGCTACATTTCAACTATCCTGGCCCAGATTACTCGGGCTCCTTAGTTATAGGGCTACATTTCACTATCCTGGCCCAGATTACTCAGGCTCCTTAGTTATAGGGCTACATTTCAACTATCCTGGCCCAGATTACTCGGGCTCCTTAGTTATAGGGCTACATTTCACTATCCTGGCCCAGATTACTCGGGCTCCTTAGTTATAGGGCTACATTTCACTATCCTGGCCCAGATTACTCAGGCTCCTTAGTTATAGGGCTACATTTCACTATCCTGGCCCAGATTACTCGGGCTCCTTAGTTATAGGGCTACATTTCACTATCCTGGCCCAGATTACTCAGGCTCCTTAGTTATAGGGCTACATTTCAACTATCCTGGCCCAGATTACTCGGGCTCCTTAGTTATAGGGCTACATTTCACTATCCTGGCCCAGATTACTCAGGCTCCTTAGTTATAGGGCTACATTTCACTATCCTGGCCCAGATTACTCAGGCTCCTTAGTTATAGGGCTACATTTCACTATCCTGGCCCAGATTACTCGGGCTCCTTAGTTATAGGGCTACATTTCAACTATCCTGGCCCAGATTGTTCAAATTCTTGTCATTCAGTCGGCTCTTAACAGCCATTTGAAACACTAAAAATACATTGTACATTAGGCCCAGACGGCAGTGAATCTACACACAGGATTTATCCTTGAGCTCCTGGCTTCAGCCTGTTATAACAAGTCATTGGATTAGGTCCAGGAGTTCAGTCTTGTCCAGATCAGGTCTGGTTACTGTATCTCTGGTGCTATTTGGCCGAGACACCACAGGAATATAGGTCAGTGTGACTCTGGCCTGCTTCCTAAAGGCCCTCTTTAGAGAGGTTTGGACACATGCTGTCGCCCGGGCTGCAAGAATCCACGTCCGACGCTCGTTAACGGTTACCGGGAACTACCAGAGGGCTTCGGCTAATTAAGTGGTCTGATCTGATTTTTAGTGACCTCGAAACCCCTCCCCAAACTCAACTCTGACACGGGGACAAGTCAACTCTGACACGGGGACAGGTCAGCTCTGACACGGGGACAGGTCAGCTCTGACACGGGGACAGGTCAGCTCTGACACGGGGACAGGTCAGCTCTGACACGGGGACAGGTCAGCTCTGACACGGGGACAGGTCAGCTCTGACACGGGGACAGGTCAGCTCTGACACGGGGACAGGTCAGCGCTGACACGGGGGCAGGTCAGCGCTGACACGGGGGCAGGTCAGCGCTGACACGGGGGCAGGTCAGCGCTGACACGGGGGCAGGTCAGCTCTGACACGGGGACAGGTCAGCTCTGACACGGGGACAGGTCAGCTCTGACACGGGGACAGGTCAGCTCTGACACGGGGACAGGTCAGCTCTGACAACATGTTGTGTTTCTTTGAAATAGGCCACAGTGACTGTCTGTCTAAATGAGGACGTCTGGTCTGATGACGCTGTGCCTAAATGGAGTCCTTGGGTCTGTTAATGCTGTGCCCACTCTAAATGGAAGTCCTTGGGTCTGTTAATGCTGTGCCCACTCTAAATGGAAGTCCTTGGGTCTGTTAATGCTGTGCCCACTCTAAATGGAAGTCCTTGGGTCTGTTAATGCTGTGCCCACTCTAAATGGAAGACCTTGGGTCTGTTAATGCTGTGCCCACTCTAAATGGAAGTCCTTGGGTCTGTTAATGCTGTGCCCACTCTAAATGGAAGACCTTGGGTCTGTTAATGCTGTGCCCACTCTAAATGGAAGACCTTGGGTCTGTTAATGCTGTGCCCACTCTAAATGGAAGTCATTGGGTCTGTTAATGCTGTGCCCACTCTAAATGGAAGTCCTTGGGTCTGTTAATGCTGTGCCCACTCTAAATGGAAGTCCTTGGGTCTGTTAATACTGTGCCCACTCTAAATGGAAGTCCTTGGGTCTGTTAATGCTGTGCCCACTCTAAATGGAAGACCTTGGGTCTGTTAATGCTGTGCCCACTCTAAATGGAAGTCCTTGGGTCTGTTAATGCTGTGCCCACTCTAAATGGAAGACCTTGGGTCTGTTAATGCTGTGCCCACTCTAAATGGAAGACCTTGGGTCTGTTAATGCTGTGCCCACTCTAAATGGAAGACCTTGGGTCTGTTAATGCTGTGCCCATTCTAAATGGAAGTCCTTGGGTCTGTTAATGCTGTGCCCACTCTAAATGGAAGACCTTGGGTCTGTTAATGCTGTGCCCACTCTAAATGGAAGTCCTTGGGTCTGTTAATGCTGTGCCCACTCTAAATGGAAGACCTTGGGTCTGTTAATGCTGTGCCCACTCTAAATGGAAGTCCTTGGGTCTGTTAATGCTGTGCCCACTCTAAATGGAAGACCTTGGGTCTGTTAATGCTGTGCCCACTAAATTCAAATTTATTTATAAAGCCCTTACATCAGCTGATGTCACAAAGTGCTGTATAGAAACCCAGCCTAAAACCCCAAACAGCAAGCAATGCAGGTGTAGAAGCAAGGTGGCTGGGAAAAACTCCCTAGAAAGGAAGAAACCTCCCTAGGTTTCTTCCTTTCTGACTACTTTCTTCAAACCAGACTATGAGTGGTTTTCAGTCCTCTTCTGGCTGTGCCAGGTGGAGATTATAACAGAACATGGCCAAGATGTTCAAACGTTCATAGATGACCAGCAGGGTCAGATAATAATAATCACTGTGGTTGTAGAGGGTGCAATAGGTCAGCACCTCAGGAGTAAATGTCAGTTGGCTTTTCATAGCCGATCATTCAGAGTATCTCTACAGCACCTGCTGTCGCTAGAGAGTTGAAAACAGCAGGTCTGGGACAAGTTAGCACGTCCGGTGAGAACGTCAGGGTTCTATAGCCGCAGGCAGAACAGTTGAAACTGGAGCAGCAGCACGACCAGGTGGACTGGGGACCGCAAGGAGTCATCAGGCCAGGTAGTCCTGAGGCATGGTCCTAGGGCTCAGGTCCTCAGAGAGAGAGAGATAAAAAGAGAGAGAGCATACTTAAATTCACACAGGACACCGGATAAAACAGGAGAAATACTCCAGATATAACAGACTGACCCTAGCTCCCCGACACAAACTATAGCAACGTAAATACCGGAGGCTAAGACCGGAGGGGTCGGGAGACACTGTGGCCCCGTCCGACGATACCCCCGGACAGGGACATACAGGCAGAATATAACCCCACCCACTTTGCCAAAGCACAGCCCCCATGGAGATTGAGATAAGATGAGGACTTTATTTAGAGTATAATTTCCTGGAGATGCACTTGATCTGTAACCCTGGCCCTGCTGGGGAGTTTGATAGGGACAGAGATGAGAGGAGGCCACAACTCACCCTGACCCTGCTGGGGAGTTTGATAGGGACAGAGATGAGAGGAGGCCACTTTAACAGGAGTGTTGTCTAAACCTGTTGTTTGCGTCTTGTCTGTCTGTTTGTATTTTTAACTTTGCTTGTCTTAGTGTGTTTCTTTTAAGCTCAATGTGTCTCGCTCTCTCTTTCGTTCTTTCTCTGTCTCTCTCTCTGTAGTTCCTGCTGTACTGTGAAGGCACCCGCTTCACAGAGAAGAAGCACCAGATCAGTATGGAAGTGGCAGAGAGTAAAGGCCTGCCCAAGCTCAAATACCACCTGCTGCCCAGAACCAAAGGCTTCACCACCGCACTCAAATGCCTCAAGGGCACAGGTGGGGCATGCATTCAAGCGCGCACACACACACACACCAGGGTTCTCCCCAAAGAATGGAAAACGGGCGCCGCGCCACCTTGTGATGACTGGCCGCGTCGCCTTGTGATGACTGGCCGCGTCGCCTTGTGATGACTGGCCGCGTCGCCTTGTGATGACTGGCCGCGTCGCCTTGTGATGTCTGTCTGGCCGCGCCGTCTTGTGATGTCTGGCCGCGCCACCTTGTGATGACTGGCCGCGCCGCCTTGTGATGACTGGCCGCGTCGCCTTGTGATGACTGGCCGCGCCGCCTTGTGATGACTGGCCGCGCCGCCTTGTGATGACTGGCCGCGCCGCCTTGTGATGACTGGCCGCGTCGCCTTGTGATGACTGGCCGCGTCGCCTTGTGATGACTGGCCGCGTCGCCTTGTGATGACTGGCCGCGTCGCCTTGTGATGACTGGCCGCGTCGCCTTGTGATGACTGGCCGCGCCGCCTTGTGATGACTGGCCGCGCCGCCTTGTGATGACTGGCCGCGCCGCCTTGTGATGACTGGCCGCGCCGCCTTGTGATGACTGGCCGCGCCGCCTTGTGATGACTGGCCGCGTCGCCTTGTGATGACTGGCCGCGTCGCCTTGTGATGACTGGCCGCGCCGCCTTGTGATGACTGGCCGCGCCGCCTTGTGATGACTGGCCGCGCCGCCTTGTGATGACTGGCCGCGCCGCCTTGTGATGTCTGGCCGCGTCGCCTTGTGATGACTGGCCGCGCCGCCTTGTGATGACTGGCCGCGCCGCCTTGTGATGACTGGCCGCGCCGCCTTGTGATGACTGGCCGCGTCGCCTTGTGATGACTGGCCGCGCCGCCTTGTGATGACTGGCCGCGCCGCCTTGTGATGACTGGCCGCGCCGCCTTGTGATGACTGGCCGCGCCGCCTTGTGATGACTGGCCGCGCCGCCTTGTGATGACTGGCCGCGTCGCCTCGTGATGACTGGCCGCGTCGCCTTGTACATATTATACATTTTTTATCATTTAAGGCCAGGCTCCATACCCTAATAGGTTTGTTTTTTGCTCTAGATTGCAGAAAATGTCAGTTACAGCCGTTCAAAAACGCCGTACCACCTTTTAAAAACATACTGGGGAGAACCCTACACACACACACTGATTTTCTGTTATTGTGTCTGTCATCTTCTGTTTTTAGTGTCTGCTGTGTATGATGTCACACTGAACTTTAAAGACCACCAAGTCCCCACTCTGCTGGGCATCATCAACGGCAAGAAATACATGGCAGATATGAGAATCAGGTGGGTACGGATCAATAGATACGACCCTGTGGTTATTACTGGAGCTGTTTCAAATGGAAGCCCATGATGCTCTGTTAGCTCGTTGGCACTGTTCTAAGCACATTGGTATTTATCATAGAGAGATAATGGACTGCTTAACTCAGCTGGAGTCTTGTGCTGCTGGGGTAGTCATGTCCTGTCCTAACCAACACACATGGATAATGCTGCTGGGGTAGTCATGTCCTGTCCTAACCAACACACATGGGTAATGCTGCTGGGGTAGTCCTGTCCTAACCAACACACATGGATAATGCTGCTGGGGTAGTCATGTCCTGTCCTAACCAACACACATGGGTAATGCTGCTGGGGTAGTCATGTCCTGTCCTAACCAACACACATGGGTAATGCTGCTGGGGTAGTCATGTCCTGTCCTAACCAACACACATGGATAATGCTGCTGGGGTAGTCATGTCCTGTCCTAACCAACACACATGGGTAATGCTGCTGGGGTAGTCATGTCCTGTCCTAACCAACACACATGGATAATGCTGCTGGGGTAGTCATGTCCTGTCCTAACCAACACACATGTAAAGAGCGGAGGAGAGAGAGTGAGAGAAAGGGTGGAGAGAGGGCAGTGAGGTCACAGAAAAGCTGCGGTGAAAAGCATGACTCTGACTCATGTCCTGGAGACCATCATTAAATACCAGAGTTAGTATCAGGCTTCTGTTACATCAGCTACACTGTAAGATTACAGAGAGACCTCAACTCTTACAGGGAGTTGGGGGCTCCCGATTGGCGCAGCGGTCTAAGGCACTGCATCTCAGTGCTAGAGGCGTCACTACAGACCCTGGTTCGGTTCCAGGCTGTATCACAACCGGCCGTGATTGGGACTCCCATAGGGCGGCGCACAATTGGCCAAGCGTCGTCTGGGTTAGGGTTTGGCCGGGGTAGGCCGTCATTGTAAATAAGAATTTGTTCTTAACTGACTTGCTTAGTTAAATAAAGGTTAGCTAAAATAGACTAAACTGTAAGATTACAGAGAGCCATTTGCAGGGGTTAAAGTTCTCCGTCACTGTAACGTATTTTCATCATATGGATTCTGGAGAGGTTGTTTTTGAGATCAGTGTGGATCTGCAATGAAAATACTGGTTTGGAGTCTGGTTTGGAGATAGCCTAATACCAACAGCAGCATGTTTGTTCTACAAAATATATTTCCAAATATTGTATTTTCTCTGTTACGCTGTGTGCACTGAACTGACATGCATATTGAGGCCCGTTTCTAGAGGTGGAAATTATATTTTAGATGGTGTCAGCATGATTTAATTTTCATTTAATTTTGGAGTATAATGTGCCTTTTTAAAAAGTAAACAACTGAGTTTCTCAGTCCGTCATAAACATTATCCAGAGGAAGACCCCGCCCCACAAGGGGACTGGAGTTGGTCAAACTCACAGTTTGATACATGCACAAAATGATCCTCTTTCCCTAAAAGCATGATGGTCATGACTTTCTGACATGAAAGGGGAGGTTATTAACTTGGGCCCAGACGATTGATCTGAGATCAACTTTAATCCCATGACTGAAACGTATCTTTTTTTCTTTAAACCCTGCGTATGTCTGATTGCGTCATGAAAAGTTTTGTTTTTACAATCGTAGAGACCATTTGAATAACAACATTGAGAGACCTTCAAAGGCTCATTGCCTTTTTTATTAGATGGCAGAGAGGCAGATCAAGATGGCTCCCTTGCATGAATGAGCCCTGCGTGAGGTTAAATGGGAAAAGTAGCCTGGTGTGGCAAAAACAGATGCTTATTTTATGGCCCAGTCCTACTTTTACTGTATGAGGAACCCCCATCTGAACCTTGAGTTAGTTTGCTCTCTGGTGGTGAGATGTTGCTACAGCAGACGCTCATTCTCCTGCATTCTGTTGCCACAGCAGACGCTCATTCTCCTGCATTCTGTTGCTACAGCAGACGCTCATTCTCCTGCATTCTGTTGCCACAGCAGACGCTCATTCTCCTGCATTCTGTTGCCACAGCAGACGCTCATTCTCCTGCATTCTGTTGCTACAGCAGACGCTCATTCTCCTGCATTCTGTTGCCACAGCAGACGCTCATTCTCCTGCATTCTGTTGCCACAGCAGACGCTCATTCTCCTGCATTCTGTTGCTACAGCAGACGCTCATTCTCCTGCATTCTGTTGCCACAGCAGACGCTCATTCTCCTGCATTCTGTTGCCACAGCAGACGCTCATTCTCCTGCATTCTGTTGCTACAGCAGACGCTCATTCTCCTGCATTCTGTTGCCACAGCAGACGCTCATTCTCCTGCATTCTGTTGCCACAGCAGACGCTCATTCTCCTGCATTCTGTTGCCATAGCAAACTCCCCCTGCTATCTCCTGCATTGTGTTGACTGCCTGTTTCCTCTTCTCCGGCCTGCAGGCGGTTCCCTGTAGAGGAGATCCCAGAAGATGAGAAGGAGTGTGCCAACTGGCTTCATAAACTGTACCAGGAGAAGGTAAGGCTCTTTTGGTACTTGAGGTTTAACTGAATAGTGTTAAATGTAGAGACGCTTTCTTTCCTGTAGAAGTCAGACATATAAACTCCTATCAGATGAGTTACACCTACCTTTATTTTGAAGTGTTTTACCAGGTTTGGTAGTAGCCACCTACTGTACCTTGACATTGTCTTTCTCCAGGATGCTTTGCAGGAGCACTACCATAAAGAAGGCACTTTCCCGGGTCCCACCATCACCCCTCCTCGCCGGTTGTGGACTCTACTCAACTTCCTGTTCTGGGCGGCCCTGCTGCTCTCACCACTCATCAACTTCGCCTGCGGGGTGGTGGTCAGCGGCTCCCCTCTCCTCATCCTCGGCTTCAGCCTCTTCCTCATCGTAGGTGAGTAGAGGGTACACAACAGCCGCAAACACTTCCTCTCCACTGTTAGCTTGGCACACACACATGAATGTACCTGAAATGTTGACTAATGTGTATAGTTCCTGACAACAAAGTTACATGTAAGTAAATATTATAATTTTGTGAGTTTTTTTTCCTCTTAAGATTTGGTCCATCATCTGTCTGTTTTTTCTTTTTGGTCCTCTTCAGCCTCCTTAGCCATCCGGCGCCTGATCGGTGTCACTGAGGTAAAGAAGACAGGCTCCAGTTACGGCGACGAGGGGTCCAAGAAACAGAACTAGACCTCTACCTCCCCCCTGTTGGTTGCTGTACGGTCCTCCTGCGGTTCCTATCCCTCTATTCTGTTGTCCTGCAGGTGCAGTCAGCACGCCGGGGAGGGGGCTAAGCCATTACACCTAGAGATAAAACCGATAGATCTGGATGGGACCAAACCATTACACCTAGAGATAAAACCGATAGATCTGGAGGGGGCTAAGCCATTACACCTAGAGATAAAACTGATAGATCTGGAGGGGGCTAAGCCATTACACCTAGAGATACCACAGATAGATCTGGAGGGGGCTAAGCCATTACACCTAGAGATACCACAGATAGATCTGGAGGGGGCTAAACCATTACACCTAGAGATACCACAGATAGATCTGGAGGGGGATAAGCCATTATACCTAGAGATACCACAGATAGATCTGGAGGGGGCTAAGCCATTACACCTAGAGATACCACAGATAGATCTGGAGGGGGCCAAACCATTACACCTAGAGATAAAACTGATAGATCTGGATGGGGCCAAACCATTACACCTAGAGATACCACAGATAGATCTGGAGGGGGCTAAGCCATTACACCTAGAGATAAAACCGATAGATCTGGATGGGGCCAAACCATTACACCTAGAGATAAAACCGATAGATCTGGAGGGGGCTAAGCCATTACACCTAGAGATACCACAGATAGATCTGGAGGGGGCTAAGCCATTACACCTAGAGATACCACAGATAGATCTGGAGGGGGCTAAACCATTACACCTAGAGATACCACAGATAGATCTGGAGGGGGATAAGCCATTATACCTAGAGATACCACAGATAGATCTGGAGGGGGCTAAGCCATTACACCTAGAGATAAAACTGATAGATCTGGAGGGGGCTAAGCCATTACACTTAGAGATACCACAGATAGATCTGGAGGGGGCTAAGCCATTACACCTAGAGATAAAACCGATAGATCTGGAGGGGGCTAAGCCATTACACCTAGAGATAAAACCGATAGATCTGGAGGGGGCTAAGCCATTACACCTAGAGATAAAACCGATAGATCTGGAGGGGGCTAAGCCATTACACCTAGAGATACCACAGATAGATCTGGAGGGAGCCAAACCATTACACCTAGAGATAAAACCGATAGATCTGGATGGGGCCAAACCATTACACCTAGAGATAAAACCGATAGATCTGGAGGGGGCTAAGCCATTACACCTAGAGATAAAACCGATAGATCTGGAGGGGGCTAAGCCATTACACCTAGAGATACCACAGATAGATCTGGAGGGAGCCAAACCATTACACCTAGAGATAAAACCGATAGATCTGGATGGGGCCAAACCATTACACCTAGAGATAAAACCGATAGATCTGGATGGGACCAAACCATTACACCTAGAGATAAAACCGATAGATCTGGAGGGGGCCAAACCATTACAGATAGATAAAACAGATAGATCTGTAGGGGACCAAAACATTACACCTAGAGATAAAACCGAGGGATCTGGATAATGAGAGGAAAGAAAGAGAGAGAGAGGTATGACCATGGAAGGAGTGTGGAGGGAAAGGAAGATGGTCTGGAGCCAGCTCTCTGTGGAGTAGGAGAGGGCAGAAGGAGAGGCTATGACCAGGCTCTTTGCCCCCCTTAACAACTCCCTCGGATGTCCCCGGCCCCGCCCACTCTTCACCTCCTGACCACTGGGGTCCTCACCACCGGACAACTAATCAGCTCACCACACAGAAGCAAGCCCACTTCCTGTTCTGAGCTAACCACTTCCTCTTCCTGTCACATGCTCTGGTCCTTTTTTTTTGTTTGTTTTTTTTGTTTAGGTGGTGTTACTCATGTTCACCTCTTGTAACAACATACAGTACATCGCCCCCTCGTTCTACAAAATGACTGGACTTCAAATGGGAACCAGTTTCTTGAGGCTCAGCCTGGTTTCCACTTTGCTTTTAACCTCTAAGAAAAAGGTGCTTATTTTTCACTGTGCTTCCTGTCTCTGCTGTGGGAGCCCGCCCCCTTTTATATTTGTTGTCCAGGTTCAAGATCAAATATAATGGGGCGTTTCCATGATTCTACAAGTCTATGCATTCTGGTCACTGTTGAATATTACCACAGCACTTATTTTCATCTGGGCTATGTACAACAGCAGAGATGGGACTTCCAGTGTTTTAAATACTGAGGCAGGTTTCTATGTGTTAAGACTACAGTAAGGGCTCTGTATTCATTAACTACACGCTAACTAACTAACTACTTACTAACATTTTATCTTTGACATGATATTCGACTCCACTGTTCCAACGCCCTCAAGTTCTGACTAATTATTATTTTATGTAGGTTGTTACCGCATTCTCCCATCCTTGCTCACAAGTAGATGTCTGCACACACATTACCATGCCAGTTTATGACTAGCCAGTTCCTGAGTGAACTTCTCTTCTTCTGTTGTCTCCGCTCTGTTTTACACAGCTCAACCACCCCCGGTGTCTTTACACAGCTCAACCATCCCCGGTGTCTTTACACAGCTCAACCACCCCCGGTGTCTTTACACAGCTCAACCACCCCCCATGTCAGTGTGACTCTTATAATAACCAATTCCAGTCAAAACAGACTATAACCCCACCTACCCTTTTTATAGTTGAAAAACACTTGCTACTGATTCTCCTCTCCAGCTGTAGACTCTAGTAGTGTTTGCCTCTGCAAGGGTGACTGTTTGATTGGTTACAAAGTTCCTGTCTCTTAGGCTAGGGTGATTTGATTGGTTACTAAAATTCTATTCCTACCTCATCTCTTCCTCTACTAAAGTCTTGTACTCAGACACACTCCACCGATCCTTCATCTGTAATGATGCACTGTGGGTAGTTGAATTTTCTCCATGATAGTACTGGCATGTTTATTAGGCCCTGGTGTATGTTGACATGGTGCAGGAGTAAAAGGATCTTATTGAATTGTAATTACATGTACATGTGTCATTTAACAGAAGCTCTAACCCAGAGCAATTTACCGTCCCTAACAGTACTGTTCTACATCTCAGTAGCCAGCGATATGTTACTAAAAGCTGCTTACAGACCCTGAGCTGCACAGGAAGGAGGTTTTTGCCCCGTTGTTTATTTTTTGCTGCTATTCCCGGCATGCCACAGCACCACCCCTGGGCTCAGGCACTGCTACTGCACTTGCTTTCCAACACACCTGCACTTGCTTTGAACACATCTCACATTTGTTTATCTATTTACACTCTGATGACCCGCCCCATCTGTGATCTGAAAGGGTTGTATTAGGGAGGGTGCTGACTTTCCTTTACAAACTGGGATTGACATGAAAGCAGATGTCAGATTACAGGTGACTGGTATTTCCTGAGTGCAACACGTCGTCATCATCATCCCTTGTCTGGAGAAGACACCCATTCTGTGTTACGACGTCACCAGCTTCTCTCCGTATGTTGATCATGTCCTTTGTTCTTCTTTCATTTTATTGTAGCGTTTAAATGGTTTTTAACCAGGACAGATTCATGCAAGCCTTAACAGAGTGCAGCTTCATTATATTGTGTGAACGTAGGCAGACCACGCTTCCTCTGCCCCCTTATAGTACATCTGGATTGAAAAGTGGTGTAGGAGACTGATTTAGTAAGATTCACATACATCTGCCCTCTGTTAAAAAAAAAAAGAGGAACTCCTGTTTATTTCTCAATATAGAATCCTGGAAACAAGTATTTTTGGGGGGGGGGGGGGGGGGGGGGTTAGTTGATAAGGTATAGTTAGTGTTAAGGCTGAAGAGATGGGGGTTCCATGAGAATCTGCTTATTGTTACAGTAATAGTTAAGAGGGCCCCATTTTTAGCAATAGACTCAGTGTCCTATGATGCTTCTGTGTTCGATAGCTCTGTTACAAATCCTGTTACATCTCTCAACTGTCAATACAACTGTTACAGTAGCTTAGGAGAGATCTGGGCCCGTATCCACAGAGTCTCACAGTAGGAGTGCTGATCTAGGATCTTTCCATATATTCTTATTAATTCTGATCTAAAAGGCTAAACTGGTCCTATATCAGCCCTCCTGCTCTGAGAGGCTTTGTGGATACGAGCCCTGTTCTAAGTTGTGGGTGGGGCATACGTTTTATCTCATCTCCACAGTGTCCTTCCCATGCTGTAATTCCAAACTACAGTACCCATCAGGCACTGGTGCAGTCCCACCACTCCCTCGGGTATCTATCAGTCAGCTGTGTTTACACAGGCAGCCCAATTCTGATACTTTTTTCACTGGTTGGTCTTTTGACCAATCTGATCAGATCTGAAAAAGATTTGACGTGAAAAGACCAATTAGTGGAGAAACGACCCAAATTACGCTTCCTGTGTAAACGCAGCCTATGGTGTATCTATTCCAGAGCAACAGGACAAATGCAGAGAAGTTAACACAATTTGACATTTTCTAACACTGGAGGTTTGTACTGCAAAAAAAATCCCACTAATTTCAGATTTTCTTATTTTTGTTAAAGTTCTCGAAACTAAAGAAACAATGTTTGAAATTCAACACTGAAATATGAACCTTTTTTGGCATGAAAGTTGTTCACTTAAAAGTGGCATCTCGACTCAACTTACATTTGTCTTTTTTCTAAGTCTATTTGTATCTGTTGTTTCTTTAAGTAAACAATTAAGAATATTAAAGGATTTAATCAGGCAATTCTTATTCTTTCAGTTTGTTTGAATTTGTCTGAATTCATTTCTCAATGTGTACTTATGCACTAGAACCACACTGTCTTCAGTGTGTCAGCTGGTAGTTAATGGCAGAACCACACAGAGCATGCCCTTTAGCTGCGTTTACACAGGCAGCTAATTCTGATCTTTTGTCCAATTGTTGGCAAAAGAGCTGATCTGATTGGTCAAAAGACCAATTAGTGGGGGGTATAAATCAGAATTGGGCCGGCCTGTGTAAACGCGGCTATAATACAATATACGTACTGTACAGCGGCTATAATACAATATACATACTGTACAGTGCATTTGGAAAGTATTCAGACCCCTTGACTTTTTCCACATTTTCTTACGTTACAGCCTTATTCTAAAATGGATTAAATAAAACATTTCCCTCATCAATCTACACACACTACCCCATAATGACAGTGAAAACAGGTTTTTAGAAATACTTCCAAATGTATAAAATAAAAAAAAACTGAAATACCTTATTTACAGAAGTAATTCAGACCCTTTTCTATGAGACTCGAAATTGAGATAAGGTGCATCCTGTTTCCATTGATCATCCTTGAGATGTTTCTACAACTTGATTGGAGTCCACCTGTGGTAAATGCAATTGAATGGACATGATTTGGAAAGGCACACACCTGTCTATATAAGGTCCAACAGTTGACAGTGCATGTCAGAGCAAAAACCAAGCCATGAGGTCGAAGGAATTGTCAGTAGAACTCCGAGACAGGATTGCGTTGAGGCACAGATCTGGGGAAGGGTACCAAAACATTTTGAAGGTCCCCAAGAACACAGTGGCCTCTACCATTCTTACATTGAAGAAGTTTGGAACCACAAAGACTCTTCCTAGAGCTGGCCGCCCAGCCAAACTTGAGCAACTGGGGGAGAAGGGCATTGGGAGGTGACCAAGAACCTGATGGTCACTGACAGAGGTCCAGAGTTCCTCTATGAAGATGGGAGAACCTTCCAGAAGAATAACCATCTCTGCAGCACTCCACCAATCAGGTCTTTATGGTAAATTGGTCAGATGGAAGCCACTCCTCAATAAAAGTCACATGACAGTCCACTTGGCGTTTGCCAAAAGGCACATAAAGACTCAGACCATGAGAAACAAGATTGTCTGGTCTGATGAAACCAAGATTGAACTCTTTGGCCTGAATGCCAAGCGTCACGTCTGGAGGAAACCTGGCCCCATCCCTATGGTGAAGCATGGTGGTGGCAGCATCATGCTGTGGGGATGTTTTTCAGCAGCAAGGACTGGGAGACTAGTCAGGATTGAGGGAAAGATGAACGGAGCAAAGTGCAGAGAGATCCTTGATGAAAACCTGCTCCAGAGCACTCATGACCTCAGACTGGGGCGAAGGTTCACCTTCCAACAGGACAACGACCCTAAGCACACAGCCAAGACAACGCAGGAGTGGCATCGGGACAAGTCTCTGAATGTCCTTGGGTGGCCCAGCCAGAGCCCGGACTTGAACCCGATCGAACATCTCTAGAGAGACCTGAAAATAGCTGTGCAGAGATTCTCCCCATCCAATCTGACGCATCTTGAGAAGATCTGCAGAGATTAATGTGAGGAAGTCCCCAAATACAGGTGTGCTAAACTTGTAGCCTCAAACCCAAGAAGACTCAAAGCTGTAATCGCTACCAAAGGAGCTTCAAAAAAGTACTGAGTAAAGGGTCTGAATACTTATGTAAATTATATATTTCAGGTTTTTATTTTTAATACATTTGCAAACATTTCTAAACTTGTTTTTTCTTTGTCATTATGGGATATTGTGTGTAGATTGATGAGGGGGAAAAACTTTTTAATCAATTTCAGAATAAGGCTGTAACAAAATGTGGAACAAGTGAAGTGGTCTGTATATGTACATTAATAAATGTCTATAAAGGCCTATAAACACAACATCAACCTCTTAGAGAGGGAAACCAAATACTTGGATTCAGTTAAGTCAAGAACACATTCTTATTTACTATGACGGCCTACCCCGGCCAACCCTAACAACACTGGGCTAATTGTGCGCCGCCCTATGGGACTCCCAATGACAGCCGGTTGTGATATAGCCTGGATTTGAACCAGGGTCTGTAGTGACGCCTCTTGCGCTGAGATGCAGTGCCTTCGACTGCTGCACCACTTGGGAGGCCCAGTGAACTACCTTTGTGATTTTAAAAAATGTAGAAATATGTTTTATTCAGATTTTTAAGGGGGTGCTGCAGCACCCTCAGCACACCCACGGCTATGCCCATAACATGATACAGACACCACCATACTGGAAAATATGAAAAGTGGTGCCACATTTTCAGCAGTTTTACTTTGGTGCCTTATTTTAACACAGGATGCATGTTTTGGAAATGTTTTATTCTGTACAGGTTTCCTTTTTTTACTATGTTATTTATGTTAGTATTGTGGAGTAACTTTAATGTTGTTCATCCATCCTCAGTTTTCTCCTATCACAGCCTTTAAACTCTGTTACTGTTTGGCCTCATTGTGAAATCCCTGAGCGTTTTCCTTCCTCTCTGGCAACTGAGTTAGGAAGAACACCTATGTCTTTGTAGTGACTGGGTGTATTGATACAACATCCAAAGCCAAATTAATAACTTTATCATGCTCAAAGGCATATTCAATGTCTGCTTTTTTATTTTACTTTTACTCTAGTAATAGGTGCCTTTCTTTGTGAGGCATTGGAAAACCTTCCTGGTCTTTGTGGTTAAATCTGTTTTTGAAATCCACTGCTCGACTGAGGGACCTTACAGATAATTGTATGTGTGGGATACAGAGATGAGGAAGTCATTCAAACAATCATGTTAAACACTATTATTGCACACAGAGTGAGTACATGTAACTTATTATGTAACTTGTTAAGCACATTTTTACTCCTGAACTTAAATAGCCTTGCCATAACTAAGGGGGTTGAATACTTATTGACTCAAGACATTTCAGATTTTCATTTTGTATTCATTTGTAAACATTCTAAAAACATAATTCCAATTTGACATGTGTGTAGGCCAGTAACACAAAATCTAAATGTAATCTATTTTAAATTCAGGCTTTAACATAACATCTGAAGGCATAAATACATCTGAAGGCCCTGTATGTGTCAGTCCATGTCATGTATTGTTTAAAGAAATAGTTAGATATATGTTATCTTTACTGGAAAATAAATTACTGCATTTCTCAGCAACGTGGGTGGCGTTATATTACAGTCAGGAGAAATTAGACCTTTGGCTGTTGAACGATCACACGGAATGACATTGAAGAGTGTAGAACAGTGTAGACAAAGCTTGGGGGGGTGACCGTTTCCTTCGATACTGAGCCCAAATGAATGGAAGTGATAGCCAGGTTGAATGAGTATACTTCAGGGAAGTCCAACACTGGGAGAGAGAGAGAGGGTCTAAATGGCTTCCAGACACAATGGTCAGTTACTGATTTATTTCTAAGCTTTTCAGCGTATTGTTTTTAGTTGTCTCACATTGTATTTATATTTGTTTATTGTTGACTTCATGAAGCAGAGGAGGGAACACGCCTCGATCCACATCAACGGGACTGCGGTAGAGTGTCAGCAGTTTTAAGTTCCTCAGCATCCACATCGCCAAAGACTTGACATGGACCAGGAACACCACCACTCTTGTCAAGAGGCCTCAACCGCGTCTCTACTTCCTAAGGCGGCCGAAGAACATACTACCACTGCACCATCGAGAGCGTCCTGACCGGTTGCATCACGGCCTGGTACAGGAATTTCTCCACCCACGACCGCAAGGCCCTCTAGTACATCACTGGGTCCGTGTTCACAAGGCCCTCTAGTACATCACTGGGGCCGTGTTCCATCCATGACATCTACTTGAAATGGTGCCTGAGGAAGTCCCGCAACATCATCAAGGACCCCACACTCCCCAGCAATGAGCTGTTCTCTCCATTATTGGGGCATGAGGTCTGATACCAACAGGCTGAGACAGTTTCTATCTACTAGCCATCAGACTGCTGAACACTTTAAACAGACTGACCACCTACTCTGATTCTTTTCACCTTTAGCACACCCTATACCTTTCATGATCGGCGTCAGGAGAAAGAGAAGAGGACCAAGGCGCAGCGTGATACGAATACATACTTATATTTAATAAACGAAGAGAAAAAAATATAGACAAATACAAAACAACAAAACGAACGTGACACTATATATAATAGTGCAGACACAAGCAACTAACACATAGACAATAACCCACAACCCACAATACAAAACAGACTACCTAAATATGGTTCCCAATCAGAGACAACGCAAAACACCTGTCTCTGATTGAGAACCATATCAGGCCAAACACATAGAAATAGACAAACCAGACATACAACATAGAATGCCCACTCAGATCACACCTTGACCAAACAAAACATAAAACATACAAAGCAAACTATGGTCAGGGCGTGACAAAACCTAACACTAGATCCTAACCTTAACACTAATTCTAACCTTAACCCTAGATCATAAAACTAACACTAATTCTAACCTTAACCCTAGATCATAAACCTAACACTAATTCTAACCCTAAACCCAAACTGGTTGTTTGTTTACTATTCTTGTGGGGAATAGTGTAGCTAATCACTCTCACACACACACTGGATCTCTGTGCTCTTGAGTGGTGCAGCAGTCTAAGGCACTGCATCTCAGTGCAAGAAGTGTCACTACAGTCCCTGGTTCGTATCCAGGCTGTATCACATCCGGCCATGATTGGGAGTCCCATAGGGTGGGGCACAATTGGCCCAGTGTTTTCCGGGTTTGACCACTTGGGAGCAAAAGTACTACTTAAGTAGTTTTTTGGGGTATCTGTACTTTACTTTACTATTTGTATTTTTTCCAACTTTTACTTCACTACATTCTTAATGAATTTTTTTAACTTTTTACTCCATACATTTTCCCAGACACCAAAAATTACTTGTTACATTTTGACAGGAAAATGGTACAATTCACACACGTATCAAGAGAACACCTGTAAACTCACGCAAAGGCAGCGAGTGGACAGTAGAGGGCCTCCTCGAGCTTCTTAACCACCCTGTGGAGGCACATGACACTAAGGGGCAGGTCACTAGATGAGCACATAGCGAGATATGGGTTTTCTCCAGGAGATGGTGGAGAAGTCTGGAAATAGATACCATGATATAAACACCTACGCAAACAATGCCTGGGACCAGTGGCGGAGGCAGGCTACTGCCTGGGAAGGTCTCCCACTCAGAAGTACGAGATGGGGAGGGGGGCGGGGGAATCTATCAAATAACGCACCTCTAACTTTGTACAGTACTAATGCAATTTAGTTTATTTGTGTGTTTTTTGTTAGCAATAGCATTTTTTTTTTTAAACTAGGTAAGTCAGTTAAGAACAAATTATTATTTACAATGACAACCTAGGAACAGTGGGTTAACTGCCTTGGTCAGAGGCAGAACAACATATTTTTACCTTGTCAGCTCGGGGATTTGATCTAGCAACTTTTCAGTTACTGGCCCAATGCTCTAACCACTAGGCTACCTGCCACCCATCTGTTATGTTTGGATTTATATACTAAAATTTGTTTATATTTGTCTTTGTTACTTATTTTTTATATTTATGAGTCTTATTTTTGTATATATTTGTATATTTATATAGTTTTAAATGTTATGATTATTTATTTGTGTTGTTCCACATGTCTGAATAAAAATGACAGTTAGTGCAGAATGGTGCTTTTTTGGGGCGGGGGGGGGGAGCTGAAAGGGGGGGTTCGGCCAGGGAGCCATACAAGCTAGAACCGCCACTGCCTGGGACAATGACATCACTCAGGACCCAGAGCTGCTGAGGATGATAGATGAAATGGTAGGAGGAAACAGTGAGGGCAGTGGTCTTGGTTATATTGTCATGAATTCACATTTTTCAATGGCCGTTGAGGTGAAGAGGTCGGCAGAGGGCGAGCCTGAGATGGATGAAAGTGCAGAGACAGAGGGACACACTCAGATCTTTTTACCAAATAATTCCCCCCAAAACCTTTATCCTTACATTTTAATTGGTTCTGTGCCATATATGAAATCATGCAAATAGATTATATGAGCTGATTCTGTGAGGGCTCCACTAAGGACAGCAACAGGGACTGCTAATGGAGCTGGGTCTGTGAGGGCTCCACTAAGGACAGCAACAGGGACTGCTAATGGAGCTGGGTCTGTGAGGGCTCCACTAAGGACAGCAACAGGGACTGCTATAGGAGCTGATTCTGTGAGGGCTCCACTAAGGACAGCAACAGGGACTGCTAATGGAGCTGGGTCTGTGAGGGCTCCACTAAGGACAGCAACAGGGACTGCTAATGGAGCTGGGTCTGTGAGGGCTCCACTAAGGACAGCAAAAGGGATTATTACTATATGAACTGCAGCAGGGACTGATATAGGAGCTGGGTCTGTGAGGGCTCCACTAAGGACAGCAACAGGGACTGCTAATGGAGCTGGGTCTGTGAGGGCTCCACTAAGGACAGCAAAAGGGATTATTACTATATGAGCTACAGCAGGGACTCTGCTGTGGAGTTTTCTGATATGAGAGGAGGCCAGAGAGAAGAGAGTGGAGTCACATTAACAAGGAAGATGGAAGATACACTGGGATTGAGGAATTAACATTACAAGCACAGACTCAGTTCAACATTCAATTTCATTACAAATGCAATGTGGAATAAACCAAACCTTTAAAGGTCCAATGCAGCTGTTTTTATTTCAATATTACATCATTTCTGGGTAACAATTAAGTACCTACTGTGATTGTTTTGAATGAATTGACAAAAATAGCAAAGAACAGTTTCTCAAGCAATCATTTTTCTAGAACTGTCTGGGAGTAATCTAGCTGTTATTGGAAGATAGGTTTGGAACTCCTTTTCTTATTGGTTTATTGACTAATTTACTGCCTGGTGATGTCACCAGGTATTTAAAAACTCCCACCAAAAAAGGTTGAAAAGTCAGGCAGTCCTTTCAAACAGCTCTTAAACTTGAAGGGCATTATCATGTTCACAATTTCACAGTATTATTCCAACCTCATAGTGTGGAAATATTTATAAAATCAAGTTTCTGATTGCACTGGGCGTTTAAAATACTATTGATCAATGATCAAGATGTGCATAGCATCAAAGGATGTATTTTGAACAAACATTTATAAAATGGAGCAAATGCATCCCACGACACTTTTAGAAACAGCACTTGGTTTCTATGATATAATGTACTGTGTTCAAGGAATGTTTTAAAAAATGGTTTATTTAAAGTAATAATTTGTTTTTAAAAATGTAATGACAAAAAAAATATGAACAATAATGGCTCCATTGGTTATGATATGGGTAAAAGTAGCATTACTTTTCATAAAGAAAGTATCCTAATATTCAAATTCAAAATCTAAATTATACAAATCATATATATTTAAGAGATCGAAATGTACTGAGGGGAGGGGCTGGTCCAACTCAAGGTGTCATACAAAATAAATGCCCCCCTAACCTCACAAAGTACTCTTTTTTTCACATGACCCTCCCCTTGTACTCTAAAATTAATTGAACACCCTCCCCCCTCATAGAATTAACTCAAAATGACCACAAATAACAATAACTGTAGCGACCCTGTGTTTATAAACTTGGATATCAACTTCATTACTTCAGCATGTGTTTGTGGCACAGTCAATGCCACGCAGGGCTACGGGCCAGAGGTTAAGGGTTTGCTGATCACCACAGACAAGCTCACTCTCCCTGCCTGTTTCATTACAATATGATCAGAGTCGGCTGCAGACAATGATTAGCTAGGGGGAAATCCGATTTTCAACATTTTGATACCATCTTTCTAATTATATCAAATATATGCAACACATTTTCAACCAACAGTTTTCTGTGCCAATGCACCACACAACCAATAAACAAAGCATACTGACTTTGGGCACTTCAACTTGAGAGGTCAAAGAAAACCACCCGCGGGTCAAATTCGACCAGCAGACCGCCAGTTGGGGAACCCTGATTTAAGGTGTTGTATAGCTAGGTTTCTATTCAATTGGCGACAGATTTTCATGTCAATTTTCTAAAGTCTTCATAAAAACAATATGACTGACCTTCATGTCCTTTAGTACAATTATACACCGGACAACATGACAGGGAACATTTACATTTACCGGACATTTCAGAAATGTAATGGACGTCCATATGCATTCAGATCCAACCTGGTGCAGCCTAACACAATAATTGTCCATCTCACTGTTCAGCTGACAGATATTTGAGCACTAAATGTACAGTTGAAGTCGGAAGTTTACATACACCATAACCAAATACATTTAAACTCAGTTTTTCTGACATTTAATCCTAGTAAAAATTCCCTGTATTAGGTCAGTTAGGATCACCACTTTAATTTAAGAATGTGAAATGTCAGAATAATAGTAGAGATAAGGATGTATTTTGGCTTTTATTCTTAAAATCACATTCCCAGTGGGTCAGAAGTTTACATACACTCAATTAGTATTTGTCAGCATTGCCTTTAAATTGTTTAACTTGGGTCAAACGTTTCAAATAGCCTTCCACAAGCTTCCCACAATAAGTTGGGTGAATTTTGGCCCATTCCCTGACAGAGCTGGTGTAGCTGAATCAGGTTTGTAGGCCTCCTTTCTCGCACACCCTTTTTCAGTTCAGCCCACAAATGTTCTATAGGATTGAGTTCAGGGCTTTGTGATGGCCTCTCCAATACCTTGACTTTGTTGTCCTTAAGCCATTTTGCCACAACTTTGGAAGTATGCTTGGGGTCATTGTCTATTTGGAAGACCCATTTGCGACCAAGCTTTAACTTCCTGACTGATGTCTTGAGATGTTGCTTCAATATATCCATAGAATTTCGCTGCCTCATGATGCCATCTATTTTGTGAAGTGCACCAGTCCCTCCTGCAGCAAAGCACACCCACAACATGATGCTGCCACCCCCGTGCTTCACGGTTGGGATGGTGTTCTTCGGCTTGCAAGCCTCCCCCTTTTTCCTCCAAACATAACGATGGTCATTATGGCCAAACAGTTCTATTTTTGTTTCATCAGAACAGAGGACATCCAAAAAAGTACGATCTTTGTCCCCATGTGCAGTTGCAAACTGTAGTCTGGCTTTTTTATGGCGGTTTTGGAGCAGTGGTTTCTTCCTTGCTGAGCGACCTTTCAGGTTATGTTGATATAGGACTCGTTTGACTGTGGATATAGATACTTCTGTACCTTTTTCCTCCAGCATCTTCACAAGGTCCTTTGCTGTTGTTCTGGGATTGATTTGCACTTTTCGCACCAAAGTACATTCATCTCTGGGAGACAGAACCTCTCCTTCCTGAGTGGTATGACGGCTGTGTGGTCCCACGGTGTTTATAGTTGCGTACTATTGTTTGTACAGATGAACATGGTACCTTCAGGCGTTTGGAAATTGCTCCCAAGGATGAACCAGACTTGTAGAGGTCTACAATTCTTTTTCTGAGGTCTTGGCTGATTTCTTTTGATTTTCCCATGATGTCAAGCAAAGAGGCACTGAGTTTGAAGGTAGGCCTTGAAATAGATCCACAGGTACACCGCCAATTGACTCAAATGATGTCAATTAGCCTATCAGAAGCTTCTAAAGCCATGACATAATTTTCTGGAATTTTCCAAGCTGTTTAAAGGCACAGTCAACTTAGTTTATGTAAACTTCTGACCCACTGGAATTGTGATACAGTGAGTTATAAGTGAAATAATCTGTCTGTAAACAATTGTTGGAAAAATTATGTCATGCACAAAGTAGATGTCCTAACCAACTTGCCAAAACTATAGTTTCTTGACAAGAAATGTGCACAGTGGTTGAAAAACGAGTTTTAATGACTCCAACCTAAGTGTATGTAAGCTTCTGACTTCAACTGTATCAGGGTGCAAAGGCCTATTGGTTTAGGTGCCCACTGTATGATATTCATATTTTAATATATATGTAGTACCAGTCAAAAGTTTGGACACACCTACTCATTCAAGGGTTTTTCTTTATTTTCTTTCATTTCTACATTAAAATGCATTTTAGATTTTAGCCACCCTTTGCCTTGATGACAGCATTGCACACCCTTGGCATTGTCTCAACCATCTAAACCAGGCCAGAACTTGTCCGTGTAGACCAATTTGGGTTTCCAATCACTCCAAAAGAATGTGGTGATCAATGGTATCAAAAGCAACACTAAGGTCTAGGAGCACGAGGACAGATGCAGAGCCTCGGTCTGATGCCATTAAAAGGTCATTTACCACCTTCACAAGTACAGTCTCAGTGCTATGATGGGGTCTAAATTCAGACTGAAGCGTTTTCTTTGTCTTCAGGAAGGCAGTGAGTTGCGGCGCAACAGCTTTTTCTAAATCTTTTGAGAGGAATGGGAGATTTGATATATTCAATAATTTTATATTTTCTGGGTCAAGTTTAGGCTTTTTCGAGAGAGGCTTTATTACTGCCACTTTTAGTGAGTTTGGAAAACATCCGATGGATAGAGAGACGTTTATTATGTTCAACATAGGAGGATCAAGCACAGGAAGCAGCACTTTCAGTAGTTCAGTTGGAATATGGTCCAGTACGCAGCTTGAAGGTTTAGAGGCCATGATTATTTTCATCAATGTGTCAAGAGATATAGTATTAAAAAACTTGAGTGTGTCCCTTGATCCTAGGTCCTGGCAGAGTTGTGCAGACTCAGGACAACTGAGCTTTGGAGGAATACGCAGATTTAAAGAGGAGTCCGTAATTTGCTTTCTAATGATCATGATTTTTTTGTCAAAAAAGTTCATGAATTTATCACTGCTGAAGTGGAAGCCATCCTCTCTTGGGGAATGCTGCTTTTTAGTTAGCTTTGCGACAGTATCAAAAATACATTTTGGCTTGTTCTTATTTTCCTCAATTAAGTTGGAAATATAGGATGATCGAGCAGCAGTGAGGGCTCTTCGATACTGCATGGTACTGTCTTTCCAAGCTAGTCGGAAGACTTCCAGTTTGGTGGAGCGCCATTTCCGTTCCAATTTTATGGAAGCTTGCTTCAGAGCTCGGGTATTTTCTGTATACCAGGGAGCTAGTTTCTTATGACAAATGTTTTTTGTTTTTAGGGGTGCGACTGCATCTAGGGTATTACGCAAGGTTAAATTGAGTTCCTCAGTTAGGTGGTTAACTGATTTTTGTACTCTGACGTCCTTGGGTAGGTGGAGGGAGTCTGGAAGGGCATCTAGGAATCTTTGGATTGTCCGAGAATTTATATCATGGCTTTTGATGATCCTTGGTTGGGGTCTGAGGAGATCATTTATTGCGATTGCAAACGTAATAAAAGGGTGGTCCGATAGTCCAGGATTATGAGGAAAAACATTAAGATCCACAACATTTATTCCACGGGACAAAACTAGTTCTGTGGCAGTGAGTAGGTTCAGAGACATGTTGGACAAAGTCGACTGAGTCGATGATGGCTCCGAAAGACTTTTGGAGTGGGTCTGTGGATATATGTGAATATTAAAGTCACCAAAAATGTCAATATTATCTGCCATGACTACAAGGTCCAATAGGAATTCAGGGAACTCAGTGAGGAACGCTGTATATGGCTCAGGAGGCCTGTAAAAATCTCTTTCAATAATGACAGGAATGGAGGAGGTCTTTATTCCAGTGAGATTGCTAAGGCGAACACCGACATGTTTAGTTTTGCCCAACCTAGATCGAGGCACAGACACGGTCTCAATGGGGATAGCTGAGCTGACTACACTGACTGTGCTAGTGGCAGACTCCACTAAGCTGGCAGGCTGGCTAACAGCCTGCTGCCTGGCCTGCACCCTATCTCATTGTGGAGCTAGGGGAGTTAGAGCCCTGTCTATGTTCGTAGATAAGATGAGAGCACCCCTCCAACTAGGATGGAGTTTGTCCCTCTTCAGCAGGCCAGGCTTGATCCAATGGACAGATTTCCACTGGTCTAATGTCCATTGCTCATGTTTCTTAGCCCAAGCAAGTCTCTTCTTCTTATTGGTGTCCTTTAGTAGTGGTTTCTTTGCAGCAATTCAACCACGAAGGCCTGATTCATGCAGTCTCCTCTGAACAGTTGATGTTGAGATGTCTGTCACTTGAACTCTGTGAATCATTAATTTGGGCTGCAATTTCTGAGGCCGGTTACTCTAATGAACTTATCCTCTGCAGCAGAGGTAACTCTGGGTCTTCCTTTCCTGTGGTGGTCCTCATGAGAGCAATTGATAGTTTTTGCGACTGCACTTGAAGAAACTTTCAAAGTTCTTGAGATTTTCCGGATTGACTGACCTTCATGTCTTAAAGTAATGATGGACTGTCATTTCTCTTTGCTTATTTGAGCTGTTCTTGCCATAATATGGACTTGATCTTTTACCAAATAGGGCTATCTTCTATATACCACCCCTATCTTGTCACAACACAACTGATTGGCTCAAACACATTAAGAAGGAAAGAAATTCTACAAATGAACAAGGCACACCTGTTCATTTAAATGCTATCCAGGTGACTACCTCATGAAGCTGGTTGAGAGAATGCCAAGAGTATGCAAAGCTGTCATCAAGGCAAAGGGTGGCTACTTTGAAGAATCTCAAATATAAAATATATTTTGTTTTCTTTAACACTTTTTTGGTTACTGCATGATTCCATTTTGAGTGGTACTATATATATATATATATATATATATAAAACTTTGACAACCCTCCCCTATTTTGGACCACCCCTAGTAAATTTCGATCTGTCTAGACTTTTCAGCCAATCGCGCTTGTCCAAAGTTGATATTGTTCCCTTAGATTGTTTTGCTTCGAATTAATTGAAATTACTTGAACATTTTGCATGAATTACTTTCAAGTAAAGCAATTGAAAACATGTTTTATTTTTTATTAAAGTAGTTGAAAAACGCGTTTCATTTCAAGTAAGCATTTGGAAAATGTGTTTCGTTTCTAGTAAAAGAGATGAAAAACAAGTCCTGCAGGATTTGCTAGGCCGTGACAGAGTGAATGTTTATGGACATGGCAGACTCTGCCTAGTTACATGTGACAGTGTTAAACCCGTATTAATCATTCGCTAAATTTGTATGCGCCCAAATCTATTGTAACGACCCTGGGTTTATAACCGCGGAAATAGACTCTGCTCAGCACAGTCGATAGCACACACAGCACAGTCGATAGCACACCGGACCTCGGTCTAGGTTGTCGAGGGTTCGAGACCTGCTCCTTGCTGTTTCATTACACTATTTTATAAGAAACGACAAGGAAACGGGTCTACACTTTATGGATTTGGTGCAGAAAAGTCTACCGAGCGTACACCAGCGGTTACTGGCAACGTTGCTACCAACCGTTGTTTAACATTAAACATGGTAGGCCAAATCCTGGTGTTATGGCTGTGTCTCAACCTGCCTACAGCAAACTCAGGTGAGAGCCTTTCTTTTGTTTGGTTAGCCTTAAAGAGGCTAAATGATTGTCCTAAATCAAACGCCGTTTCGGAAGTAAAATAAAAACCATCCAACAACGCTATTTTCTTTTAAACTTGAATGTGGTAATGTAGGTTGGAGTTCCGAGATTATTGCCAAACTGAGTGTCAGGCTCTGCAGCCAGGGAAGGGTTGATGATTATATATATAAAAAAATAAACAAACCTAATCGTAGTCTATATGTGTTCTGTCCTAAATAGAGAAACAATATTTTCTATGAGGCAAAGCAAATGTGGAGCGTACACAAAGCATTAAGTTAGGCTTCTAAGGCAAGCACACTCATTGTTTAAAGAAATGCAACCTTTCTTGTAGCTAAATCTCTAACACTAGACTACACCTTCCCTGAATATCTTACTAAATTACTGGAGCACAATATTACTCAGTTTAAAAGTCAATGTAACCTTTTTATTATTCAGGGTCAGTATGGCGTATTGTGTCTCGTCAGTGATCTCGGAAGTTACTTTCATTTACAACCTGAACCAGTACAGTTTGCCTGGATATAAGTGATGATGTGTACAACTAGATTTTTCAGCCAATCGCGCTTGTCCAAAGTTGATATTGTTCCCTTAAATTGTTTTGTTTCTATTGAGGTATCAAGAAGTTACTGGAAGGCTATGTCTCATAGTTTTAAATATGTATACCGTTTCAAATAGGATTGTTCATATTTCTACCTTATTGGTAACGTATTTGATTCTCGTGACATGCGCAGGTGAGTCATTTTTTTCCACTCAGAGGGTAGGTGGTAACGTTACATCAAATATAAATATTTAACCTATCCCTTGATTTGAAAGAATATATTTAGGGTACCAAGGTACTGAATGTGCAATAGGCCTAGCCGTTATGCCCAGTGGACATTTCAATTAATTATATATAATCATTGATTCTTGAAGAATACAATTCTTCATAAAGTTAGTTAACGTTACCGTCTTAGCCAGATTGGCTATACCTGTATTTCAAGGCTTTGGTCCATTGTTTCCATTTTGTTTTTGTAAACAAACATACCTGATATCAAAGTAGGACTCGGTTGTCAAAAGGCTTACCATCTTCACTGTTATGCTACTAGTGCTAACATGATTTTAATAAGTAAGTATGCGTGTGTGTTTACACCCATTAAATTATATAACCTAATTGTACGTTTTGTGTCCAAATAGAGAAACATATTTGGCATTATTTATGTTTTCTAGGAGGCAAAAAAACGGAGCATACACAAAACAGGCTAAATTACTTTAGACTTCTAAGGCAAGCACACTCATTGCATTTGTTTTCTAAATCTCCCACTAGTCTACAATAACTTACCCTAAATATCTTACTAAATTACTGGAGCACAATATTACTACATTTCTAATTCAATGTAACCTTTTGTTGATCTTCAGGGTCAGTATTGCCCGTTGTGTCAACATAATCTGTCGAATTACTTTCATTTACAACCTGCACCAGTACAGTCTGCCTGGATATAAGTGAGGATGTGCACAACTGGAGTTTTCAGCCAATCATGTGTGTCCGATGTTTATTCATCTAATTTCCTGGAAATGTGATTGTTTTGCAGATTTTAAATGACTGCTAAAACTAGGCTATTTCTAATAGTTTCAAATATGATTGTTCATATTTTACCATTATTGGTATTCCCATGACATGCGCAGGTGTGTCTTTTTTTTTACTCAAAGGGTACATAAAATATTAAAATATATATAGCCTACTCATTGATTTAAAATAATGTGACATATAAATAGGATACCACGGTATGTGCAATACGCCTAGAACTACAGTCTAATAGACATTTAAATTAATAGTATTTAATCATTGATTCTTGAACACATGCCTCGTAAGTACAACTGCCTTACCCCATTAGACTATACCTAAATATAAGGGTGTCCTCCATTGTTTTCATTTGTTTTTGTAAACACACAATGTTCAAGGTCAAGTTTTATTTGTCACATGCACCAGTACAGTGAAACGCCTAACTAGCAAGCCCTTCCCAACAGTGGAGTATTCAATATTTTAAAAAAGTATAATAGGAAAATGAACATAAAAACATGAGATAAATAAGAGGCAGCTGCTGTACATACAGGGTCAATGCCAGTACCAAATGAACAATGTGCAGGGACACTGGAGTATTGAGGTAGATATGTACATGTAGGCAGGGATTAGGAGAAAGTGACTGGTAGCGGGATAAATAATAATATTATAATAAATAGTATGGCAGCAGTATAAGTGGTGTGAGTGATTGTGTGTAAGAGAGTCAGTCAATGTATACCTGATCAAATCTAATGTTATTTGTCACATGTCGAATACAACAGGTAGTTGTAGCCTTACTTACTTACAAGCCCTTAACCAAAAATGTAGTTTTAAGAAAAATATGCGTTAAGTAAAAAAATTGATAAGTAAAAAATAAATAAAAGTAAAAAATAATTTAAGAGCAGCAGTAAAATAACAATAGCAAGGCTATATACAGGGGGTACCGGTACTGGGTCAATGTACAATGTGAGGGGGGCACATGTTAGTTGAGGTAATATGTACATGTAGGTAGAGTTAAAGTGACTGCATAGATAATAAACAGAGAATAGCAGCAGCATAAAAGAGAAGGCATGTAAATAGTCTGGTTAGCCATTTGATTATCTGTTCAAGAGTCTTATGGCTTGGGGGTAGAAGCTGTTGAGAAGCCTTTTGCACCTTTTGGATATCAATGTCCCAGGTTTTAACAGTTGAACAGGTAGGTTATAAATGGCCTGTTCACTGTTATGTTACTAGTGCTACCATGATTATTATACTGTTATGCTACTAGTGCTACCATGATTATTATACTGTTATGTCACTAGTGCTACCATGATTATTATACTGTTATGTTACTAGTGATACCATGATTATTATACTGTTATGCTACTAGTGCTACCATGATTATTATACTGTTATGCTACTAGTGCTACCATGATTATTATACTACTAGTGCTACCATGATTATTATACTGTTATGCTACTAGTGCTACCATGATTATTATGCTACTAGTGCTACCATGATTATTAAACATGTAATGCTACTAATGCTACCATGATTATTAAACATGTAATGCTACTAGTGCTACCATGATTATTAAACATGTAATGCTACTAATGCTACCATGATTACTATACTGTTATGTTACTAGTGCTACCATGATTATTATACTGATTATGCTACTAGTGTTACTATGATTATTATACTGTTATGTTACTAATGCTACCATGATTATTATACTGCTATGTTACTAGTGCTACCATGATTTCAGCAAGTAATTGTGTGTGTTTATGTAACAGTATTGCTTCGGTTCCCATCCATTAATTTATACCTGTGTTTGCCATTTTTTTTTCTAGCTACCCATTCCCTGAAGTATTTCTACACAGCACTCCCACAACCTACTGGCCTTCCAGAGTTCAGCGCTGTTGCGTATTTGGATGAGGAACCAATATATTCCTATGACAGTTCTACAAAGGAACTGGTAGCTCGACAGGAGTGGGTTGAAGGAGCCGTGGATCCAGACTTCTGGAGAAGGAATACAGACATTTCTAAGAAGACTGAGAAGGTGTTCAAAGACAACATGAACACTGCAAGAGATCGCTTCAACCAGACAAGTTAGTATGCCGTCATCAGAGCATGTTTTGATAGATAGCTAATCGTAAACACTCATTGAAGATTGAAGGATCGATGTTACAATGTGTTGTTCCCTTTTAGGTGCCCATACATTGCAGATAATGTACAGCTGTGAGTGGGATGAGGAAACTGGTGCTACAGAGGGACGTGAACAGTATGGATATGGAGGAGAGGACTTCCTGTTATTTGATCTGAAGAATGAAAGATGGATTGCACCTGTTCGTCAGGGACTCATCACCAAAATAAAGTGGGATGCTAATGTTCCTAAACTTGAAGCCAAAATTCACTATCTAACCCATACGTGTATTGAATGGCTGAAAAAATATGTTTTCTATCAGAGAAGCATGCTGGAGAGGACAGGTATTATTATTAAAACTTAATTTGTTTTTACACAATTTAAGTAGCTTTACTATTTCTATTTCTTGGAGATTCTAATTACATTTGTGCATACGTTTCAATTTTTTTAACAAGTAGTCCTTTTTGTTGACTTGTCCAGTAGCCTTCCTCTGGAATAGTGTACAGCCAGATGCTGTCATCTGAAGAACATAATAACACTATAGAGATGTATATATTTGATCAATATCCTGATGATTGTACATTTGATCAATATCCTGATGTTTGTACATTTGATCAATATTCTGATGTCTTTATATTTAATCAATATCTTGATTGTATATTTTAACAATATCCTGATGTTTGTGTATTTGCTTTACACAGTCCCACCGCAGGTAACTTTGCTTCAGAAAGAACCCTCCTGTCCTGTGACCTGCCATGCAACAGGCTTCTACCTGAAAGCAATCAAGATATTTTGGAGAAGAGATGGAGTAGAGATCCATGATGATGTGGTGCATGAAGAGACCCTGCCTAATGGGGATGGGACGTATCAGAAGAGAACCCATCTCACTGTGTCGCCTGAAGACCTACAGAAGTACAACTACACATGCACTGTCCAACACATTAGAGGTGATGTGGTTCTGTCTGCTAACAGGGACAGCATTCGCAGCAACAGCAGGAATACTCCGGGTTAGTAGTTCTCCTATTATCCAAATCAGTTCTCAAGGACCCTCGGAATTCAGGTTTTTGTTTCTAAATATTACATCTAAATGTTTTGTTCTAGACTTCTATATGTTATTCATCTGTTAGCAAACCAGTTGTATATGGCAGCCTCTTTTCAAACGTGCATTCTTATTGGCCACTGTGAAAAGTGATGTTGTGATCCTCTGCCCCTAGAGTCTGATCAGTTTTGATCACGATCTAACACAAAACATGATTAATTATCTAATCAATGTCTAGTTAATGTCTTCACTTATAGAGTTATGTTTGTAATGAAATCAAATGAATTCACATTGAGCAATTCTTCTTTGATCTCAGGGCTCGCCATCATCACTACCAACATCTTCATGGTCTTTGTATTGGTCACATTGGTCATCAGTGTTATTGGTACGTCAAGCCCTCTTCACCACTATAGACACCAACAGACACACAAATGTGGCAACGATTTAACATCCAGTGCATCATGTACATGTGAATGTCAATAATACACAACACCATAGTGTTACATGTATTTTGTTTTGGCATTGAAATGATTGAAACAGTTTGATTTAGATTACCAATGATGATAAAAGAAGGAAAAAACTAATTGCCACATCTTTTTCTCCATTTATCCAAGTAATAAAGAGAAAGGGCTGGAAAGGAAAAGGTAAGTTCCCACCTATTTTTTTAGCCACTATGTCCCTGTTGATAATACTGCAAAATGAGAGGTTTCTAACTACTTCACTAAATTTCTGCAGTGTCTACTAAACATTATATTGTGTTTAACAAATATTCTGACATTTGAACTCTTTGTTTATTGGAATAGCATTCATTTTCAGTATTACACAGGGAAAGATTAGTCGGTTTTGAAATTCTGGAGGCTATTATAGCGTTAATCTTTCTACTGTCTTCTAGATCCAACAGCTGGAAAGGAAAAACAGTGTCCAAGTGAGTACTGAACTGTGTTGTGCTGTATTTAATAGAGGAGTGAATCCTTTATGAAGGATTTCATATCAATCAGTAACCTACTCAACTTTCCTTACTGAAAAGGTGAGGTGGAAGTTATTGTGAAATGTTCCTTTTTTCCAATTCTCAGCAAGTCTCCTGGAGAAGAATGTTCTTCTGATCATCGATGGTGAGTATTCAGATTTCTATTTTACTAAAACTTGGACTCAAATATGACCCTTCGGCAGTAAAGAAATTCAGTCTGGTAGTTGTTTCCCTTCTCATTAAGAGTATAATTTGAGGAGTTGAACATTAAAGATATTTGCAAAAATTATGTATATAATCCATCAAGGCATTTCCTCCATTACTGATTGAAATAAAAAAAACATGTATTTCCCCCTAGCAAAACCTGCTGAAATGGAGAAACCAAAAAGTGAGTACTGCCACGTGGAGAGTTATTGTCAGTGATAGTACATTTCATATTGATAAGTGACCCCACTCACTTGTATGTCTTCAATATACTTTCCGTACTAAACCCTGGGATATTGAAGCAGGGATGTATGAAGTCCAGAATCAGCAATATGACATCACCATACACGGTGGGGAGCCTAGATAGATGGTCTGTGGTGGAGAGACTTCATAAATCACCCAACTATTCTGGTGATGACCTATCGCTATGTCTTCCATTAATGCATTCTTGTTTAAATGTCCCCGGTATCAGTACGGAAAGTATAAAACGACGTGATTTTCACAGTTTAATGTTGACATGTTAAAATAAGAAATATGGTGCTTTTCAGTGAGCCATCCAGCTGATGCTCTCCAGTGCCCGAATCAAGATACGACTGGTAAGAATATTTATTCCTGTATTTGTATAGCTTCATATTTGGAGTTGAAAACGGGTTCTTCAATGAACAATCTGAAACCAGTCAATGAATGCAAATGAATCTAAATGTCACTTTAAATGCACCAAATACTTGACGCAGACTCTCCTTCAAGGTATTTTGTGGACCTGAAGACACTGTCAAGTTATGAGTTTATTAGTCATCCAGACCTCTTATAGGTTCTTAAACAAACCCATGTCTGGATGGTGGCCTCTCCTCCCCCATAAATTATTTTCAGTTTGTTGTTTATTTACCACACATCACATGTACAAATGTAGCTCTGTTTTTTTTTGTTTTACCAGGTAAGTTGACTGAGAACACGTTTTCATTTACAGCAAAGACCTGGGGGAGAGGAGGGGGGTGAATGAGCCAATTGTACGCTGGGGATGATTAGGTGACCGTGATGGAATTTAGCCAGGACACCGGGGTTAACACCCCTACTCTTACGATAAGTGCCATGGGATCTTTAATGACCTCAGAGTCAGGACACCCGTTTAACGTCCCATACGAAAGACGGCACACTACACAGGGCAGTGTCCCCAATCACTGCCCTGGGGCATGTTAGTTGGTTGAGCATGGCGGTTGCAATGCCAGTGTTGTGGGTTTGATTCCCACGGGGGAGTAGTAAGAAGAAATTATGAAAATGAATGCACTCACTACTGTTAGTCGGTCTGGATAAGAGTGTCTGCTAAAGGACTAAAATGTGAAGCATAATCATGGCGGGTGAGGGAGATAAAAATCAGATAGCTTGTGGGAGGAATCTTACTCAAATTCACACAATACTGTGATTATTGTCAATAGATTATGTTCATTTACAGGATATGCTGTTTACATGCTATGAAAAATATTATCCAACTAATATTGTGGTGCAATCCATTGAAGTAATTAATCTTCCGCTGTTTTAAAGGTGACTTTTGTTCAGGAATGTTCAAGGTGAATGTTTTCATATTTAAGGTTCCGACAGAAGCAGAACAATTTCCTCAAGCTCTTCTAGTGGCTCTGATGACTCTGGAGACTCTACGTAAGTATCCATTATATTGAGATCCTTTTATTGAATAATATCAGCATGTAAAGTACATGTTTTGAATCCTGTGTGACAGATGAACTTGTGCATTGATTTTGTACATGGATATAACTTTCGAAGTGCTGTGCTTTGTTCTCTGATTTCATTTTTTTTTTTAAATTGTATCTTTGCTTTCCCCCTAGAACTCCTCTTGTCAAGAAACGTAAGTTGGGATCTGTTTAACATCTTATTTGCTGTATGTTCTTGAATAGTTTTAATATTCTTTAATTACATGAATCTGCTTTAATAACATATCTGCTAATAGTGCTGATAGTATGTTCTCTTTCCTAGGTTTTTAGTCTCGGTCGACTGCAGTTGGAGGGCTGTCTTCTTTTGTGATCTTGGACACCTGAATTATCCGTGGAGTTACAAAAGCCTCTTGCGAGCCTGCCGACATGCTGGCTACTCCCCTCGGGAAATTCAGGATGGTAATAAAGGTCTTTCTATGAAAATTGATAAGAAATCGGCTGAACTCCATTCTTCCATTGACGACCTGAAATCCTCCATGAATGATCTCCTTTTGAGAACGACTGAGGCAGAGTTGCGCATTAGCACAGTTGGAGAAGAACATCACCGGCTACCTCATCCACCCTGCGCGGAGGAAAGTTCAGTACAAAGGCCGAAGCCATCTCTTCAACACACCGGGAGAAGTGTACACTTTTCTCAAAGAACTGAACAACGTCTGAGCCAGGACGGTCTCTCTGGGGGATAAGATGCAGTTTGTTTGTTTTCTCTTATCCGGACTGAACCAGTGAAGCCAGTGAAAACAAGAAATTGAAGAGGGAATGGGTAGGACAAGTTTTTGCGTCCTCTTTTAACTCCAAAGCAAGAGGAACTGCAATTTTGATAAGTAGACACATCCCCTTCTGCATCAACAACACCATCTCTGATCCCTCTGGCAGGTTTGTTTTGGTGCAGGGGCATATGTTTTCAGAGTCTTGGACCCTATTGAATATTTATGCTCATAACTTCGATGACCATATGTTTATTCAGAATGTCTTCCTTCAGGTCGCTCAAGCACCACCAGGATGGCTACTGGTTGGAGGAGATTAAAATTTTTGTTTAGATACAGTTCTTGATAGGTCCTCTGATAAACCCTTACTTCTTACCAAAGCCGGCAAGCTCACCATGTCATTCATGAAAGATCTCAATTTACTAGACATCTGGAGACAGTTGCACCCACAGGATAGGGACTACTCTTTTTATTCACACCCACACAAGACACACACACGCATAGATAACTTTTTACTATCGACACAACTGTTTCATAGAGTGTTAGATGTCGAGTATCTCCCCATATTGCTTAGTGACCATTCCCCTCTGGTATTATCAATCTCCATTCCTAACAAGGTAGATGGAGACTAAATTCTACACTCCTAAAGCAACCTGAATTTTGTGCAGTCATCAAAGAGCAGATCAATATTTTTACTTTGGCAAACAAACCCTCAGCTCCTGACAGTTTCATTCTTTGGGACACATTGAAGGCCTATCTGAGGGGACAGATCATTTCCTATACTAAAGGGCTGAAGAGAAAACACGGTGCGGAACTGAGTGTAAACGGAATAGTGTAAATTGTCCGTTGGAGATTTTATTAATTGTTCAGCAGTCGTATGGCTTGGGGGTAGAAGCTGTTGAGGAGGCTTTTGGGTCTAGACTTGCCGTATAATACATCCGGTGTGGTTTCAACAGATTTTTGTCAAATTAACAAATTATTGTCTTTTGTTGATTTTATATAACAACATTCCTACCTGGTTTAGCATTATTTTTTTCAATTATTGCATAGTTCTACTATTTGTATTCATTTAGGTGTAACGTGTAAATGTGTAACGTAAAAAATAATCACTGTCAATGACAGACTTTCATTTTGAAGGCTAAACGCAAAGTCCACTATTGTGGCTAATCCTTATTGTGGCTAACTTCACATAGATTGGTTCGAGCACCATTAATCAAATAAGAACTGTCTTATAAATTAGGGTTATTTTAGATGATGACACCTAGCTATATAGTTAGCTAGCTAACTATAGCTACTGAAACAGATTATGTCGTTTTGCTATGTTTTTGGGGAAGAGCATTGTTTGCGTCCATAATGTAGCTCGCTTTTTTTTTAATACAAGCACTGTAGTTGCGCGGAACAACTTTACCAGCATCATAACATGCGTCTCGATGAATCGTTGTGACATATGAAATACGAGTGATGGTGTAATCAATGTGTAACGTAAAAAATAATGAATGCGTTACATTTTTATGTGATGTGCAGTCATATTCAGGTCCTGATTGGTCAACAAGCTTATTTGATGACACGCAAAGACCGTAACGGCGTTCCATAGAAATCCTGGTTGAGAATGAAACGACTGGACAATTCAGCAATGAAACAGCACAGCAAGTAAGTGAAAGAAATAGGTTTTTATTATGTTTTACTGGTAATGGGGACATACGTAAATGCCAACAAAGTAACTTTTTGGTGTGTGTGTATAACCTTTATTCAACTAGGCAAGTCAGTTAACCTGTCTAGGACTTGGGTTCCACTAGCGGAACCCCTCGCCAACAGCCAATGAAATTGCAGAGCGCCAAATTCAATCAACAGAAATCTCATAATTCAATTTTCTCAAACATACAAGTATTAGACACCATTTTAAAGATAAAATTCTCGTTAATCCAACCACAGTGTCCGATTTCAAAAAAGCTTTTCGGCGAAAGCAGAACATATCATTATGTTAGGTCAGCAACTAGTCACAGAAAGCATACAGCAATTTTCCAAGCAAAGAGAGGAGTCACAAAAAGCAGAAATATTGATAAAATGAATCACTAACCTTTGATATTCTTCATCAGATGACACTCCCGGGACAACATGTTACACAATACATGTATGTTTTGTTCGATCAAGTTCATATTTATATCCAAAAACCTCAGTTTACATTTGGCTTTGCCTCCAAAACATCCCGTGAATTTGCACAGAACCACATCAAATCACAGAAATACTCGTAATAAACATTAATAAAAGATACAAGTGTAATTCACAGATTTAAAGATATACTTCTCCTTAATGCAACCGCTGTGTCAGATAAAAAAAAAAAAACTTTACCGAAAAAGCAAACCATGCAATAATCTGAGTACGGCGCACACAACCCAAGAAGATATCCGCCATGTTGGAGTCAACATAAGTCAGAAATAGCATTATAAATATTCACTTACCTTTGATGATCTTCGAATCCCAGTTCCACAATAAATGTTTGATTTGTTCCATAAAGTCCATAATTTATGTCCAAATTCCTCCTTTTGTTAGGGCGTTTAGTTATATTACTGGTCGTAGACACATATCAAACGGTGTATAGAATCAATCTTTAGGATGTTTTTATCATAAATGTTCAATAATGTCCCAACTGGAGAATTCATTTGTCTGTAGAAAAGCAATGGAACGAGAGGTAACTTTCTCATGACCGCGCATCACGAGCCCGAGGCTGCTGGCAGACCTCTGACTCAATCCCCTCTCATTCAGCCCCCCTTCACAGTAGAAGCCTGAAACAACGTTATAAAGACTGTTGACATCTAGTGGAAGCCTTAGGAAGTGCAAGATGACCCATATCCCACTGTATCTTCAATAGGGGCTGAGTTGAAAAACTACAAACCTCAGATTTCCCACTTCCTGGTTGGATTTTTTCTTGGGTTTTTGCCTGCCATATTAGTTCTGTTATACTCACATACATCATTCAAACAGTTTTAGAAACTTCAGAGTGTTTTCTATCCAATACTACTAATAATATGCATATATTAGCATCTGGGACTGAGTAGGAGGCAGTTTACTCTGGGCACGCTTTTCACCCAAACGTGAAAATGCTGCCCCCTATCCATATGAAGTTTTAATGTGAGTCTGGAAGGAGAGTTTACAGTCTAACCAGACACCTAGCTATTTGTAATTGTCCACGTATTCTAAGTCACAGCCGTCCAGAGTAGTGATGCTGGATGGGCGGGCAGGTGCGGGCAGTGATCAGTTGAAGAGCATGCATTTAGTTTTACTTGCGTTTAAGAACAATTGGAGGCCACGGAAGGAGAGTTGTATGGCATTGAAGCTCGTCTGGAGGTTAGTTAACACAGTGTCCAAAGAAGGGCCAGAAGTATACAGAATGGTGTCTGCGTAGAGGTGTATCAGAGAATCACCAGCAGCAAGAGCAACATCATTGATGTATACAGAGAAGAGAGTCGGCCCGAGGATTGAACCCTGTGGCACCCCCATAGAGACTGCCAGAGGTCCGGACAACAGGCCCTCCGATTTGACACACTGAACTCTATCAGAAAAGTAGTTGGTAAACCAGGCGAGGCAATCATTTGAGAAACCAAGGCTGTCGAGTCTGCCAATAAGAATATGGTGATTGACAGAGTCGAAAGCCTTGGCCAGGTCGATGAATACAGCTGCGCAGTAATGTCTGTTATCGATGGCGGTTATGATGTCGTTTAGGACCTTGAGTGTGGCTGAAGTGCACCCATGACCAGCTCTGAAACCAGATTGCATAGCGGAGAAGGTACGGTGGGATTCGAAATGGTCGGTAATCTGTTTGTTAACTTGTTAATCCAGCCGCTGTGTCAGATGTCAAAAAGGCTTTATGGCGAAAGCAAACCATACGATTATCTGAGGACAGCGCACCGCATACAAAAACATAACCATATTTTAACCAGGAAGGTGTGGCATAAAAGTCAGAAATAGCAATATGAAAAATGCCATACCTTTGATGATCGTTTGTTGGCACTCCAAAAGGTCCCAGTTACATCACAAATGGTCCTTTTGTTCGATAATGTCCTTCTTTATATCCATAAAAACTCAGTTTAGCTGGCGCGCTTCAGTCAATAATCCACTCAGTTTCCCACCATCAAAATGCATTCAAAATGAATCCCAAACGTTACTAATAAACTTTTCCAAACAAGTCAAACAACGTTTATAATCAAACCTTAGGTGCCCTAAAACGCAAATAAACTATAAAATTTAAGACGGAGAATAGTATGTTCATTACCGGAGATAAATAAGAAAGAATGCGCTTTCCTCCAAGCTCTTGGAAACACTACAGCCAAAATGGGAGCCACCTAGAAAAAATACAATTTCTGGGTCATTTTTCCAAAAACCAGCCTGAAACTCTTTCTAAAGACTGTTGACATCTAGTGGAAGCCCTAGGAACTGCAATCTGGGAGGATTTGGCCATATTATTAAAATACTAGCCATTGAAAATAGTGGTAATGGGATGGTTTGTCCTTGGGGTTTCGCCTGCCATTTCAGTTCTGTTATACTCAGACATGATTTCAACAGTTTTAGAAACTTTAGAGTTTTCTTTCCAAATCTACCAATTATATGCATATCCTAGCTTCTGGGCCTGAGTAACAGGCAGTTTTCTTTGGGCACACTTTTCATCCGGATGTCAAAATACTGCCCCCTACACCAGAGAGGTTGAAACGTATCAACTATAATTATAACTCACCCGTGATCTGTTCAAGCTACAGACTCCAAACCAACTTTCAGTATGTGGGAAAATGTGTATTTGGGAAGCCTAACACATTGTGCATGTCTTATAGTAATATGTCTGTGTAGGGTGTACTGTGTCTTATAGTAATATGCCTGTGTTTGTATGATTGGGTGTACTGTATGTCTTATAATAATATGCCTGTGTAGGTAAGAGAGGGTGTACTGTGTCTTATAGTAATATACCTGTGTATGTAAGAGAGGGTGTACTGTATGTCTTATGGTGATATACCTGTGGAGGGAAGAGAGGGTGTACTGTGTCTTATAGTAATATACCTGTGAATGTAAGAGAGGGTGTACTGTATGTCTTATGGTAATATACCTGTGGAGGGAAGAGAGGGTGTACTGTGTCTTATAGTAATATACCTGTGTATGTAAGAGAGGGTGTACTGTATGTCTTATGGTAATATACCTGTGGAGGGAAGAGAGGGTGTACTGTGTCTTATAGTAATATACCTGTGAATGTAAGAGAGGGTGTACTGTATGTCTTATGGTAATATACCTGTGGAGGGAAGAGAGGGTGTACTGTGTCTTATAGTAATATACCTGTGTATGTAAGAGAGGGTGTACTGTATGTCTTATGGTAATATACCTGTGGAGGGAAGAGAGGGTGTACTGTGTCTTATAGTAATATACCTGTGTATGTAAGAGAGGGTGTACTGTATGTCTTATGGTAATATACCTGTGGAGGGAAGAGAGGGTGTACTGTGTCTTATAGTAATATACCTGTGGAGGGAAGAGAGGGTGTACTGTATGTCTTATGGCAATATACCTGTGTATGTAAGAGAGGGTGTACTGTGTCTTATAGTAATATACCTGTGGAGGGAAGAGAGGGTGTACTGTATGTCTTATGGTAATATACCTGTGTATGTAAGAGAGGGTGTACTGTATGTCTTATGGTAATATACCTGTGGAGGGAAGAGAGGGTGTACTGTGTCTTATAGTAATATACCTGTGTATGTAAGAGAGGGTGTACTGTGTCTTACAGTAAAAAAAAAATAATAATAAATGAACTAGTCAGTTAAGAACAAACTCTTATTTACAATGACAGCCTATCGGGGAACAGTGGGTTAACTGCCTTGTTTAGCAGCAGAAAGACAGATTTTTAACCTTGTCAGCTCAGGGATTTGATCCAGCAACCTTTCGGTTACTGGGCCAAAGCTCTAACCACTAGGCTACTTGCCTAATATGCCTGTATAGGTAAAATAGAGTGTACTGTATGTGTTATCAGTCAGGCTATCCTATCAATGAATCAATCCTTCACAAGATGGCATGCACACCACATTTTCTTCAGGAAATTAACTTTTCTCATTTTTGATTGTGACTTTCTATCTGCACTGACTCCTTTTGATTTATGGACAAGGATTTGGGATTATCTGCACTGTCACCACACTGCACCAATATGGATGTTACAATAGATGGCTGTTTAGGGCAAACTAGGGGATTGACTGAGTGTTCTTATTTGGGGAGTGATGAGCCCTCTACACTGCAGGATTTCCCTAACACATTTCCACCAACATATTGGAATGAGAACCAAATTAAAATAGGGACACTACGCATGGTTAATGATTACAAGTGATTATATGAGAATCTCAGAACGAAATTAAATAATGTGCATTATTTCATAAAAATAGTTTAATATGTCATTTTGATTTGAATGGAGAAAGGCATACCTTTCTACAGCCTTTACATTTGACATTTTTTTTAACCTTTTAACAAGTCAGTTAAGAACACAATGGCTGTGTGAAGTTGCAGGATGTTAGCGGGAACTGGAACACGCTGCCGCACACATCGATCCAGGGCATCTCAAACATGCTCAATGAGTGACATGTCTGGTGAGTATGCAGGCCATGGAAGAACTAGGACATTTTCAGCTTTTAAAAATTGTGTAGTGATTCTTGCGACATGGGGCCGTGCATAATCATGCTGAAACATGAAGTGATGGTGGCAGATGAATGGCACAACATTGGGCCTCAGATCTTGTCACAGTATCTGCATTTAAATTGCCATCGATAAAATGCAATTGTGTTTGTTGTCCATAGCTTATACCTACCTGCCCATACCATAACCCCACTACCACCATGGGGCACTCTGTTTACAACGTTGACATCAGCAAACCACTAGCACACAAGATGCCATAAACGTGGTCTGCTGTTGTGAGGTTGGATGTACTGCCAAATTCTCTAAAACGAGGTTGGAAGAGGTTTGGTGGACATTCCTGTAGTCAACATGCCAATTTCATGCTCCCTCAACTTGAGACATCTGTGACATTTTGTTGTGTGATAAAACTGCACATTTTAATTGCCTTTTATTGTCCCCAGCACAAGTGTACCTGTGTAATAATCATGGCGTTTAATCAGCTTCTTAATATGCCACACCTGTCAGGTGGATGGATTATCTTGTCAAATGAGAAATTCTCACAAGGGACAGGGATATCTTGTCAGTTGTACAACTGAATGCATTCAAATGCATTCAACTGAAATGTGTCTTCTGCATTTATCCCAACCTCTCTGAAATAGAGAGGTGCGGGGGGCAACAGGGATGTAAACAAATTTGTTCACAAAAGTTGAGAGAAATTAGGTTTTTGTACATATGAAACATTTCTGCGATCTTTTATTTCAGCTTATGAAACATGGGACCAACACTTTACATGTTGTGTTTATATTTGTGTGCAGTATATGTAACCTATACAAAAGTTTTTTTTTCTATAAATAGAAACTCCACTTTGCCCACCAGATGGCTCTGTAACTGTTTGATACCCATCAACTATTCTCTGTGTCTTGAGGGTTGCTCAGCTCAGCTCATGGGGATGAGGAAGATATTTACAAGCCAATATCAGAAAGATGCATGACTTGTGATGTATTAGCAGAGTTGTTTTGTTAGAGGTGTCAGGTGCACAGTGCATAGCAATACATCTATAGCTACAGTGAAATGAACTATTTCAGATGGAGAGGGAAGAATTATCATCTCGGTTTCAACAGACTGTGAGAGCTAAGTGAATAGGACGTGAATGGTTGATTGATTTTAACTGTACTGGGTCTCACTCGAGGAAAAGCAGCTCTGGATGAGTAACGAGACCCATGATTCAGTGCAGGAGGAGTAGATGGCCTACTGGAGGAAAAGAAGGAATGAGGGAGACAACCGCCAGAGGTCAACTATGATGAACGGTCACGATGATGACTGGATGACTATATATTTACATTGGCGACGTCAACGCAGCCACAACAACACCGCTGTAATTGAATACAGACTACGTGGGCAGTTCTGGGGAAAAACTCAAACCCTTCAAGGGATTTTCTGACTAAGAAAAGAAAGCTGACCAGGGTCTGGGGAGGAAAACTTATTCTGTTTTAACCTCAACCTTAACCATACCCCTGACCTATACATGTCACCTTGCCTAAATGTAACCAATTGTTCTTGTGTTCACGTGGCAAGTCACTCCCAAGTCATAATTCGACATTCCAAAATCTGATGTTTGTGGCCGTTAGACAAATGTCTAATATTGAAGACATCAAGTTGATTCAATGGTAAATATCTGTTGAATACCCTCCAATGACATCAAGTTGATTCCATGAAAAATATCTGTTGAATACCCTCCAATGACATCAAGTTGATTCCATGATAAATATCTGTTGAATACCCTCCAATGACATCAAGTTGATTCCATGATAAATATCTGTTGAATACCCTCCAATGACATCAAGTTGATTCCATGATAAATATCTGTTGAATACCCTCCAATGACATCAAGTTGATTCAATGATATCGACGTTGCAGTGCATCATGTTCCAGTTCTAAGGCCCCGTTTGTCTTCTCATGCTGGGAATCAATGGCGTAATAATCCCACCAGAACGACAGTCTCCAGCCCAGTAGTGAGTGGGAACAGAACAGAGAACGGGATGTATTTGGGTGATGATTCACTCGTTCCAGCCCCCTCTGCTTTCCCCCTCCAGTCTGTAGGACACACAGCTAATTGGGCGGTCATTTTCTCAAAGCTGAGACGAAGATCACGTCTCTAAATGGAGCATTGTATCCAAAACAATGTCCCTTGGGCACACTTGTTCTTGTTGGCTGCTTTTTTGCCTTGTTATTTCAGTATAGGTTGAGATGGGCGATGTCTGAATGTTTCCTGTCTTGTAGGTGGAGAGCAGAAAGACCCATCTCCCCTCCCCTAGTCGTCATCAGATCCAAAGTGAGGTCCACTCCGCCTCTCGTTGACATACAGTACATTCTGAAAGTATTCAGACCCCTTTTCCACATTTTGTTACTGTACGTTACAGCCTTATTCTAAAATGTATTAAATACTTTTTCCCTCTCATCAATCTACACACAATACCCCATAGTGACAAAGCGAAAACAGGTTTTTAGAAATGTTTGCAAATGTATATAAATAAACCAAAACAGAAATACCTTATTTACATAAGTATTCAGAACCTTTACTATGAGACTCGAAATTGAGCTCAGGTGCATCCTGTTTCCATTGATCATCCTTGAGATGTTTCTACAACCTTGATTGGAGTCCACCTGATGTAAATTCAAGTGATTGGACATGATTTGGAAAGGCACATACCTGTCTATATAACATCCCATAAGATCCCACAGTTGACATGTAACCAAGCCATGAGGTCGATGGAATTGTACGTAGAGCTGGGAGACAAGATTGTGTCTAAGGACAGATCTGGGGAAGGGTACCAAAATGTTTCTGCAGCATTGAAGGTCCCCAAGAACACAGTTGCATCCATCATTCTTAAATGGAAGAAGTTTGGAACCACCAAGTCTCTTCCTAGAGCTTGCCGCCCGGCCAAACTTAGCAAACGGGGGAGAAGTGCCTTGGTCAGGGAGGTGACCAAGAACCTGATGGTCACTCTGACAGGGCTCCAGAGTTCCTCTGGAGATGGGAGAACCTTCCAGAAGGACAACCATCTCTGCAGCACTCTACCAATCAGGCCTTTATGGTAGAGTGGCCAGACGGAAGCCACTCCTCAGTAAAGGCACATGACAGCCCACTTGGAGTTTGCCAAAAGGCAACTAAAGTTCTCTCAGACCATGAGAAACAAGATTCTTTGGTCTGATGAAACCAAGATTAAACTCTTTGGCCTAAATGCCAAGCGTCACGACTGGAGGAAACCTGGCACCATCCCTACGGTGAAGCATGGTGGTGGTAGCATTGTGCTGTGGGGATGTTTTTCAGCAGACTAGTCAGAATCGAAAGATGAACGGAGCAAAGTACCAAGAGATCCTTGATGAAAACCTGCTCCAGAGCACTCAGAGGACCTCAGACTGGGGCGAAGGTTCACCTTCCAACAGGACAACAACCCTAAGCACACAGCCAAGACAACGCAGAAGTCTCTGAATGTCCTTGAGTGGCCCAGCAAAAGCCCGGACATGAACCTGATCGAACATCTCTGGAGAGACCTGAAAATAGCTGTGCAGCTACGCTCCCCATCCAACCTGACAGAGCTTGAGAGGATCTGCAGAGAAAAATGGGAGAAACTCACCAAATACAGGTGTGCCAAGCTTGTTGCGTCATACCCAGGAAGACTCAAGGCTGTAATCGCTGCCAAAGGAAAGAACTAAGTAAAGGGTCTGAATAGTTATGTAAATGTGATATTTCAGTTTTTATTTTTAATACATTTGCTAAAATGTCTAAAAACCTGTTTTGCTTTGTCCTTATGGGGTATTGTATGTAGATTGATGATGGGAATACAACGATTTAATCGATTTTAGAATAAGGCTGTAACGTAACAAAATGTGGAAAAAGTCAAGAGGTCTGAATACTTTCTGAATGCACTGTATGCCTAAAAATACCTGAAACATTCCCTTTCTAATGAAACATGAGACAGAAAGAGGACGTTTCCCTTGGCCATACTGTATGTCAGACAGATAGCCACAGGATGCATGGAATGTACTGGAGTAGTTATGCATAGCTGACATGGCAGTCCTCTGCTCTTAGTGTGGGACAGTCACTTCCCCTTGCATTATCACCATGCAGTTGCAATAGCCCAGTGGTGATGTCAGCAGTTTGCTTCGGGGAACACCATCCAATACTATTAAAAGTTATATTGGAAGAGTTCCCTAAGTGTGTTGTTTGTTGATTGGTTTAAGCTTATGAGAAGGACAGAGACACAGAGGGAGCAAGAGAGTGAGAGAAAATGAGTGTGTGTTTTACATGGTGAAAGTGACAAGAGGGCTTCCGCTCATAGCTGTATATTGTACTGTACTCGTATATTTTGTATATTAAAATCTGTTCCTTAAGATTGATGAAAGGCTAGGTCATGAGCCCCATATGGTCTCTGCTTAGCCACTAACTTGGGGGAAAATAGTATTATGGAGTGTTGCTGAGCCACTAATCTGGGGAAAAATCGTATTATGGAATGTTGCTTAGTCACTAACCTGGGGGTAGGAGTATTATGGAATGTTGCTTAGTCACTAACCTGGGGGTAGGTGTATTATGGAATGTTGTTTAGTCACTAACCTGGGGGAAAGAGTATTATGGAATGTTGCTTAGTCACTAACCTGGGGGTAGGAGTATTATGGAATGTTGCTTAGTCACTAACCTGGGGGTAGGAGTATTATGGAATGTTGCTTAGTCACTAACCTGGGGGAAAGAGTATTATGGAATGTTGTTAAGTCACTAACCTGGGGGAAGGAGTATTATGGAATGTTGCTTAGTCACTAACCTGGGGGAAAGAGTATTATGGAATGTTGCTTAGTCACTAACCTGGGGGAAGGAGTATTATGGAATGTTGCTTAGTCACTAACCTGTGGGAAAGTATTATGGAATGTTGTTTAGTCACTAACCTGGGGGTAGGAGTATTATGGAATGTTGTTTAGTCACTAACCTGGGGGTAGGAGTATTATGGAATGTTGCTTAGTCACTAACCTGGGGGAAAGAGTATTATGGAATGTTGTTTAGTCACTAACCTGGGGGTAGGAATATTATGGAATGTTGCTTAGTCACTAACCTGGGGGTAGGAGTATTATGGAATGTTGCTTAGTCACTAACCTGGGGGAAAGAGTATTATGGAATGTTGCTTAGTCACTAACCTGGGGGTAGAAGTATTATGGAATGTTGCTTAGTCACTAACCTGGGGGAAGGAGTATTATGGAATGTTGTTTAGTCACTAACCTGGGGGTAGGAGTATTATGGAATGTTGTTTAGTCACTAACCTGGGAGAAGGAGTATTATGGAATGTTGCTGAGCCACTAACCTGGGGGTAGGAGTATTATAGAATGTTGTTTAGTCACTAACCTGGGGGAAAGAGTATTACGGAATGTTGCTTAGTCACTAACCTGGGGGAAGGAGTATTATGGAATGTTGTTTAGTCACTAACCTGGGGGAAGGAGTATTATGGAATGTTGCTGAGCCACTAACCTGGGGGAAGGAGTATTATGGAGTGTTGCTTAGCCACTAACCTGGGAGAAGGAGTATTATGGAATGTTGTTTAGTCACTAACCTGGGGGAAGGAGTATTATGGAATGTTGCTGAGCCACTAACCTGGGGGTAGGAGTATTATAGAATGTTGTTTAGTCACTAACCTGGGGGAAAGAGTATTATGGAATGTTGCTTAGTCACTAACCTGGGGGAAGGAGTATTATGGAATGTTGTTTAGTCACTAACCTGGGGGTAGGAGTATTATGGAATGTTGCTTAGTCACTAACCTGGGGAAAGGAGTATTATGGAATGTTGCTGAGCCACTAACCTGGGGGTAGGAGTATTATAGAATGTTGTTTAGCCACTAACCTGGGGGTAGGAGTATTATGGAATGTTGTTTAGTCACTAACCTGGGGGAAGGAGTATTATGGAATGTTGCTGAGCCACTAACCTGGGGGTAGGAGTATTATAGAATGTTGTTTAGCCACTAACCTGGGGGAAGGAGTATTATGGAATGTTGTTTAGTCACTAACCTGGGGGAAAGAGTATTATGGAATGTTGCTGAGCCACTAACCTGGGGGTAGGAGTATTATAGAATGTTGTTTAGTCACTAACCTGGGGGAAGGAGTATTATAGAATGTTGTTTAGTCACTAACCTGGGGAAGGAGTGTTATGGAATGTTGCTGAGCCACTAACCTGGGGGTAGGAGTATTATGGAATGCTGTTTAGTCACTAACCTGGGGGAAGGAGTATTATGGAATGTTGCTTAGTCACTAACCTAGGGGAAGGAGTATTATGGAATGTTGCTGAGCCACTAACCTGGGGGAAGGAGTATTATGGAATGTTGTTTAGTCACTAACCTGGGGGTAGGAGTATTATGGAATGTTGCTTAGTCACTAACCTGGGGGTAGGAGTATTATGGAATGTTGTTTAGTCACTAACCTGGAGGTAGGAGTATTATGGAATGTTGTTTATTCACTAACCTGGGGGAAGGAGTATTATGGAATGTTGCTTAGTCACTAACCTGGGGGAAGGAGTATTATGGAATGTTCCTGAGCCACTAACCTGGGGGAAAGAGTATTATGGAATGTTGCTTAGCCACTAACCCGGGGGAAGGAGTATTATGGAATGTTGCTGAGCCACTAACCTGGGGGTAAGAGTATTATGGAGTGTTGTTTAGCCACTAACCTGGGGGAAGGAGTATTATGGAGTGTTGTTTATCCACTAACCTGGGGGAAGGAGTATTATGGAATGTTGTTTAGTCACTAACCTGGGGGTAGGAGTATTATGGAATGTTGCTTAGTCACTAACCTGGGGAAAGGAGTATTATGGAATGTTGCTGAGCCACTAACCTGGGGGTAGGAGTATTATAGAATGTTGTTTAGCCACTAACCTGGGGGTAGGAGTATTATGGAATGTTGTTTAGTCACTAACCTGGGGGAAGGAGTATTATGGAATGTTGCTGAGCCACTAACCTGGGGGTAGGAGTATTATAGAATGTTGTTTAGCCACTAACCTGGGGGAAGGAGTATTATGGAATGTTGTTTAGTCACTAACCTGGGGGAAAGAGTATTATGGAATGTTGCTGAGCCACTAACCTGGGGGTAGGAGTATTATAGAATGTTGTTTAGTCACTAACCTGGGGGAAGGAGTATTATAGAATGTTGTTTAGTCACTAACCTGGGGAAGGAGTGTTATGGAATGTTGCTGAGCCACTAACCTGGGGGTAGGAGTATTATGGAATGCTGTTTAGTCACTAACCTGGGGGAAGGAGTATTATGGAATGTTGCTTAGTCACTAACCTAGGGGAAGGAGTATTATGGAATGTTGCTGAGCCACTAACCTGGGGGAAGGAGTATTATGGAATGTTGTTTAGTCACTAACCTGGGGGTAGGAGTATTATGGAATGTTGCTTAGTCACTAACCTGGGGGTAGGAGTATTATGGAATGTTGTTTAGTCACTAACCTGGAGGTAGGAGTATTATGGAATGTTGTTTATTCACTAACCTGGGGGAAGGAGTATTATGGAATGTTGCTTAGTCACTAACCTGGGGGAAGGAGTATTATGGAATGTTGCTGAGCCACTAACCTGGGGGAAGGAGTATTATGGAATGTTGCTTAGTCACTAACCTGGGGGAAGGAGTATTATGGAATGTTCCTGAGCCACTAACCTGGGGGAAAGAGTATTATGGAATGTTGCTTAGCCACTAACCCGGGGGAAGGAGTATTATGGAATGTTGTTTAGTCACTAACCTGGGGGAAGGAGTATTATGGAATGTTGTTTAGTCACTAACCTGGGGGTAAGAGTATTATGGTGTGTTGTTTAGTCACTAACCTGGGGTTAAGAGTATTATGGAGTGTTGTTTAGCCACTAACCTGGGGGAAGGAGTATTATGGAATGTTGTTTAGTCACTAACCTGGGGGAAGGAGTATTATGGAGTGTTGCTTAGCCACTAACCTGGGAGAAGGAGTATTATGGAATGTTGCTTAGCCACTAACCTGGGAGAAGGAGTATTATGGAATGTTGCTTAGCCACTAACCTGGGAGAAGGAGTATTATGGAATGTTGTTTAGCCACTAACCTGGGGGAAGGAGTATTATGGAATGTTGTTTAGTCACTAACCTGGGGGAAGGAGTATTATGGAGATAGCCAGATGCGTAACCATGGTGTATGGACCATCACAATATTGTGACTGCTCTTCCTCCCCCTTCTTGTCGCAGGAAGGCCAATAAGATCATCAGGGACCCCAGCAACCCGATCCATGGCCTTTTCTCCCCGCTTCCATCACTCAGACGGGGGCAGTATAGGAGCATCATGTCAAAAACTGTCAGACCAATAGCTTCTTCCCCCAGACCATCAGGCTGCTGAATAGCCACCACTAGTCAGCAATCTGTTCCCCGTCTCCCTCCGTCTCCCCAAACTACCTATCCCCCCGCTGCTCCCCATATGGACATTTTACTCCCCTCCCCCTCAGCGGACATTTACCCTGCTCCCACCCCCCAGTGAACATTTATCATTGTTACAGTTGTAAATATATATATATTATTATTTTTATTATTGTCCCATTCACTTCTCTTGACCTGCACAGGTGGAGCTCGGAGCGCAAGAATTTCACTGTACCCTGCAATTACATCTGTGACCCTGTGCATGTGACTAACAAACTCTAAACTAAAAGTCCTTCCCACTCCACCCACATGGCCTTTGTTCCCCTCTGGCGGCCCGCTGATCACAAAGCATCATGGTGAGTACTGTGGGCCGACACGAGGCTCCTCAGTCTGGGTCACTATTAAAGCTGAAACGACAACGACAAAGAGAAGCCTCGTCAGCGAACCCAAATGTATCTTTTGTCTTTTGAAAAGCCCCAACCAATCCAAGGGCTGTAGAGGCTACTGGGCACAGAAAGATGCAACAAACACACAACAGAAAGCAGCATGCTCAAATACTGTAGTCAGTTTTCCCTCTGTCGGTGACATCTGTCGGTGACCAAAATAATTAAAGAGGACTAGAGCCGTCCTTCTCAAATAAGAAGGGGTTTACTCAGCCTTACCATGTCTGGTTTTAGGCGGGGATATGATGGGAAAAAAGCAGCCCTGGCCAACTCTGAAATCCCAAATAGCAGTATGAGTATGGAGGGAAGAGGACAGTGAACAGGCCATGCCTTTAAAAGCCTGTCTGAATACTTCTAAAGTACTGCTGCAGTAGAGCAAGGGCCAAAGTTCAAACCATCATAAAGAGATATTTAGTCTACCTATTTCATGTGATTCATGCTTTTCATATTTGTCTCCATTGGACACAGTAGTTATCTTTCAGATGACTCACTGAATATTATAATAATACATGGGATTTATATAGCGCTTTTCATGGACCCAAAGACGCCTACCATGCAAACTTGTATTCAAACTTTAAAATGTCAGACTTGATTTGGCCTAAAAAAATGTATAAATTATAATCCACAATAATTAACATTTCCTGTTGCTGCAGGAATATTTTCCTGCTGTGAGTAACTGGTCAAATGAAGTTCCTATATCTGTATGCCAAAAACCTTTATTAAAGACAAAACTGGCTTGAACACATTTGTCAAATAATATTAAAGTATCAATGTGATTGCAAAAATCCTTTATTTCAAAGGACCAAAATAATACATTTGAAACAAGCAGTCAAAGGCCATGGGTCAAATGTATCTCATAACAACTACATCTGTTCCTGTTGGCATGTTAAAGTAAACTCAATGTGACTGAGTAAAAGACTCAAAATAAAGTTCTCAATATGTTAAATTAATTGAGTTTCAGTAGTATGGCACCAATTTGGAATATCAGAAGAGTCCAACCTTTTTTGTGACATGAGAGAGTACATGTACAGTGTATTTGGAAAGTATTCAGACCCCTTGACTTTTTCCACATACTGTACAGCCTTATTCTAAAATGGACTAAATTGTTATTTTTCCTCATCAATCTACACACAATAACCCATAATGACAGTAAAAACAGGTTTGAAAAATCACCTTTACATATACCAGTCATAAGTTTGGACACACCTACTCATTCCAGGGTTTTTTTCTTATGTTTACTATTTTCTACCTTGTAGAATAATAGTGAAGACATCAAAACTATGAAATAACACATATGGAATCATGCAGTAACCAAAATATATTTGAGATTCTTCAAAGTAGCCACCCTTTACCTTGATGACAGCTTTGCGCACTTTTGGTATTCTCTCAACCAGCTTCATGAGGTAGGCACCTGGAATGTATTTCAATTAACAGGTGTGCTTTGTTGAAAGTGTTTTTTTTTCTTAATGTGTTTGAGACAATCAGTTGTGTTGTGACAAGGTATGGGTGGTATACAGAAGATAGCCCTATTTGGTAAAAGACCAAGTCCATATTATGGCAAGAACAGCTCAAATAAGACAGTCCAACATTACTTTAAGACATGAAGGTCAGTCCGGAAAATTTCAAGAACTTTGAAAGTTTCTTCAAGTGTAGTCGCATCAATCGCTATGATGAAACTGTCTCTCATGAGGACCGCCACAGGAAAGGAAAACCCAGAGTTAACTCTGCTGCAGAGAATAAGTTCATTAGAGTTACCAGACTCAGAAATTGCAGCCCAAATAAATACTTCACAGAGTTCAAGTAACAGACACATCTCAACATCAACTGTTCAGAGGAGACTGCGTGAATCAGGCCTTCATGGTCGAATTGCTGCAAAGAAACCACTACTAAAGGACACCAATAATAATAAGAGACTTGCTTGGGCCAAGAAACACGAGCAATGGAAATTAGACTGGTGGAAATCTGTCCTTTGGTCTGATGATTCCAAATTTTAGATTTTTTGTTCTAAACCGCCGTGTATTTATGAGACGTAGAGTAGGTGAACGGATGATCTCCGCATGTGTGGTTCCCACCGTGAAATATGGAGGAGGAGGTGTGATGGTGTGGGGGTGCTTGGCTGGTGACATTGTGATTTATTTAGAATTCAAGGTACACTTAACCAGCATGGCTACCACAGCATTCTGCAGCGATACTCCAACCCATCTGGTTTGTGCTTAGTGGGACTATCATTTCTTTTTCAACAGGACAATGACCCAAAACACAACTCCAGGCTGTGTAAGGGCTATTTGACCAAGGAGAGTGATGGAGTGCTGCATCAGATGACCTGGCCTCCACAATCACTCGATCACAGAGTGAAGGAAAAGCAGCTCAGCATATGTGGGAACTCTTTCAAGACTGTTGGAAAAGCATTCCTCATGAAGCTGCTTGAGAGAACGATAAGAGTGTGCAAAGCTGTTATCAAGGCAAAGGGTCGCTACTTTGAATAATCTAAAATATAAAATGTATTTTGATTTCTTTAACGCTTTTTTGGTTACTACATGATTCCATATGTGTTTTTTCATAGTTTTGATGTCTTCATTATTATTCTACAATGTAGATTTTTTTTTAAATAAAGAAAAACCCTTGAATGTTTCGGTGTGTCCAAACTTTTGACTGGTACTGTATTCTGAGCAAAAATAGAAACGCAACATACAACAATTTCAACAATTTTTCTGAGTTACATCATATAGGGAAATCAGTCAATTTTCAATAAATTCATTAGGCCCTAATCTATGGATTTCACATGAATGGGCCTAGGAGGGCTAGGCCCACCCACTTGGGAGCCCAGTCCACCCACTGGGGAGCCAGGCCCAGCCAATCAGAATTAGTTTTTTCAGCACAAAAGGACTTCATTACAGACAGAAATACTCCTCAGTTTCATCAGCTTTCCGGGTGGACGTACTGACAAATTCTCTTAAACAATGTTGGAGGCGGCTTATGGTAGAGAAATTAACATTCAATTCTCTGGCAACAGCTCTGGTGGACATTTCTGCAGTCAGCATGTCAATTGCACACGCCCTCAAAACTTGAGACATCTGTGTGGCATTGTGTCGTGTGACAAAACTGCACATTTTAGAGTGGCCTTTTATTGTCCACAGCATAAGGTGCACCAGTGTAATGATCATGCTGTTTAATCAGCTTCTTGATATGCCACACCTGTCAGGTGGGATGGATTATCTTGGCAAAGGAGAAACGCTCACTCACCAGGATGTAAACACATTTGTGCACACAATTTGAGAGAAATACGCTTTTTGTGCTTATGGAAATTTCTGGGATCTTTTATTTCAGCTCATGAAACATGGAACCAACAATTTACATGTTGCATTTATATTTTGGTTCAATATATCTATATATATATAAAGGAAGATATATATAGACGTTTAGGCCTAACCCCAGAAAGATAGAGATATGTCGGTGGCATGCTACGACACCGACATGCTACGACACCGACATGCATCTCTTTATGTTAGATGGTTACTGCGTCTGCTATACACAGATATAGACGTGCAGAAAAGGAGGGTAATTTGTAAATTTTCTAGCTGAATATTTCATATAAAGATGAGCATTATATTGTTAGATTATAGGACTACGTCTGGTAGATCTGAAACAGTCTTCCTCACCCCAAGTTCAACTGTTGGAGTCAGTTGGAGTGCCGGGGCGCACTGCCTTCATATCATAGGCCTGCAGTAGCTAAAGCTTAATAATAGCCACACCATACCATTCCAAACATTTCTAAACTTTATTAGGGTAATATAAAAAGTAAGTCAAGCCATTAATTACTTTCAATTAAAACAATTCAAAACATGTTTTATTTTTATTAATTACTTGAAAAAAGAGTTTCATTTCAAGTAAGCAGTTGGAAAATGTGTTTTGTTTCTAGTAAAGGAGTTGAAAAATAAATCCATTAGGATTTGATTTTATGCTTGTAGGCGGCGATGAAGCTAATGTGTATAGGCATGGCAAAGACTTGCCTTCTGATTTCTGCTTAGTTACACGTGACCGTCTTATCCCGTATTAATCATTCGCTAAATTTGTATGCGCTCAAATATCATTTAGAAAACACGAGAAACTGGTCTACTCTTCTTCCTGGTTTTAGTGCAGAAGAGCCTGCCTAGAGTACCAAGATAGTTATTGGTACTGTACCACGGTTCGTGTACCTTCGGGCCAATGACTTTCCTACATTAACCAGGATGATGGATAATGATTTCACCACTCATTATCCGTTTTCTGTTATTTCAAATTGATCGAAATTGACAGAAATCGGCTACCGTTAATCAACATGTTAGGCCAAATCCTTGTGTTATGGGTGTTTCTCAGCCTGCCTACAGTATCCTCAGGTGAGAACCTTTCTGTTGTTTGCTTAGGCTTAAAGCGGTTCGTTCATTGCCTTAACTCAAATGCTGTTTTTGAAGTAAAATAACAACAATCCAACAACGCATTTTCTTATAGACTTGAATGTGGTAATGTAGGTTGAGTTCTGAAATTATTTCCCAAACTGAGTGTCAGGCTCTGCGGCCTGGGAAGGGTTGATTGTATAGCCTAACGTTATATCTTCTGTTCCAAATAGAGAAACAGATTTGGCATTATTTATATTTTCTAGGAGGCAAAACAATTGTGGAGCGTACACAAAACAGGCTACTTTAGACTTCTAAGGCAAGCACACTCAGTGTTTTAAAGACAATTACTTCATCTTGTTTTATTTTTTTATTTAACCTTTATTTAACTAGGCAAGTCAGTTATGAACAAATTCTTATTTACAACGACGGCCTACCCCTGGCCCTAACCTGGGCCAATTGTGCACCGCCCTATGGGAGTTATAGCTAATCTCTTACACTAAGCTACAATCACCTGCCATGGATATCTTACTAAATTACTGGAGCTAAATATTACTCAATTTATAAGTCAATGTACCCTTTAAAAAAAAATCTTTAGTATAGTCTATTGTGTCTGTCAACGTGATTTCTCGAAGTTACTTTGACTTACAACCTGCACCAGTACAGTTTGCCTAGATATAAGTGTTGATGAGTACAACTAGATTTTTCAGTCAATCGTGCTTGCCTGAAGTTTATCCATATAGTTTCCTGGAAATGTGATTGTTTTGGATCGAGGTATGAAGTAACTGCTAGGACTAGGCTATTTCTGATTGTTTCAAATATAAAGTTTCATATACGATTGTTCATATTTTTATTTTATTGCTATTCCCATGACATGCTTAGGATAGTATTTGTTTTCACTCACTAAGGGTACATAACATATTAAAAATATATAGCCTACTCCTTGATTTAGAAGAATGTGAACTCTAAATAGGATACCAAGATATGTGCAATAGGCCCAGACCTACAATCCAATGGACATTTAAATGAATGATATTTAATAACTGATTCTTGAAGAACATGTCTCATAAGTACAACTACCTTACCCTATTAGGCTATACCTAAAACAGTGTTTCCCAACCCTGGTCCTCCAGTCCCCCCAACAGTGAACATGTTCATTGTAGCCCTGGACAAGCACACCTGATTCAACTTGTCAACTAATCACCAAGCCCTCAATGAGCTGAATGGGGTGTGTTTGTCCAGGGTTACAACTATAAAATGTGTACTGTTGGGTGGACTATAGGACCAGGGTTGGGAAACACTGAGCTAAAATGTAAGGTTTTCCTCCATTGTTTCCATTTGTTCTTGTAAACAGACAAATGTTCGAGGTCAAGTTTTATTTGTCACATGCACCAGTACAGTGAAACACTTGATTTGCTAGTCCTACCCAACAGTGCAGTATTGAATATCAAAAGATATAACTAATATTCTAAATTAAAGAGGAAGCTATATACAGGGTCAGTGCCAGTATTACATTTACAATGTGCAGGGATACTGAGGTAGATATTTACATGTAGGCATGGATTAGGAGAAAGTGACTGGTAGCCGGATAAATAATCATAATAAACAGTATGTCAGTGTAGCGTGGTTTGTTCTGCGTTGTGTCATTTAATGAGGACACTGCCACAACTGGAGGTCTGCTTGTTGGATTTTTATTTGTCCTGCACACGAAGAGACAACGCACAATATGTTAGTCCTTGGCACAGTCACAGCTCTCAGGCACCTCGCTAGCTGAAGGTCAGGCAAGAGAGAACAATAGAAGGGTACAGTAACACAGATCCCCCACGATGGACCAAACCAAAATATACAAAACTTTTACAATCAAGTGTATCTACAATATAGATATGAAAAAGTGTTTGGACACAACAAAATAACAATAGCTATACAGCTGTAATTAAATAAAAAACACTGAATTATTATTATTATTATCATCAAATGATTAACATCCCCTCTTGACCTGGCCTATTTGAATTGGTCCTTGTGTGCAATTTGGTGCATAATCTAGGGGAACACATCACACTGCTAAATCAGCAGCATAAGTGGTGGGTGTGAGTGTGTGTAAGAGAGTCAGTCAATGTATTAGAGGTCGACCAATTAATCGTAATGGAGGATTAATTAGGGCTGATTTCAAGTTTTCATAGCAATCAATAATCTGCGTTTTTCGACACGATTGTGGCCGATTACATTGCACTCCACGAGGAGCCTGCGCGGCAGGCTGACTACTTGTTACGCGAGTGCAGCAAGGAGCCAAGGTAAGTTGCTAGCTAGCATTAAACTTATCTTATAAAAAACAATCAATCTTAACATAATCACTAGTTAACTACACATGGTTGATGATATTACTAGTTTATCTAGCTATTCCTGCGTTGCATATAATCGATGCGGTGCCTGGTAATTTCTCATCGAATCACAGCCTACTTCGCCAAACGGGTGATGATTTAACAAGCGCATTTGCGAAAAAAGCACTGTCGTTGCCCCAATGTGTACCTAACCATAAACATCAATGCCTTTCTTTAAAATCAATACACACGTATATAATTTTAAACCTTGCATATTTAGTTAATATTGCCTGCTAACATGAATGTCTTTTAACTAGGGAAATTGTGTCACTTCTCTTGCGTTTCGTGTAAGCAGTCAGGGTATATGCAGCAGTTTGGGCCGCCTGGCTCGTTGCGAACTGTGTGAAGACCATTTCTTCCTAACAAAGACCGTAATTTGCCAGAATTGTACGTAATTATAGATAAAGTACGGAACGGTTCTGTATTTCACTGAAAGAATAAACGTTTTGTTTTCGAAATGATAGTTTCCGGATTTGACCATTTTAATGACCTAAGGCTCGTATTTGTGTGATTATGTTATAATTAAGTCTGATTTGATATTGGATAGAGCAGTCTGACTGAGCGGTGATAGGCAGCAGTTGGCTCGTAAGCATTCTTTCAAACAGCACTTTCGTGCGTTTGCCAGCAGCTCTTCGCTATGCTTCAAGCATTGCTGTTTATGACTTCAAGCCTATCAACTCCCGAGATTAGGCTGGTGTAACCGATGTGAAATGGCTAGCTAGTTAGCAGGGTGCGCGCTAATAGCGTTTCAATCGGTGACGTCACTCGCTCTGAGACCTTGAAGTAGTTGTTCCCCTTGCTCTGCAAGGGCCGCGGCTTTTGTGGAGCGATGGGTAACGATGCTTTGAGGGTGGCTGTTGTCGATGTGTTCCTGGTTCGAGCCCAGGTAGGGGCGAGGAGAGGGACGGAAGCTATACTGTTACACTGGCAATACTAAAGTGCCTATAAGAACATACAATAGTCAAAGGTATATGAAATACAAATGGTATAGAGAGAAATAGTCCAATAATTCCTATAATAACTACAACCTAAAACTTCTTACATGGGAATATTGAAGACTCATGTTAAAAGGAATCACCAGCTTTCATATGTTCTGAGCAAGGAACTTAAACGTTAGCTTTTTTACATGGAACATATTGCACTTTTACTTTCTTCTCCTATACTTTGTTTTTGCATTATTTAAACCAAATTGAACATGTTTCATTATTTATTTGAGGCTAAATTGATTTATTGATGTATTAAGTTAAAATAAAAGTGTTCATTCAGTATTGTTGTAATTGTCATTATTACAAATAAATAAATTAAATTTAAAAAAAATTGGCCGATTAATCGGCATCAGCTTTTTTTGGTCCTCCAATAATCGGTATCGGTGTTAAAAAAATCATAATCGGTCGACCTCTACAATGTATACCTGATATCAATGTCCAAGGTTTTAACAGTTGAACAGGTATGTCATAAATGGTCATTTCACTGTTATGTTACTAGTGCAACCATGATTATTATACTGTTATGTTACTATTTTACCATGATTATTATACTGTTATGATGCTAGTACTACCATGATTATTATACTGTTATGATGCTAGTACTACCATGATTATTATACTGTTATGATGCTAGTGCTACCATGATTATTATACTGTTATGATGCTAGTGCTACCATGATTATTATACTGTTATGATGCTAGTGCTACCATGATTATTATACTGGTATGATGCTAGTGCTACCATGATTATTATACTGTTATGATGCTAGTGCTACCATGATTATTATACTGGTATGATGCTAGTGCTACCATGATTATTATACTGTTATGTTACTAGTGCTACCATGATTATTATACTTGTATGATGCTAGTGCTACCATGATTATTATACTGTTATGTTAATAGTGATACCATTATTATTATACTGTTATGATGCTAGTGCTACCATGATTATTATACTGTTATGTTACTAGTGCTACCATGATTATTATACTGTTATGATGCTAGTGCTACCATGATTATTATACTGTTATGCTACTAGTGCTACCATGATTATTATACTGTTATGATGCTAGTGCTACCATGATTTCAGTAAGTAATTGTGCCTGTTTATGTGACAGTATTGCTTTTGTTTCCATCCATTAATTTATACCGGTACATGTGATTTTTTTCTAGTTGCCCTGAAGTATTTTTACAGAGCGCTCTCACAATCTACTGGCCTTCCAGAGTTCAGTGCTGTTGCGTATTTGGATGAGGAACCAATATATTCCTATGACAGTTCTACAAAGGAAGTGGTAGCTCGACAGGAGTGGGTTAAAGAAGCCGTGGATCCAGACTTCTGGGGAAGAAGTACACACATTCTTATGGAGACTGAGAACGTGTTCAAAGACAACATGAACACTGCAAGAGCTCGCTTCAACCAGACAAGTTAGTAGGCGATCATCAGAGCATGTTTTGATAGATAGCTAACCGTAAACACTTATTGAAGATTGAAGGATCGATGTTACAATGTGTTCTTCCCTTTTAGGTGCCCTAGTATTGCAGAAACTGTACAAGTGTGAGTGGGATGAGGAAACCGGTGCTACAGATGGACATGAACAGTATGGATATGGAGGAGAGGACTTCCTTTTATTTGATATGAAGAATGAAAGATGGATTGCACCTGTTCGTCAGGGACTCATCACCAAAATGAAGTGGGATGATAATGTTAAGCTTAAAGCCAAAATTCACTATCTAACCCATACGTGTATTGAATGGCTGAAAAAATATGTTCCCTATCAGAGAAGCATGCTGGAGAGGACAGGTATTATTATTATTAAAACTTAATTTGTTTTTACACAACTTAAGTAGCTTTACTATTTCTATGTCTTGGAGATTCTAATTACATGTGTGCATACAGTTAGATTTTTCAAACAAGTAGTCCTTTTTGTTGACTTGTCCAGTAGCCTTCCTCTGGAATAGTATACAGCTAGATTCTGTCATCTGAAGAACAACATAAACACTATAGAGATGTATATATTTGATCAATATCCTGATGATTGTACATTTGATCAATATCCTGATGTTTGTACATTTGATCAATATTCTGATGTCTTTATATTTAATCAATATCTTGATGTTTGTATATTTTAACAATATCTTGATGTTTGTATATTTTAACAATATCCTGATGTTTGTGTATTTCCTTTACACAGTCCCACCGCAGGTAACTTTGTTTCAGAAAAACCTCTCCTGTCCTGTGACTTGCCATGCAACAGGCTTCTACCCGAAAGCAATCAAGATATTTTGGGGAAGAGATGGAGTAGAGATCCATGATGATGTGGTGCATGAAGAGACCCTGCCTAATGGGGATGGGACGTATCAGAAGAGAACCCATCTCACTGTGTCCCCTGAAGACCTACAGAAGTACAACTACACATGCACTGTCCAACACATTAGAGGTGATGATGTGGTTCTGTCTGCTAACAGGGACAGCATTCGCAGGAATATTCGCAGTAAGTCGTTCTCCTATTAACCAAATCAGTTCTCAAGTACCCTGGGAATCCAGGTTTTTGTTTCTAAATGTTACATCTAAATGTTACAGTTGAAGTCGGAAGTTTACATACACCTCAGCCAAATACATTTAAAATCAGTTTTTCACAATTCCTGACATTTATTCCTAGTAAATATTCCCTGTCTTAGGTCATTTAGGATCACCACTTTATTTTAAGAATGTGAAATGTCAGAATAATTGTAGAGAGAATGATTTATTTAAGCTTTTATTTCTTTCATCACATTCCCAGTGGGTCAGCAGTTTACATACACTCAATTAGTATTTGGTAGCATTACCTTCAAATTGTTTAACTTGGGTAAAACATTTCTGGTAGCCTTCCACAAGCTTCCCACAATAAGTTGGGTGAAATTTGGCACATTCCTCCTGACAGAGCTGGTGTAAATGCGTCAGTTCAGTTCTGCCCACAAATTTTCTATAGGATTGAGGTCAGGGCTTTGTGATGGCCACTCCAATACCTTGACTTTGTTGTCCTTAAGCCATTTTGCCACAACTTTGGAAGTATGCTTGGGGTCATTGTCTATTTGGAAAACCCATTTGCGACAAAAGCTTTAATTTCCTGAGTGATGTCTTGAGATGTTGCTTCAATATATTCACATAATTTTCCTCCCTCATGATGCCATCTATTTTGGGAAGTGCACCAGTCCCTCCTGCAGCAAAGCACCCCCACAACATGATGCTGCCACCCCCGTGCTTCACGGTTGGGATGGTGTTCTTCGGCTTGCAACCATCCCCCTTTTTCCTCCAAACATAACGATGGCCAAACAGTTCTATTTTTGTTTCATCAGACCAGAGGACATTTCTCCAAAAGTACGATCTTTGTCCCCATGTGCAGTTGCAAACCGTAGTCTGTTTTTTTATGGTGGTTTTTGAGCAGTGGCTTCTTCCTTGCTGAGCGGCCTTTCAGGTTATGTCGATATAGGACTCGTTTTACTGTGGATATGCATACTTTTGTACCTGTTTCCTCCAGCATCTTCACAAGGTCCTTTGCTGTTGTTCTGGAATTGATTTGCACTTTTCGCACCAAAGTACGTTCATCTCTAGGAGACAAAACGTGTCTCCTTCCTGAGCGGTATGATGGCTGCGTGGTCGGTCCCATGGTGTTTATACTTGCGTACTATTGTTTTTGCTTGACATCATGGGAAAATCAAAAGAAATCAGCCAAGACCTCAGAAAAGAAATTGTAGACATCCACAAGTCTGGTTCATCCTTGGGAGCAATTTCCAACTGCCTGAAGGTTACCATGTTCATCAGTACAGAGGCATTGGGTTTGAAGGTAGGCCTTGAAATACATCCACATGTACACTTCCAATTGACTGAAATTATGTCAATTTGCCTATCAGAAGCTTCTAAAGCCATAACATAATTTTCTGGAATTTTCCAAGCTGTTTAAAGGCACAGTCAACTTAGTGTATGTAAACTTCTGACCGACTGGAATTGTGATACAGTGAAATAATCTGTCTGTAAACAATTGTTGGAAAAATTACTTGTGTTATGCATGAAGTAGATGTCCTAACCTCCCCCTGGGAGGAAGCTGCACCCGGTAAACAACCTCCCCTACCCTCTCCAGGACACTGCAGGGTCCCACCCAGTGACTGTCCAACTTGGGGCATCTGCCTTTTTTCTTAGGGGGCTGTAGACCCAGACCAGCTCCCCAGCCACAAAGTGCCTTCCCCGGGTGTGCACGTCATAGTTCCTCTTCTGCCTCACACCTGCATTCACCAGCTGCTCTCTGGCGAAGGTGTGGGCTGTCTCCAGGCGGTCGTGGAGTCTTCAGGCATACTCCGGCCCCAGGGGAACATGAGGGCTATTCAGGGGCCGACCAAACGTCATCTCTGCAGGTGTGCGGATCTCTCTCCCCAGCATGAGGAGGGCAGGCGTGAAGGAGGTGGAGTCTTGGACAGCGAAGCGGCATGCCATGAGGACCATAGGCAGGTGCTTGTCACAGTCACGCTGGTGTTTGGCAGAGACAATGGCCAGCTGCTGTCCAAGCGTTTTGTTGAAGCGCTCCACAAGGCCATCACTTTGAGGATGGAGAAGAGTAGTGCGGGTCTTGTGCATACCCAGCCTCTCACACATGGTGGCGAACACGCGGGACTCAAAGTTTCCGCCTTAATCGCTGTGGATGGACTCCGCAGCTCCAAACCTGCTGAACATCACCGCTGTCAGGGCGTCGACGATGGTCTCTGCCTCCTGGTCAGGCAGAGCATAGGCCTCGGGCCATTTTGTGAAATAGTCCATGGCCGGGAGCACCCAGCGGTTTCCACTGTCTGTGGTGGGGAACGGCCCAACTACATCCACTCCCACCCTCTCCATGGGAGCCTCCACTGGGAACTGTTGGAGCTGAGCATGAGACCGGCCTGGGGGCCCTTTCTCGCTGTGCAGTTGTCACAGCGGCGGCAAAAGTCCTCCACATCCCTCTTGTGCTGCCCCCAGTAAAAGCCCTGACGGAGGCGGCGCAGTGTTTTTGTGACCCCAAAGTGTCTAGTCCCTACCCCCCCATGAGTACTCTGGAGCACAGCCTCCCGCAATGCTTTTGGGACCACCACCTGCCACCTCTCCTCTCCCGTAGCTGAGAGGAGAGGCCCGCTGTAGCACGCCATCAGCCAGCCGCAGTCTCAAACTTTGACCACAACCCTTTGGTCGCGAGTGAGAGCGCTGTCACCTCTTTCCACGGTGGCCTCACCTGCGCCTCTAGCCACTGTAGCACTTGCTGTAGGTCTGTGTCCCGTCCCTGCTGCTTCCCCCATTCAGTCACGTCGACAGTCTGCAGCTCATAGCAGACAGGCCCGTTCGCCCGACACACTGTGGCACAGACCCCCTCTGCATACAGCTCTCTCTCACGTCCCTCTCTCCGCTCACAGGGGCGGCAGCCGTCAGCAGTACAGGGCCGACGTGATATGGCGTTGGAGTGGCGTGCCCCTGCCCTGTGATGTCATACGGCTGAAGCTCCTCCAACCAGCGTGCCACCTGCCCCTCTGGCTCTCTGAAAGACATGAGCCACTGGAGAGCAGAGTGGTCAGTCCTTACAGTAAAGGGCAGACCACCCAGGTAGTACTTGAAGTGTTTGACGGAAGCCACAACAGCCAAGAGCTCCTGCCGGGTGACACAGTAGCGGCACTCATGTTTGTCAAATGTTTTCCTGAAGTACGCCACCACTCTCTCCCCTTCTGGCCCCACCTGGGCCAGCACCCCACCCATTCCCACAATGCTTGCGTCTGTGTCCAGGATAAAGGGCAAGGTGAGGTCAGCGGGGGGCGAGCACGGGGGCCTTGATCAGTGCACGTTTGAGCGTGTTGAAGGCCTCCTCACACGCCACTGTCCAAGTGAAGTCCTTGTCCTTCGGCAGCAGGTGGTTCAGGGGAGCAGCGACGCTTGAGAAGCCCCGTACAAACCTCCTGTAGTACAAGGCCAGGCCCAGGAAGCTCTTCAGCTGACGATGTTCAGTGGGGGTGGGCCAGTCTTGGACAGCCCCCACCTTGTCCTCCATGGTGCTGATCCCCTCCTTCCCCACTCGGTGGCCCAAGAAGGACACCTCTCTCCTCATGAAGTGGCACTTCTCGGGGTGGAGCTTCAGACCTGCGGTAGCCACCCGCTCCAGCACACGCCGTAGCGCCCCCAGGGCTGACTGGAAGGAGCTGCCATGGGCCAGGATGTCATCGAGGTATACCAGACACTGCTGTCGGGGGATGCCATCCAGCACCCTGTCCATCAAACGCTCAAAAGTAGCTGGAGCGTTGCACAGGCCGAAGCACAGGACCTTGAACTGCCTGTGTCCTCTTTTAGTGGAGAACGCAGTTTTGGCTCTGGCCTCTGGGGAGAGGGGCACCTGCCAGTAGCCACTGCGGAGGTCTAGTGAGGAGAACCAGGAGGACCCCCTAACCAGGTCCAGCGACTCATCGATACGTGGTATGGGGTATGAGTCCTTCCTGGTTACCTCATTCAGCCGCCTGTAGTCCGCGCGATCTCCTCAGCCAGATCCTCCGACGTCCATGCACACGCACCTCCTTGGCCATAATCGTCCCCTACCTTCACTTTCGGATTCCCTCGATGCATTTTCAACCCCTGTTCTCACCTACGATAGCTAGCCAAAGAAGTCAGCTGGCTAACTTTTATCAAAGTTTTTACTTCTGACACCAATGTAATGACCTGACTAGATCATAAAGGAACAATTGTCCAGACAGAGGACTGTATGTTTTTCATCTATTAGCAAACCAGTTGTATATGGCAGCCTCTTTTCAAACGTGCATTCTTACGGGCCACTGTGAAAAGTGATGTTGTGATCCTCTGCCCCTAGAGTCTGATCAGTTTTGATCACGATTTAACACTAAACATGATTCATCACTAATAGTGTAATGTTTGTCATGAAATCTAATGTATTCACATTGAGCATTTCTTCTTTGATCTCAGGGCACTACAACATCACCATCACCATCTTCATGGTCTTTGTATTGGTCACATTGGTCATCGGTGTTGTTGGTACGTCAAGCCCTCCTCACCACTATAGACACCAACAGACACACAAATGTGGCAACGATTTAACATCCAGTGCATCATGTACATGTGAATGTCAATAATACACAACACCATAGTGTTACATGTATTTTGTTTTGTCATTGAAATGATTGAAACAGTTTGATTTAGATTACCAATGATGATAAAAGAAGGAAAAAACTAATTGCCACATCTTTTTCTCCATTTATCCAAGTAATAAAGAGAAAGGGCTGGAAAGGAAAAGGTAAGTTCCCACCTATTCTTTTAGCCACTATGTCCCTGTTGATAATACTGCAAAATGAGAGGTTTCTAAGTACACTCAATTGCTGCAGTGTCTACTAAACATTATATTGTGTTTAACAAATATTCTGACATTTGAACTCTTTGTTTATTGGAATAGCATTCATTTTCAGTATTACACAGGGAAAGATTAGTCGGTTTTGAAATTCTGGAGGCTATTATAGCGTTAATCTTTCTACTGTCTTCTAGATCCAACAGCTGGAAAGGAAAAACAGTGTCCAAGTGAGTACTGAACTGTGTTGTGCTGTATGCAATAGAGGAGTGAATCCTTTATGAAGGATTTCATATCAATCAGTAACCTACTCAACTATACTCAACTTTCCTTACTGAAAAGGTGAGGTGGAAGTTATTGTGAAATGTTCCTTTTTCCCAATTCTCAGCAAGTCTCCCGGAGAAGAATGTTCTTCTGCTCAACGATGGTGAGTATTCAGATTTCTATTTTACTCAAACTTGGACTCAAATATGACCCTTCGGCAGTAAAGAAGTTCAGTCTGGTAGTTGTTTCCCTTTTCATTAAGAGTATAATTTGAGGAGTTGAACATTAAAGATCTTTGCAAAAATTATGTGTATATAATCCATCAAGGCATTTCCTCCATTACTAATTGAAATAAAAACATGTATTTCCCCCTAGCAAAACCTGCTGAAATGGAGAAACCAAAAAGTGAGTACTGCCACGTGGAGAGTTATTGTCAGTGATAGTACATTTCATATTGATAAGTGACCCCACTCACTTGTATGTCTTCAATGTACTTTCCGTACTGAAACCTGAAGAATTGAAGTAGGGATGTTTGAAGTCCAGACTCAGCAATATGACATCGCCATACACGGTGGGGAGCCTAGATAGATGGTCTGTGGTGGAGAGACTTCATAAGTCACCCAACTATTCTGGTGATGTCCTATCACTAAGTCTTCCATTAATGCATTCTTGTTTAAATGTCCCCGGTATCAGTACGGAAAGTAGAAAACGATGTGATTTTCACAGTTTAATGTTGACATGTTAAAATAAAGAAATATGCTGCTTTTCAGTGAGCCATCCAGCTGATACTCTCCAGTGCCCGAATCAAGACGACTGGTAAGAATATTTATTCCTGTATTTGTATAGCTTCATAGTTGGAGTTGAAAACGAGTTCTTCAATGAACAATCTGAAACCAGTCAATGAATGCAAATGAATCTAAATGTCACTTTAAATGCACCAAAGACTTGACGCAGACTCTCCTTCAAGGTATTTTGTGGACCTGAAGACACTGTCAAGTTATGAGTTTATTAGTCATCCAGACCTCTTATAGGTTCTTAAACAAACCCATGTCTGGATGGTGGCCTCTCCTTCCCCATAAATTATTTTCAGTTTGTTGTTTATTTATCCACACGTCACATGTACAAATGTAGCTCTGTTGGTAGAGCATGGCGGTTGCAACGCCACAGTTGTGGGTTTGTTTCCCACAGGGGACTAGTAGGGGAAAAATTATGAAAATGAATGTACTCACTACTTTTAGGTGGTCTGGATAAGAGTGTCTGCTACAGGACTAGAATGCAGAGGGAGAAAAAAATCAGATAGCTTGTGGCAGGGATCTTATTCAAATGTACGTGCACATAATACTGTGATTATTGTCAATAGATTATGGTCATTTATGTGGTATGCATTTTATATGCTATGAAAAATATTATTCCCGCTAATATTGTAGTGCAATCCATTTTTGAAATAAATAATCTTCTGTTGTTTTAAGGTGAATTTTGTTCAGGAAAGTTCAGGATGAATGTTTTCATATTTAAGGTTACGACAGATCGTCCAACAGAAGCGGTACAATTTCCTCAAGCTCTTCAAAAGTCTCTGATGACTGGAGACTATACGTAAGTATCCATTATATTGTGTTGAATAATATCAGCATGTAAAGTACATGTTTTGAATCCTGTGTGACAGATGAACTTGTGCATTGATTTTGTACATGGATATAACTTTCGAAGTGCTGTGCTTTGTTCTGATTTCATTTTTTTTTTATTGTATCTTTGCTTTCCCCCTAGAACTCCTCTTGTCAAGACATGTAAGTTGGGATCTGTTTAACATCTTATTTGCTGTATGTTCTTGAATAGTTTTAATATTCTTTAATTACATGAATCTGCTTTAATAACATATCTGCTAATAGTGCTGATAGTATGTTCTCTTTCCTATGTTTTTAGTTTAGGTTGACTGCAGTTGGAGGGGTGTCTTCTTTTTGTGATCTTGGACACCTGAATTATCCGTGGAGTTACAAAAGCCTCTTGCGAGCCTGCCGACATGCTGGCTACTCTCCTCCGGGAAATTCAGGATGGTAACAAAGGTATTTCTATGAAAATTAATAAGAAATCGGCTGAACTCCATTCTTCCATTGACGACCTGAAATCCTCCATGAATGATCTCCTTTTGAGAACGACTGAGGCAGAGTTGCGCATTAGCACAGTTGAAGATACCATCGCTCAACATGACCAGGTCTTGATACAACTGCAAAAGGACAATGCCTACCTCAAAAACAAGGTAGATCAGATGGAGAACCAGAGCAGACGTAGTAATAGCCGTGTGGTGGGATTGAAAGAGGACAGCGAGGGCCGTGACCCGGTCCGTTTCTTCACTCAATGGATTCCAGATGTCCTAGGCATAATCAACTTCACCAAGCCACTGGAAATCGAACGCGCCCACAGAACATCAGCGCCGAAACCCCGTCCAGATGAGCCCCCACGGGCCGTCCTGATCAGGTTCCTCCGTTTCCAGGACAGAGAGAAGATACTGCAACTCGCAAGAGCCAAAGGCGACATCACCATCGATGACAAGAGGGTCAGCCTTTTCCCGGATATGAGAGCGGATCTCGCCAGACGTCGCAAGCAGTCCAGACCTGCCGCCAAAGCACTGAAGGAGAAGATCTCACCGGCTACCTCATCCACCCTGCGCGGAGGAAAGTTCAGTACAAAGGCCGAAGCCATCTCTTCAACACACCGGGAGACGTGTACACTTTTCTCAAAGAACTGAACAACGTCTGAGCCAGGACGGTCTCTCTGGGGGATAAGATGCAGTTTGTTTGTTTTCTCTTATCCGGACTGACCCAGTGAAGCCAGTGAACACAAGAAATTGAAGAGGGAATGGGTAGGACAAGTTTTTGCGTCCTCTTTTAACTCCAAAGCAAGAGGAACTGCAATTTTGATAAGTAGACACATCCCCTTCTGCATCAACAACACCATCTCTGATCCCTCTGGCAGGTTTGTTTTGGTGCAGGGGCATATGTTTTCAGAGTCTTGGACCCTATTGAATATTTATGCTCATAACTTCGATGACCATATGTTTATTCAGAATGTCTTCCTTCAGGTCGCTCAAGCACCACCAGGATGGCTACTGGTTGGAGGAGATTTACATTTTTGTTTAGATACAGTTCTTGATAGGTCCTCTGATAAACCCTCACTTCTTACCAAAGCCGGCAAGCTCACCATGTCATTCATGAAAGATCTCAATTTACTAGACATCTGGAGACAGTTGCACCCACAGGATAGGGACTACTCTTTTTATTCACACCCACACAAGACACACACACGCATAGATAACTTTTTACTATCGACACAACTGTTTCATAGAGTGTTAGATGTCGAGTATCTCCCCATATTGCTTAGTGACCATTCTCCTCTGGTATTATCAATCTCCATTCCTAACAAGGTAAATGGAGCATATAGATGGAGACTAAATTCTACACTCCTAAAGCAACCTGAATTTTGTGCAGTCATCAAAGAGCAGATCAATATTTTTACTTTGACAAACAAACCCTCCGCTCCTGACAGTTTCATTCTTTGGGACACATTGAAGGCCTATCTGAGGGGACAGATCATTTCCTATCCTAAAGGGCTGAAGAGAAAACACGGTGCGGAACTGAGTGCCCTTGAATCTGAAATCTCCGAGCTAGAGAGAACCTACCAAAGAGGCCCGACTAAAGATCTATACAGGCTTTTGGTAAATAAAAAATTGAAATATATTCTGAACACATATCAAGCTGAGAGGGCCATCACTAAATCAAAACTGCGTTATTATGAGCTTGGAGAGAAAGCTCACAAAGTATTGGCATGGCAACTGAAAGCAGATGAAAGTAAGGACAATTAATGCTATAGAAACTCTTACTAATGAGATCTTTCGACCCTACTGAAATTAATAATACTTTCAAGAAATACTATGAAGACCTCTACACTTCCCAATCAAGCGATGATTTATCAGAGATCGACTCCTTTCTCTTCTCTCAACCTCCCATGCCTGTCAGGGGAAGACAGCGAGCGCCTGAGTGAACACTTCTCAATTCCTGAATTGTTGGAGGCCATTAAATCGTTACCTTCTAATACATCTCCTGGGGAGGATGGCTTCCCTCCAGAGTTCTATAAAGAATTTAGGGAGTTTATGGAGGTACTTAAAGCCAGGGAAGACAACTGCTTTCCAGAGTCTTTCTCTCAAGCAGTGATTACTGTAATCCACAAGAAAGGGAAAAACCTGCTAAAGTGCGCCTCCTATAGACCAATCTTTCTCCTTAACACAGATTGTAAACTGGTCACCAAGATGCTATCTAAAAGACTGGAGTCATGTCTTCCCCTGTTGGTCAACCCAGATCAGACTGGCTTCATAATTAATAGATTGTCCTCCAATAATCTCCAGAAGGTTCTTTGATATAATTCACCTTGCTAACAAAAACAAAATACCTAGTGTCGCAGTCTCCCTCGACGCTGAAAAGGCCTTTGATAGGGTTGAATGGCCATACCTATTTCACGTCTTGGAAAAGTTTGGTTTACGTATTTGATTAAATCACTCTACAAATCTCCTAAAGCTAGGATTGCTACCAATGGGATTACTTCATCCTCTTTCCCTCTCTATAGGAACAGACAAGGTTGCCCAATTAGCCCCCACCTCTTTGCCCTCGCCATCGAACCGTTGGCTGAGGCTATTAGAACGTGCCCTGACATACATGGCTTTGAGGTGGGCCCCCATACCCATAAATTGTCACTCTGCGGACGACCTTATCTTATTTCTAACAAACCCAGAACACTCGCTGTCTTACTTGCAGATCCTACTGCAGTGTTATAGTTCTTTCTCTGGATATAAGGTCAATTTTGATAAAAGCGCAATTTAGATGGTCGCCTACGGGCTTCACATATTTGGGCATAATGGTGGATGGTAATCTGAACAACCTCTATAAACTCAATCTGTCCAGTTTGTTGCAAAAGGTGGAGGGTGACCTTTGTAAATGGATGGACTTACCTCTCACTCTACTGGGTAGAATCAATGTAATTAAAATGAATGTCCTGCCCAGATTTCTATATCTGTTTCAATCTCTCCCTATCCCTGTTCCCGCAGCATTCTTTTCCTCTCTCGACAAGCTGACCAGACGGTTTATCTGGCACGGCAAAACCCCTAGGGTTGGCCTGGATAAACTGGGGCTTAAACCTCCCCAATTTTAGAATGTACTACTGGGCTGCACAGTCTAGGTTTCTGGCTCAGAGGTTTGACAATGGTCCCTCTCCCTCATGGATGAACATTGAAAAGCTTGAGGTAAATGATGACACTGGGGCAGAATTGTTTTACAAATGGGACAGAAAATCTATAAAAACCATCACAGACAACCCTTTAATCATACATTCTGTCCTGGCATGGTGCAAACTGCATGAGCTGTTCGGACGAGGGGGATTCCTTTCCCCTAAAACCCCTTTATGGAACAATAGATTGATTCCTATGTTTTTCCAGAATAGTAACTTTAGACCATGGTCTGATAAGGGGATCACTCTTCTGGAACATTGTTACGAGGAGGGAGTTCTTATGTCTTTTGATCAGCTGAAACAGAAATACCACTTGCCTAACAGGGACTTCTTTAGCTACCTACAACTACGAAACTTTATTAGGGTGACTCTCAAGGGACAATGGAACCTACCTAAGATGTCACCTATTGAACAACTCTGCCACACAGACCAACCACTGTTCAATACCATTTCCCGTGTTTACGATGCTCTTATGTCAGGACTAACACTGCCTGAGCTAGATAAACCCCGGCTTAGATGGGAAAAAGATCTGGGTATTGATCTTGATGAGGCTCTATGGAGTGACCTATGCAGGGATGGTGTTACATCCACATTGAACTCCAGATACAGACTGATCCAGTTTAATTTCCTCCATCAGCTCTATATCACCCCATCTAGATTGCACAAGTTCAACCCTGATATCTCCTCCCTATGTTTTAGATGTGGCTCAGATGAAGGAACATTCCTCCATTCCACTTGGCAGTGTTCAAAACTACACGGTGTCTGGCAGGGGGTATGCGATACCATATCCTCAATTCACGGGGTTGCATTCCCTTTAGACCCGGAGGTCTGTCTACCTTACTAACACCAATCTTAGGCAAAGCCATACTATAAAGCTAACAAAAATATTGCTAGCGATTGCCAAGAAATGTATTGCCTTGAAATGGAAATTGGATTCCTCCCTGCCAGTTGCAATGTGGCTATCGGAAGTTAATAGTTGTATCCCACTGGAGAAAATTACTTACTGCTTGAGGAATAAGTTAAAGACATTTTACAGAATTTTGCAACCTTTTATTGACTATATGGAGAATCTACCCCCACATCACATTGATTGAATCTCTATATAATACTTATATAATGTTTCACACGTAATGTATAATATGTAGCCTACGGCAGGTGACCATATGATCCAATGTCTCAATTTTTTTTATTGTATGTTTCTATATATAATTAGTTGTATTTTTTCTTTGTTACGCTCGTCTGTTACTGTCACTTTGTCCTATTGTTGTCTAATATCTTTTCACTTTTGTCTTGAATGTTCTTAATTGGAAAATGCAAAAATAAAATATAAAAAAAAAAAAAGTGTGTGTGGGGGGATGCAGTGTAAATTGTCCGTTGGAGATTTTATTAATTGTTCAGCAGTCGTATGGCTTGGGGGTAGAAGCTGTTGAGGAGGCTTTTGGGTCTAGACTTGGCGTATAATACATCCGGTGTGGTTTCAACAGATTTTTGTCAAATTAACAAATTATTGTCTTTTGTTGATTTTATATAACAACATTCCTACCTTGTTTAGCATTATTTTTTTCAATTATTGCATAGTTCTACTATTTGTATTCATTTAGGTGTAACGTGTAAATGTGTAACGTAAAAAATAATCGCTGTCAATGACAGACTTTCATTTTGAAGGCTAAACGCAAAGTCCACTATTGTGGCTAATCCTTATTGTGGCTAGCTTCACATAGATTGGTTCGAGCACCATTAATCAAATAAGAACTGTCTTTATAAATTAGGGTTATTTTAGATGATGACACCTAGCTATATAGTTAGCTAGCTAACTATAGCTACTGAAACAGATTATGTCGTTTTGCTATGTTTTTGGGGAAGAGCATTGTTTGCGTCCATGAGCTAGCTCGCTTTTTTTTAATACAAGCACTGTAGTTGCGCGGAACAACTTTACCAGCATCATAACGTATCGATGAATCGCTGTGACATGAAATACGAGTGATGGTGTAATCAATGTGTAACGTAAAAAATAATGAATGCGTTAAATTATGTGATGTGCAGTCATATTCAGGTCCTGATTGGTCAACAAGCTTATTTGATGACACGCAAAGACCGTAACGGCGTTCCATAGAAATCCTGGTTGAGAATGAAACGGCTGGACAATTCAACAATGAAACGGCACAGCAAGTGAGTGAAAGAAATAGGTTTTGATTATGTTTTACTATTAATGGGGACATACGTAAATGCCAACAAAGTAACTTTTTGGTGTGTGTATAACCTTTATTCAACTAGGCAAGTCAGTTAACCTGTCTAGGACTTGGGTTCCACTAGCAACCCCTCGCCAACAGCCAATGAAATTGCAGGGCGCCAAATTCAATCAACAGAAATCTCATAATTCAATTTTCTCAAACATACAAGTATTAGGCACCATTTTAAAGATAACATTCTCGTTAATCCAACCACAGTGTCCGATTTCAAAAAAGCTTTTCGGCGACTGCAGAACATATCATTGTTAGGTCAGCAACTAGTCACAGAAACACTAACCTTTGATATTCTTCATCAGATGACACTCCCGGGACAACATGTTACACAATACATGTATGTTTTGTTCGATCAAGTTCATATCTATATCCAAAAACCTCAGTTTACATTTGGCTTTGCCTCCAAAACATCCTGTGAATTTGCACAGAGCCACATTAAATCACAGAAATACTCGTACTAAACATTAATAAAAGATACAAGTGTAATTCACAGATTTAAAGATATACTTCTCCTTAACTTCTCTGCACAGAGCCCGTTACCAGGATTAAATTCGACAACATACGGTGAGCGCTACATAAATAGTCATATTAAACATTCCTGAAAATACAAGTGTCTCACATGGTTCAAAAGCCTTGAATCTTGCTAATCCAACTGCGCTGTCGGATTTAAAAAAGGATTTACTGCGAAAGAATACGGTGCGATTATCTGAGGACAGAGCCCCATAACAAAGTACTATTTCAACCAGCACAGGCGTAACACAATCACAAATTGCAATAAAAGAAATTGTTTACCTTTGACGATCTTCCTCTGTTTGCAATCCCTAGGCTCATTGTTACACAATGAATGGTCTTTTGTTTGATAAAATCTATTTTTATAGCCTAACGCGAAACATTTTGTGAACCGCTTGTGTCGTGAATACCGTCTCATTCAATTTTCGACGAAACATTCGATGTAAATACACACACTAAACGTGACTTCATCCAGTCATGTTTGGTTTCATTGCAATCAACTGGTTGTTTGTAACACAACCAAACTTGATGGGTCATTTCGCGGGACATATTGACTGAAAGAAACCGATTTGAAGACAACAAGTAATGACCTCATTGTGCACCAATTATATGACCGCTGTTTCGTTGATTGACTGTATTTTCACCCAATAGCCAATGAGCTGAGGTAAAAGGCAATATGTAATGGATATGTGTTGGAAGACCAACCCATGTAGTAAACTCCGGCGTAAAGACGGTCATTCGCCATTGAAGATTCATACTGGAAAGAGCCACGCTTGTTACGCACAATTTCGGTAAAGCGCATCTTCAGCTGTTTATATATCAAACATTATGGCAAATAAGTCAGGGAAAGCTAAATCTAAGACTAGATATACAAATGTAGACAAAATTATAGAAGAAATTGATTGTGATAGTGAAACAGATATGCTTTTGGAGGACGATTCAGTTAGCGACCATAGCTATGACTCCAAAATGGAAGAATATTTTTTGAACGGAGAGGACATTGTTTTGGACTGGTAAGTTCTTCTCATGCTAATGCTATTTGAAATGAATAATATCAAATATTATTTGTGATTACATTTTTTTATTTGCAATATATAAAAATGTAATGAAATGTGTAAAGTACACATTGGCTATACATTGTGGGTGGGGGTATGTATGTGAATGAAACACAGCCTATGTTTGTGTGTGTGTGTGTGTATATACACTGCTCAAAAAAATAAAGGGAACACTTAAACAACACAATGTAACTCCAAGTCAATCACACTTCTGTGAAATCAAACTGTCCACTTAGGAAGCAACACTGATTGACAATAAATTTCACATGCTGTTGTGCAAATGGAATAGACAAAAGGTGGAAATTATAGGCAATTAGCAAGACACCCCCAATAAAGGAGTGATTCTGCAGGTGGTGACCACAGACCACTTCTCAGTTCCTATGCTTCCTGGCTGATGTTTTGGTCATTATTGAATGCTGGCGGTGCTCTCACTCTAGTGGTAGCATGAGACGGAGTCTACAACCCACACAAGTGGCTCAGGTAGTGCAGCTCATCCAGGATGGCACATCAATGCGAGCTGTGGCAAGAAGGTTTGCTGTGTCTGTCAGCGTAGTGTCCAGAGCATGGAGGCGCTACCAGGAGACAGGCCAGTACATCAGGAGACGTGGAGGAGGCCGTAGGAGGGCAACAACCCAGCAGCAGGACCGCTACCTCCACCTTTGTGCAAGGAGGAGCACTGCCAGAGCCCTGCAAAATGACCTCCAGCAGGCCACAAATGTGCATGTGTCAGCATATGGTCTCACAAGGGCTCTGAGGATCTCATCTCGGTACCTAATGGCAGTCAGGCTACCTCTGGCGAGCACATGGAGGGCTGTGCGGCCCCACAAAGAAATGCCACCTCACACCATGACTGACCCACCGCCAAACTGGTCATGCTGGAGGATGTTGCAGGCAGCAGAACGTTCTCCACGGCGTCTCCAGACTCTGTCACGTCTCACATGTGCTCATGTGCTCAGTGTGAACCTGCTTTCATCTGTGAACAGCACAGGGCGCCAGTGGCGAATTTGCCAATCTTGGTGTTCTCTGGCAAATGCCAAACGTCCTGCACGGTGTTGGGCTGTAAGCACAACCCCCACCTGTGGACGTCGGGCCCTCATACCATCCTCATGGAGTCTGTTTCTGACCGTTTGAGCAGACACATGCACATTTGTGGCCTGCTGGAGGTCATTTTGCAGGGCTCTGGCAGTGCTCCTCCTTGCACAAAGGCGGAGGTAGCGGTCCTGCTGCTGGGTTGTTGCCCTCCTACGGCCTCCTCCACGTCTCCTGATGTACTGGCCTGTCTCCTGGTAGCGCCTCCATGCTCTGGACACTACGCTGACAGACACAGCAAACTTTCTTGCCACAGCTCGCATTGATGTGCCATCCTGGATGAGCTGCACTACCTGAGCCACTTGTGTGGGTTGTAGACTCCGTCTCATGCTACCACTAGAGTGAGAGCACCGCCTGCATTCAATAATGACCAAAACATCAGCCAGGAAGCATAGGAACTGAGAAGTGGTCTGTGGTCACCACCTGCAGAATCACTCCTTTATTGGGGGTGTCTTGCTAATTGCCTATAATTTCCACCTTTTGTCTATTCCATTTGCACAACAGCATGTGACATTTATTGTCAATCAGTGTTGCTTCCTAAGTTGACAGTTTGATTTCACAGAAGTGTGATTGACTTGGAGTTACATTGTGTTGTTTAAGTGTTCCCTTTATTTTTTTGAGCAGTGTATATATATATATATACTCCTATGGAGTAGAATGTAACAGCAGAAAGAGACTGCTATGGCACCTGGAGCACAATATTGTGTAGAGGACTGAGGGTCTTCCAAATATTGGAAGTGTGTATATAGTTACCCATGTTATTTTGTAAATGTAAATATTATTTTTTTCCCCCCATTTTTTTTGGGGGGGGGGGGGTGTGTTAGAATACCATTTTGTATATAGTTATTTGTTTCAAAATGTATACCTTCACCAATTTGGCCACTTGGGTACATTTGGGCTACTTGTGTGGGACACCTGGGTGACTTCATGATAAATGTCATGTAGCACACTCATTTTGGAAGTTATCATTCTGAAACTTTGCACAAGTACTGTTGCCCCCTTATGTTTTTCACTGAAATTGTCCCCATCATCCTATCTGAATGTTTGTTTTGTCTTGTTCATTTTAAAGATGATGATAAAACAATAAAAAGAAAAAACATATGGTTTTTTTCATTGTATTATCTGAACCAGATCTATTGTGTTATATTCTCCTACATTCAATTCACATTTACAAAAATGTCAGAGTTTTCTTTCAAATGGTACCAAGAATATGCATATCCTTGCTTCTGGGCCTGAGCTACAGGCAGTTAGATTTGGGTATGTCTTCAGGCGGAAATTGAAAAAGGGGGAGGGTAGCTGTAAGAGGTTTTAACCTGTCTAGGACTGGCGGAACCCCTCGCCAACAGCCAATGAAATTGCAAGGTGCCAAATTCAATCAACAGAAATCTCATAATTCAATTTTCTCAAACATACAAGTATTAGGCACCATTTTTAAAGATAACATTCTCGTTAATCCAACCACAGTGTCCGATTTCAAAAAAGCTTTTCGGCGACAGCAGAACATATCATTATGTTAGGTCAGCAACTAGTCACAGAAAGCATACAGCAATTTTCCAAGCAAAGAGAGGAGTCACAAAAAGCAGAAATATTGATAAAATGAATCACTAACCTTTGATATTCTTCATCAGATGACACTCCCGGGACAACATGTTACACAATACATGTATGTTTTGTTCGATCAAGTTCATATTTATATCCAAAAACCTCAGTTTACATTTGGCTTTGCCTCCAAAACATCCTGTGAATTTGCACAGAGCCACATCAAATCACAGAAATACTCGTAATAAACATTAATAAAAGATACAAGTGTAATTCACAGATTTAAAGATATACTTCTCCTTAATGCAACTGCTGTCAGATTTCAAAAAAACTTTACCGAAAAAGCAAACCATGCAATAATCTGAGTACGGCGCTCAGAGACCAACATAACCCAAGAAGATATCCGCCATGTTGGAGTCAACATAAGTCAGAAATAGCATTATAAATATTCACTTACCTTTGATGGTCTTCGAATCCCAGTTCCACAATAAAGGTTTGATTTGTTCCATAAAGTCCATGATTTATGTCCAAATTCCTCCTTTTGTTAGGGCGTTTAGTTATATTACTGGTCGTAGACACATATCAAACTATGTATAGAATCAATCTTTAGGATGTTTTTATCATAAATGTTCAATAATGTCCCAACCAGAGAATTAATTTGTCTGTAGAAAAGCAATGGAACGAGAGGTAACTTTCTCATGACCGCGCATCACGAGCCCGTGGCTGCTGGCAGACCTGACTCATTCCCCTCTCATTCAGCCCCCCTTCACAGTAGAAGCCTGAAACAACGTTATAAAGACTGTTGACATCTAGTGGAAGCATTAGGAAGTGCAAGATGACCCATATCCCACTGTATCTTCAATAGGGGCTGAGTTGAAAAACTACAAACCTCAGATTTCCCACTTCCTGGTTGGATTTTTTCTCAGGTTTTTGCCTGCCATATGAGTTCTGTTATACTCACAGACATCATTCAAACAGTTTTAGAAACGTCAGAGTGTTTTCTATCCAATAGTACTAATAATATGCATATTAGCATCTGGGACTGAGTAGGAGGCAGTTTACTCTGGGCACGCTTTTCACCCAAACATGAAAATGCTGCCCCCTATCCATATGAAGTTTTAATGTGAGTCTGGAAGGAGAGTTTACAGTCTAACCAGACACCTAGCTATTTGTAATTGTCCACGTATTCTAAGTCAGAGCCGTCCAGAGTAGTGATGCTGGACGGGCGAGCAGGTGCGGGCAGTGATCAGTTGAACATGCATTTAGTTTTACTTGCATTTAAGAGCAGTTGGAGGTCACGGAAGGAGAGTTGTATGGCATTGAAGCTCGTCTGGAGGTTAGTTAACACAGTGTCCAAAGAAGGGCCAGAAGTATACAGAATGGTGTCTGTGTAGAGGTGTATCAGAATCACCAGCAGCAAGAGCGACATCATTGATGTATACAGAGAAGAGAGTGGGCCCTAGGAATGAACCCTGTGGCACCCCCATAGAGACTGCCAGAGGTCCGGACAACAGGCCCTCCGATTTGACACACTGAACTCTATCAGAGAAGTAGTTGGTAAACCAGGCGAGGCAATCATTTGAGAAACCAAGGCTGTCGAGTCTGCCAATAAGAATGTGGTGATTGACAGAGTCGAAAGCCTTGGCCAGGTCGATGAATACAGCTGCGCAGTAATGTCTGTTATCGATGGCGGTTATGATGTCGTTTAGGACCTTGAGCGTGGCTGAAGTGCACCCATGACCAGCTCTGAAACCAGATTGCATAGCGGAGAAGGTACGGTGGGATTCGAAATGGTCGGTAATCTGTTTGTTAACTTGTTAATCCAGCTGCTGTGTCAGATGTCAAAAAGGCTGTATGGCGAAAGCAAACCATGCGATGAGGACAGGGCACCGCATACAAAAACAACCAGATTTTAACCAGGAAGGTGTGGCACAAAAGTAAGAAATAGCAATATGAAAAATGCCGTACCTTTGATCTTTTGTTGGCACTCCAAAAGGTCCCAGTTACATCACAAATGGTCCTTTTGTTCGATAATGTCCTTCTTTATATCCATGAAAACTCAGTTTAGCTGGCGTGCTTCAGTCAATAATCCGCTAAATTTCCCACCATCAAAATGCATACAAAATTAATCCCAAACGTTACTAGTAAACTTTTCCAAACAAGTCAAACAACATTTATAATCAAACCTTAGGTGCCCTAATACGCAAATAAACTATCAAATTTAAGACGGAGAATAGTATGTTCATTACCGGAGATGATTAAGAAAGAACGCGCTTTCCTCCACGCGCTTGGAAACACTACAGCCAAAATGGGAGCCACCTAGAAAAACTACAATTTCTGGGTCATTTCTCCAAAAACCAGCCTGAAACTCTTTCTAAAGACTGTTGACATCTAGTGGAAGCCCTAGGAACTGCAATCTGGGAGGACTTGGCCTTATTATTAAAATACTAGCCATTAAATAGTGGTAATGGGATGGTTTGTCCTTGGTTTCGCCTGCCATTTCAGTTCTGTTATACACAGACATGATTTCAACAGTTTTAGAAACTTTAGAGTTTTCTTTCCAAATCTACCAATTATATGCATATCCTAGCTTCTGGGCCTGAGTAACAGGCAGTTTTCTTTGGGCACACTTTTCATCCGGATGTCAAAATACTGCCCCCTACAAGAGAGGTTGAAACGTATCAACTATGATTATAACTCACCCTTGATCTGTTCAAGACTCCAAACCAATTTTCAGTATGTGGGAAAATGTGTATTTGGGAAGCCTAACACATTGTGCATGTCTTATAGTATCAAATCAAGTTTATTTTATATAGCCCTTCGTACATCAGCTAATATCTCGAAGTGCTGTACAGAAACCCAGCCTAAAACCCCAAACAGCAAGCAATGCAGGTGTAGAAGCACGGTGGCTAGGAAAAACTCCCTAGAAAGGCCAAAACCTAGGAAGAAACCTAGAGAGGAACCAGGCTATGAGGGGTGGCCAGTCCTCTTCTGGCTGTGCCGGGTAGAGATTATAACAACATGGCCAAGATGTTCAAATGTTCATAAATGACCAGCATGGTCAAATAATAATCAGGGGTAAATGTCAGTTGGCTTTTCATAGCCGATCATTAAGAGTATCTCTACCGCTCCTGCGGTCTCTAGAGAGTTGAAAACAGCAGGTCTGGCACAGGTAGCACGTCCGGTGGACAGGTCAGGGTACCATAGCCGCGGGCAGAACAGTTGAAACTGGAACAGAAGCAAGGCCAGGTGGTCTGGGGACAGCAAGGAGTCATCATGCCCGGTAGTCCTGATGCATGGTCCTAGGGCTCAGGTCCTCCGAGAGAGAGAAAGAAAGAGAGAAGGAGAGAATTAGAGAGAGCATACTTAAATTCACACAGGAATTTAAGGCATATTACTATAGTATAGTAATATGTCTGTGAAGGGTGTACTGTGTCTTATAATAATATGCCTGTGTTTGTATGATTGGGTGTACTGTATGTCTTATAATAATATGCCTGTGTAGGTAAGAGAGGGTGTACTGTGTCTTATAGTAATATACCTGTGTATGTAAGAGAGGGTGTACTGTATGTCTTATGGTAATATACCTGTGGAGGGAAGAGAGGGTTTACTGTGTCTTATAGTAATATACCTGGGTATGTAAGAGAGGGTGTACTGTGTCTTACAGTAAAAACATTTTTTTTAAATGTAACTAGTCAAGTCAGTTAAGAACAACCTGTTTGGCCGAGGCGTTCCGCTAGCGGAACTCCTCCCACATTCCACTGAAAAGGCAGAGCGCGAAATTCAAAAAATACTTTTTAGAAATATTTAACTTTCACACATTAACAAGTCCAATACAGCAAATGAAAGATACACATCTTGTGAATCCAGTCAACATGTCCGATTTTTTAAAATGTTTTACAGCGAAAACAGCACGTATATTTATGTTAGCTCACCACCAAATACAAAGAAGGACAGACATTTTTCACAGCACAGGTAGCATGCACAAAGCCAACCTAACTAACCAAGAACCAACCAAACTAACCAAGAAACAACTTCATCAGATGACAGTCTTATAACATGTTACACAATAAATCTGTTTTGTTCGAAAAATGTGCATATTTGAGGTATAAATCAGTTTTACATTGCAGCTACCATCACAGCTACCGTCAAAAATAGCACCGAAGCAGCCAGAGTATTTATAGAGACCAACGTGGAATACCTAAAACTCATCATAAAACATTTCTGAAAAATGCATCGTGTACAGCAAATGAAAGACAAGCATCTTGTGAATCCAGCCAATATCTCAGATTTTTTAAGTGTTTTACAGCGAAAACACAATATAGCATTATATTAGCTTACTACAATAGCCAAACACACAACCGCATTCATTCATCAAGGCACGTTAGCGATAGCAATAGGCACGTTAGCGTTAGCGAATAAACCAGCAAAAGATATTCATTTTCACTAACCTTCATAAAACTTCCTCAGATGACAGTCCTATAACATCAGGTTATACATACACTTATGTTTTGTTCGAAAATGTGCATATTTAGAGCTGAAATCAGTGGTTATCCATTATGCTAACATAGCATCTTTTTCCCAGAATGTGTGGATATTTCTATTAGACTCTCACCTATTCTGACCAAATAGCTATTCATAAACATTACAAAAAAATACATATTGTATAGGAAATGATAGATCCACTAGTTCTTAATGCAATCGCCGTGTTAGAATTCTAAAAAATAACTTCATTACTACATAAGGCTTACGTTATGTCGACCAAGTGCCCAAAACCTGGGCGCAAAACTACTAGTACACAGTTCGACAGATATATGAAATAGCATCATAAAATGTTTCTTACTTTTTGTGATCTTCCATCAGAATGTTGGACAAGGGGTTCTTTGTCCAGAACAGTCGTTGTTTGGATTTAGAACATCGTGTTTCCCTCTTGAACTAGCAAGCACACTGGCTAAGTGGCGCTAAGCTCCCCATCGTCAACAAACACAGACAACGCAACACGCCTAACGTCCCGAAAAAATTTCAATAATCTATTAAAACTATATTGAAAAAACATACTTTACGATGATATTGTGACATGTATCAAATACAATCCAAGCCAGAGATAGTATTCGCCTATAACGACAGCTTGTCAAAAGGCAATTCCAGGTCCAACTGCGCGCTCTCCAGAAAAAAAAAATGGATGACTCGTCGTGCCAAGATGATTTATTCCACCTCAGACCAAGATAAACACTTCCTTTCTTCTCTCACGTCCTCTTGACATCCAGGGGAAGGTGTATGACGTGCATGTATACTCATATGTGTCATGCCCATTTATAGGCAGGCCCTTGAACAGAGCATAATTTTCAGACTTTCCACTTCCTGGTCAGAAAGTGTGCTGCCAAATGAGTTCTGTTTTACTCACGGACAAAATTCAAACGGTTTTAGAAACTAGAGAGTGTTTTCTATCCAATAGTAATAATAATATGCATATTGTACGAGCAAGAATAGAGTACGAGGCCGTTTAAATTGTGCACGTTTTTCCCCCAAAGTGTAAATAGCGCCCTCTATCATCATCAGGTTAAGAACAAATTCTTATTTACAATGACAGCCTACTGGGGAACAGTGGGTTAACTGCCTTGTTCAGCAGCAGAAAGACAGATTGTTAACCTTGTCAGCTCAGGGATTTGATCCAGCAACCTTTCGATTACTGGGCCAAAGCTCTACCCACCAGGCTAATTGCCTAATATGCCTGTGTAGGTAACACATACAGTACACTCTATTTTATCAGTCAGGCTATCCTATCAATGAATCAATCCTTCACAAGATGGCATGCACACCACATTTTCTTCAGGAAATTAACTTTTCTCATTTTTGATTGTGACTTTCTATCTTCACTGACTCCTTTTGATTTATGGGCAATGATGTGGGACTATCTGCACTGTCACCACACTGCACCAATATGGATGTTACATTAGATGGCTGTTTAGGGCAAACTAGGGGATTGCCTGAGTGTTCTTATTTGGGGAGTGATGAGCCCTCTACACTGCAGGATTTCCCTAACACATTTCCACCAACATATTGGAATGAGAACCAAATTAAAATAGGGATACTAGGCATAGTTAATGATTACAAGTGATTATATCAGAATCTCAGAACGAAATTAAATAATGTGCATTATTTCATAAAAATTGTTTAATATGACATTTTGATTTGAATGGAGAACCTTTCTACAGCCTTTACATTTGACATTTTTTTAACCTTTTAACAAGTCAGTTAAGAACACAATGGCTGTGTGAAGTTGCTGGATGTTAGCGGGAACTGGAACACGCTGCCGCACACATCGATCCAGGGCATCTCAAACATGCTCAATGAGTGACATGTCTGGTGAGTATGCAGGCCATGGAAGAACTGGGACATTTTCAGCTTTTAAAAATTGTGTAGTGATCATGCTGAAACATGAAGTGATGGTGGCAGATGAATGGCACAACATTGGGCCTCAGATCTCGTCACAGTATCTGCATTTAAATTGCCATCGATAAAATGCAATTGTGTTTGTTGTCCATAGCTTATACCTACCTGCCCATACCATAACCCCACTGCCACCATGGGGCACTCTGTTTACAACGTTGACATCAGCAAACCACTAGCACACAAGATGCCATAAACGTGGTCTGCTGTTGTGAGGTTGGATGTACTGCCAAATTCTCTAAAACGAGGTTGGAAGAGGTTTGGTGGACATTCCTGCAGTCAACATGCCAATTTCATGCTCCCTCAACTTGAGACATCTGTGACATTTTGTTGTGTGATAAAACTGCACATTTTAATTGCCTTTTATTGTCCCCAGCACAAGGTGTACCTGTGTAATAATCATGGCGTTTAATCAGCTTCTTAATATGCCACACCTGTCAGGTGGATGGATTATCTTGTCAAATGAGAAATTCTCACAAGGGACAGGGATATCTTGTCAGTTGTACAATGCATTCAACTGAAATGTGTCTTCTGCATTTATCCCAACCTCTCTGAAATAGAGAGGTGCGGGGGGCAACAGGGATGTAAACAAATTTGTTCACAAAATTTGAGAGAAATTAGCTTTTTGTACATATGAAACATTTCTGCGATCTTTTATTTCAGCTCATGAAACATGGGACCAACACTTTACATGTTGTGTTTATATTTTTGTGCAGTGTTTGTAACCTATACAAAAGTATTTTTTTCTATAAATAGGTACTCCACTTTGCCCACCAGATGGCTCTGTAACTATTTGATACCCAGAAACTCTTCTCTGTGTCTTGAGGGTTGCTCAGCTCAGCTCATAGGGATGAGGAAGATATTTACAAGCCAAAATCAGAAAGATGCATGACTTGTGATGTATTAGCAGTTGTTTTGTTAGAGGTGTCGGGTGCACAGTGCATAGCAATACATCTATAGCTACAGTGAAATGAACTATTTCAGATGGAGAGGGAAGAATTATCATCTCGGTTTCAACGGACTGTGAGAGCTGAGTGAATAGGACGTGAATGGTTGATACATTTTAACTGTACTGGGTCTCACTCGAGGAAAAGCAGCTCTGGATGAGTAACGAGACCCATGATTCAGTGCAGGAGGAGTAGATGGCCTACTGGAGGAAAAGAAGGAATGAGGGAGACAACCGCCAGAGGTCAACTATGATGACTGGATGACTAAATATTTATATTGGCGACGTCAACGCAGCCACAACAACACCGCTGTAATTGAATACAGACTACGTGGGCAGTTCTGGGGAAAAACTCAAACACTTCAAGGGATTTTCTGACTAAGAAAAGAAAGCTGACCAGGGTCTGGGGAGGAAAACTTATTCTGTTTTAACCTCAACCTTAACCATACCCCTGACCTATACATGTCACCTTGCCTAAATGTAACCAATTGTTGTTCTTGTGTTCACGTGGCAAGTCACTCCCAAGTCATAATTCGACATTCCAAAATCTGATGTTTGTGGCCGTTAGACAAATGTCTAATATTGAAGACATCAAGTTGATTCAATGGTAAATATCTGTTGAATACCATCCAATGATATCAAGTTGATTCAATGATAAATATCTGTTGAATACCCTCCAATGACATCAAGTTGATTCCATGATAAATATCTGTTGAATACCCTCCAATGATATCAAGTTGATTCAATGATAAATATCTGTTGAATACTCTTCAATGACATCAAGTTGATTCAATGATAAATATCTGTTGAATACCATCCAATGACATCAAGTTGATTCAATGATAAATATCTGTTGAATACCCTCCAATGACATCAAGTTGATTCAATGATAAATATCTGTTGAATACCCTCCAATGACATCAAGTTGATTCCATGATAAATATCTGTTGAATACCCTCCAATGACATCAAGTTGATTCCATGATAAATATCTGTTGAATACCCTCCAATGACATCAAGTTGATTCCATGATAAATATCTGTTGAATACCCTCCAATGACATCAAGTTGATTCCATGATAAATATCTGTTGAATACTCTCCAATGACATCAAGTTGATTCCATGATAAATATCTGTTGAATACCCTCCAATGATATCAAGTTGATTCCATGATAAATATCTGTTGAATACCATCCAATGACATCAAGTTGATTCAATGATAAATATCTGTTGAATACTCTCCAATGATATCAAGTTGATTCCATGATAAATATCTGTTGAATACCATCCAATGACATCAAGTTGATTCCATGATAAATATCTGTTGAATACCCTCCAATGACATCAAGTTGATTCCATGATAAATATCTGTTGAATACTCTCCAATGACATCAAGTTGATTCAATGATAAATATCTGTTGAATACCATCCAATGACATCAAGTTGATTCAATGATAAATATCTGTTGAATACCCTCCAATGACATCAAGTTGATTCAATGATAAATATCTGTTGAATACCCTCCAATGACATCAAGTTGATTCCATGATAAATATCTGTTGAATACCCTCCAATGACATCAAGTTGATTCCATGATAAATATCTGTTGAATACCCTCCAATGACATCAAGTTGATTCCATGATAAATATCTGTTGAATACTCTCCAATGACATCAAGTTGATTCCATGATAAATATCTGTTGAATACCCTCCAATGATATCAAGTTGATTCCATGATAAATATCTGTTGAATACCATCCAATGACATCAAGTTGATTCAATGATAAATATCTGTTGAATACTCTCCAATGATATCAAGTTGATTCCATGATAAATATCTGTTGAATACCATCCAATGACATCAAGTTGATTCCATGATAAATATCTGTTGAATACCCTCCAATGACATCAAGTTGATTCCATGATAAATATCTGTTGAATACCCTCCAATGACATCAAGTTGATTCCATGATAAATATCTGTTGAATACCCTCCAATGACATCAAGTTGATTCCATGATAAATATCTGTTGAATACCCTCCAATGACATCAAGTTGATTCCATGATAAATATCTGTTGAATACCCTCCAATGACATCAAGTTGATTCCATGATAAATATCTGTTGAATACTCTCCAATGACATCAAGTTGATTCCATGATAAATATCTGTTGAATACCCTCCAATGATATCAAGTTGATTCCATGATAAATATCTGTTGAATACCATCCAATGACATCAAGTTGATTCCATGATAAATATCTGTTGAATACCCTCCAATGACATCAAGTTGATTCCATGATAAATATCTGTTGAATACCCTCCAATGACATCAAGTTGATTCCATGATAAATATCTGTTGAATACTCTCCAATGACATCAAGTTGATTCCATGATAAATATCTGTTGAATACCCTCCAATGACATCAAGTTGATTCCATGATAAATATCTGTTGAATACCCTCCAATGACATCAAGTTGATTCCATGATAAATATCTGTTGAATACCCTCCAATGACATCAAGTTGATTCCATGATAAATATCTGTTGAATACCCTCCAATGACATCAAGTTGATTCAATGATATCTACGTTGCAGTGCATCATGTTCCAGTTCTAAGGCCCCGTTTGTCTTCTCATGCTGGGAATCAATGGCGTAATAAACCCACCAGAACGTCAGTCTCCAGCCCAGTAGTAAGTGGGAAGAGAACGGGATATATTTGGGTGATGATTCACTCGTCCCAGCCCCCTCTGCTTTCCCCCTCCAGTCTGTAGGACACACAGCTAATTGGGCGGTCATTATCTCATAAAGCTGAGACGAAGATCACGTCTCTAAATGGAGCATTATATCCATAACAATGTCCCTTGGGCACACTTGTTCTTGTTGGCTGCTTTTTTGCCTTGTTATTTCAGTATAGGTTGAGATGGGCGATGTCTGAATGATTCCTGTCTTGTAGGTCAAGAGCAGAAAGACCCATCTCCCCTCCCCTAGTCGTCATCAGATCCAAAGTGAGGTCCACTCCGCCTCTCGTTGACATACAGTACATTCTGAAAGTATTCAGACCCCTTTTCCACATTTTGTTACTGTACGTTACAGCCTTTTTCTAAAATGTATTAAATACTTTTTTCCTCATCAATCTACACACAATACCCCATAGTGACAAAGCGAAAACAGGTTTTTAGAAATTATATATATATATACATATATATATTATAAATGACATATATATAAATTATATATATGTATAAAAAAAATCAATAAATACAGAAATACCTTATTTACATAAGTATTCAGACCCTTTGCTATGAGACTCGAAATTGAGCTCAGGTGCATCCTGTTTCCATTGATCATCCTTGGGATGTTTCTACAACCTTTATTGGAGTCCACCTGATGTAAATTCAAGTGATTGGACATGATTTGGAAAGGCACACACCTGTCTATATAACATCCCATAAGATCCCACAGTTGACATGTAACCAAGCCATGAGGTCAATGGAATTGTACGTAGAGCTGGGAGACAAGATTGTGTCTAAGGACAGATCTGGGGAAGGGTACCAAAATGTTTCTGCAGCATTGAAGGTCCCCAAGAACACAGTTGCATCCATCATTCTTAAATGGAAGAAGTTTGGAACCACCAAGTCTCTTCCTAGAGCTTGCCGCCCGGCCAAACTTAGCAAACGGGGGAGAAGTGCCTTGGTCAGGGAGGTGACCAAGAACCTAATGGTCACTCTGACAGAGCTCCAGAGTTCCTCTGTGGAGATGGGAGAACCTTCCAGAAGGACAACCATCTCTGCAGCACTGCACCAATCAGGCCTTTATGGTAGAGTGGCCAGACGGAAGCCACTCCTCAGTAAAGGCACATAACAGCCCACTTGAAGTTTGCCAAAAGCAACTAAAGGACTCTCAGACCATGAGAAACAAGATTCTTTGGTCTGATGAAACCAAGATTGAACTCTTTGGCCTAAATGCCAAGCGTCACGACTGGAGGAAACCTGGCACCATCCCTACGGTGAAGCATGGTGGTGGTAGCATTGTGCTGTGGGGATGTTTTTCAGCAGACTAGTCAGAATCGAAAGATGAACGGAGCAAAGTACCAAGAGATCCTTGATGAAAACCTGCTCCAGAGCACTCAGAGGACCTCAGACTGGGGCGAAGGTTCACCTTCCAACAGGACAACAACCCTAAGCACACAGCCAAGACAACGCAGAAGTCTCTGAATGTCCTTGAGTAGCCCAGCCAAAGCCCGGACATGAACCTGATCGAACATCTCTGGAGAGACCTGAAAATAGCTGTGCAGCTACGCTCCCCATCCAACCTGACAGAGCTTGAGAGGATCTGCAGAGAAGAATGGGAGAAACTCCCCATACAGGTGTGCCAAGACTCAAGGCTGTAATCGCTGCCAAAGGAAAGAACTAAGTAAAGGGTCTGAATAGTTATGTAAATGTGATATTTCAGTTTTTTTTATTTTATACATTTGCTAAAATGTCTAAAAACCTGTTTTGCTTTGTCCTTATGGGGTATTGTGTGTAGATTGATGATGGGAATATAACGATTTAATCTATTTTAGAATAAGGCTGTAACGTAACAAAATGTGGAAAAAGTCAAGGGGTCTGAATACTTTCCGAATGCACTGTATGCCTAAAAATACCTGAAACATTCCCTTTCTAATGAAACATGAGACAGAAAGAGGACGTTTCCCTTGGCCATACTGTATGTCAGACAGATAGCCACTGGATGCATGGAATGCACTGGAGTAGTTATGCATAGCTGACACGGCATTCCTCTGCTCTTAGTGTGGGACAGTCACTTCCCCTTGCATTATCTGTAGGCTATGCACCATGCAGTTGCAATAGCCCAGTGGTGATGTCAGCAGTTTGCTTCGGGGAACACCATCCAATACTATTAAAAGTTATATTGGAAGAGTTCCCTAAGTGTGTTGTTTGTTGATTGGTTTAAGCTTATGAGAAGGACAGAGACACAGAGGGAGCAAGAGAGTGAGAGAAAATGAGTGTGTGTTTTACATGGTGAATGTGACAAGAGGGCTTCCGCTCATAGCTGTATATTGTACTGTACTCGTATATTTTGTATATAAAATCTGTTCCTTAAGATTGATGAAAGGCTAGGTCATGAGCCCCATATGGTCTCTGCTTAGCCACTAACTTGGGGGAAAATAGCATTATGGAGTGTTGCTGAGCCACTAATCTGGGAAAAAATCGTATTATGGAGTGTTGCTTAGCCACTAACCTGGGGGAAGGAGTATTATGGAATGTTGGTTAGTCACTAACCTGGGGGTAGGAGTATTATGGAATGTTGCTTAGTCACTAACCTGGGGGTAGGAGTATTATGGAATGTTGTTTAGTCACTAACCTGGGGGAAGGAGTATTATGGAATGTTGTTTAGCCACTAACCTGGGGGAAGGAGTATTATGGAATGTTGTTTAGCCACTAACTTGGGGGTAGGAGTATTATGGATTGTTTCTTAGTCACTAACCTGGGGGAAGGAGTATTATGGAATGTTGTTTAGTCACTAACCTGGGGGTAGGAGTATTATGGAATGTTGTTTAGCCACTAACCTGGGGGAAGGAGTATTATGGAATGTTGCTTAGTCACTAACCTGGGGGTAGGAGTATTATGGAATGTTGTTTAGTCACTAACATGGGGGTAGGAGTATTATGGCATGTTGTTTAGTCACTAACCTGGGGGTAGGAGTATTATGGAATGTTGTTTAGTCACTAACCTGGGGGTAGGAGTATTATGGAATGTTGTTTAGTCACTAACCTGGGGGTAGGAGTATTATGGAATGTTGTTTAGTCACTAACCTGGGGGTAGGAGTATTATGGAATGTTGTTTAGTCACTAACCTGGGGGTAGGAGTATTATGGAATGTTGCTTAGTCACTAACCTGGGGGAAGGAGTATTATGGAATGTTGCTTAGTCACTAACCTGGGGGTAGGAGTATTATGGAATGTTGTTTAGTCACTAACCTGGGGGAAGGAGTATTATGGAATGTTGTTTAGTCACTAACCTGGGGGTAGGAGTATTATGGAATGTTGTTTAGTCACTAACCTGGAGGTAGGAGTATTATGGAATGTTGCTTAGTCACTAACCTGGGGGAAGGAGTATTATGGAATGTTGCTTAGTCACTAACCTGGGGGTAGGAGTATTATGGAATGTTGTTTAGTCACTAACCTGGGGGAAGGAGTATTATGGAATGTTGCTTAGTCACTAACCTGGGGGAAGGAGTATTATGGAATGTTGTTTAGTCACTAACCTGGGGGTAGGAGTATTATGGAATGTTGTTTAGCTACTAACCTGGGGGTAGGAGTATTATGGAATGTTGTTTAGTCACTAACCTGGGGGTAGGAGTATTATGGAATGTTGTTTAGTCACTAACCTGGGGGTAGGAGTATTATGGAATGTTGTTTAGTCACTAACCTGGGGGTAGGAGTATTATGGAATGTTGTTTAGTCACTAACCTGGGGGTAGGAGTATTATGGAATGTTGTTTAGTCACTAACCTGTGGGTAGGAGTATTATGGAATGTTGTTTAGCCACTAACCTGGGGGAAGGAGTATTATGGAATGTTGTTTAGTTACTAACCTGGGGGTAGGAGTATTATGGAATGTTGTTTAGTCACTAACCTGGGGGAAGGAGTATTATGGAATGTTGTTTAGTCACTAACCTGTGGGAAGGAGTATTATGGAATGTTGCTTAGTCACTAACCTGGGGGTAGGAGTATTATGGAATGTTGCTTAGTCACTAACATGGGGGAAGGAGTATTATGGAATGTTGTTTAGTTACTAACCTGGGGGTAGGAGTATTATGGAATGTTGTTTAGTCACTAACCTGGGGGAAGGAGTATTATGGAATGTTGCTTAGTCACTAACCTGGGGGTAGGAGTATTATGGAATGTTGTTTAGTCACTAACCTGGGGGTAGGAGTATTATGGAATGTTGTTTAGTCACTAACCTGGGGGAAGGAGTATTATGGAATGTTGTTTAGTCACTAACCTGGGGGTAGGAGTATTATGGAATGTTGTTTAGTCACTAACCTGGGGGAAGGAGTATTATGGAATGTTGCTTAGTCACTAACCTGGGGGTAGGAGTATTATGGAATGTTGCTTAGTCACTAACCTGGGGGTAGGAGTATTATGGAATGTTGCTTAGCTACTCACCTGGGGGAAGGAGTATTATGGAGTGTTGCTTAGGCACTAACCTGAGGGTAGGAGTATTATGGAATGTTGTTTAGCCACTAACCTGGGGGTAGGAGTATTATGGAATGTTGTTTAGCCACTAACCTGGGGGTAGGAGTATTATGGAGATAGCCAGAAGCGTAACCATGGTGTATGGACCATCACAATATTGTGACTGCTCTTCCGCCCCTTTCTTGTCGCAGGAAGGCAATAAGATCATCAGGAACCCCAGCAACCCGATCCATGGCCTGTTCTCCCCACCTCCATCAGTCAGACGGGGGCAATATAGGAGCATCATGGCAAAAACTGTCAGATCAATAGCTTCTTCCCCCAGACCATCAGGCTGCTGAACAGCCACCACTAGTCAGCAATCTGTTCCCCGTCTCCCTCCGGCTCCCCAAACTACCTATCCCCCCGCTGCTCCCCATATGGACATTTTACTCCCCTCCCCCTCAGCGGACATTTACCCTGCTCCCACCCCCCAGTGAACATTTATCATTGTTACAGTTGTAAATATATATATATTATTATTTTTATTATTGTCCCATTCACTTCTCTTGACCTGCACAGGTGGAGCTCGGAGCGTAAGAATTTCACTGTACCCTGCAATTACATCTGTGACCCTGTGCATGTGACTAACAAACTCTAAACTAAAACTCCTTCCCACTCCACCCACATGGCCTTTGTTCCCCTCTGGCGGCCCGCTGATCACAAAGCATCATGGTGAGTACTGTGGGCCGAGACGAGGCTCCTCAGTCTGGGTCACTATTAAAGCTGAAACGACAACGACAAAAGAAGCCTCGTCAGCGAACCCAAATGTATCTTTTGTCTTTTGAAAAGCCCCGACCAAGCCAAGGGCTGTAGAGGCTACTGGGCACAGAACGATGCAACAAACACACAACAGAAAGCAGCATGCTCAAATACTGTAGTCAGTTTTCCCTCTGTCGTGACATCTAGTAAAAACTCTTATTTTACCAAAATAATTAAAGAGGACTAGAGCCGTCCTTCTCAAATAAGAAGGGGTTTACTCAGCCTTACCATGTCTGGTTTTAGGCAGGGATATGATGGGAAAAAAGCAGCCCTGGCCAACTCTGAAATCCCAAATAGCAGTATGAGTATGGAGGGAAGAGGACACTGAACAGGCCATGCCTTTAAAAGCCTGTCTGAATACTTCTAAAGTACTGCTGCAGTAGAGCAAGGGCCAAAGTCCAAACCATCATAAAGAGCTATTTTAGTCTGCCTCTTTCATGTGATTCATGCTTTTCATATTTGTCTCCATTGGACACAGTAGTTATCTTTCAGGTGACTCACTGAATATTATAATAATACATGGGATTTATATAGGGCTTTTCATGGACCCAAAGACACCTACCATGCAAACTTGTATTCAAACTTTAAAATGTCAGACTTGATTTGGCCTAAAAAAATGTATCAATTATAATCCACAATAATTAACATTTCCTGTTGCTGCAGGAATATTTTCCTGCTGTGACTAACTGGTCAAATGAAGATCCTATATCTGTATGCCAAAAACCTTTATTAAAGACAAAACTGGCTTGAACACATGTCAAATAATATTAAAGTATCAATGTGATTGCAAAAATCCTTTATTTCAAAGGACCAAAATAATACATTTGAAACAAGTAGTCAAAGGCCATGGGTCAAAATGTATCTCATAACTACATCTGTTCCTGTTAGCATGTTAAAGTAAATTCTAAGTAACTACATTAAAGATTCAAAATAAAGTTCTCAGTATGTTAAATGAGTTGAGTTTCAGTAGTATGGCACCAATTTGGAATATCAGAAGAGTCCAACCTTTTTTGTGACAGAGAGTACATGTACAGTGTATTCGGAAAGTTTTCAGACCCCATGACTTTTCCCACACTTTTCCCACATACTGTACAGCCTTATTCTAAAATGGATTAAAATGTTATTTTTCCTCATCAATCTACACACAATACCTCATAATGACACAGTAAAAACCTTTACAGTAATCACCTTTACACACAGTACCAGTCAAAAGTTTGGACACACCTAATCATTCCAGGGTTTTTCTTTATGTTTACTATTTTCTACCTTGTAGAATAATAGTGAAGACATCAAAACTATGAAATAACACATATGGAATCATGTAGTAACCAAAAAAGTATTGAACAAATCAAAATATATTTTATATTTGAGATTCTTCAAAGTAGCCACCCTTTGCCTTGATGATAGATTTGCACACTCATCATCCATTTAAGATTGTGTTCTTGGGGACCTTCAATGCTGCATAAATGTGCCTCGACACAATCCTTTCTCTGAGCTCTACGGACAATTCCTTAGACCTCATGGCCTGGTTTTTGCTCTGACATGCACAGTCAACTGTGGGACCTTATATAGACAGGTGTGTGCATTTCCAAATCATGTTCAATTGAATTTACATCAGGTGGACTCCAATCAAGTTGTAGAAACATCTCAAGGATGACCAATGGAAACAGGATGTACCTGAGCTCAATTTCGAGTCTCATAGCAAAGGGTCTGAATACTTATGTAAATAAGGTTTGGTTTTTTTGCAAACATTTTCACTTTGTCATTATGGGGTATTATGTGTAGATTGATGAGGGGGAAAAATTATGTAATCCATTTTACAATAAGGCTGTAATTTAACAAAATGTGGAAAAAGTCAAGGGGTCTGAATACTTTCCGAATGCACTGTACAATGGAAATGGAGTCAACACAAGAGTTTGATAAGCAGCAGTGTGTTTTAAAACAAGTGAAATGACGCAGGACTTATTTACATACCTGTATTTCTCAAAACCATTGTTTACACTTTTTTTTAAATCATATTGTTAATAGGCCACATCAATCATATTAAATATATCCAACATTTTCATAGTAAAAAAAGAATGGGGAAAGAAACCAAGTTGATTCTGAAACCACTTGTATCACATTTCAACTTAAAACACAATAAATGACAATAATGGTAATAATAACAATAATAATGATGATAATTATTGTAACTACAAGGAAATCTCTTTTCAGCATCTCCATGATGAAATAATTATATTTAGCATTACTGCCTAATCATGTAGTATTTACATTCAACATGGTATCCTTCCAGAAGAGATCGTTATAAAACTCGTTTGGTTTTCAGATTTGTCAGTAAACTGTCATTAGATCAACATCATTAGACTGGAATAGTTGCTGGCAACGTTTCGAATCTGACGATATACAGTACTTCCCATCTCACCAAGATGGTATCTTGTAATGTATGTTAGAGGACTTGAATCACAAATGAATAAATACTGAATTCAAAGCAGCCTTCAGCTAGATGAGTCACAGTTGACCTTAGTATTGGACAAACACTCTCACAGAGGTACAAGATGTCAACGACAACAACAAGATGATAATTCAAGTGAACAAAAATATGACAATTGTACAGAAGTGTGAGGACATCAACCTGAAATATAATACCACAAAAATAGAACAAAAAGACAACAATTGTTACACATTTCCCAACCCCAAATATTAAAATGTAAAAGAAGGTCCATCTCTGTATCATTTTTTGGGGACCTAAATAATCCTAGTTTCCCTGACCGACTACCGTATCTGCATCACTGGGTGCTTGAAATAAAGTGCAGGATATTCTAAACCGGTTTTTCCTTCTTCAAAGCTTTACATTACTTAATCTAATATTCTGAAACAAGTCATTAATGTTACCCAATAGAGGAAACTCATGAGCACTGGACTTTGCATTTGAAGGTGCCATTCCTGTGTGTCACAACAAATCATAAAGATGATGGTGCCATAAGCATCTATACATGCAGGGTTAGGTGGTGTCTCCATGACTACCAATGACTATGTTATACTTCCACCAGGACTAAAAATATATATATTTTTACATAAAAAACACAGAAACAATGCTTCTAAGACTCTTATTTTCTTTTGAGTTCTTTCAAAAACAGAATAAAACTCAACTTTATCGCTCCGACGTCATACTGTAAACAAAGGACTCAAATGATAATTATGTTATTATGAAACATCAAACCCAACCAAACAAAAGTACCAAAAATATTTAGGCCTAAGTGTTGCTTTTGTTTCCATGTTGTCAACTAGAGTAACAAGCTGGTCCAGTGGTAGGGTGGGTGGCTGGGAGCCTCCAGTCAGTTAGTGTCCCCTGGAGGTCCCCAGTCAGAGGTAAAAGCCTGAGGTCTGGGGGTCTGGGAGGCTGGAGAGTGTCAGGGCAGGGGAGCTGGCCGTTAGAGGGCACCACTCCTATGAGGCAGAACACAGCCTCCTGAGTAGGTCCCGTTAAGAATGCAGCCATTTTCCATCTGAGAAAAGAGGAAGAAGAAGACATGGAGACAATGAAGGGAACCTGTCTTTCAGCTTGTGAATGGTATGATGTTGATGGTTGACTACCAGCAGCAGATTGACACGTGAAATACCAATGACTGTATTGTCAGCAATTTAATAAAGAGCTGTTGAAAGATACATTATCAATATCAAACATCATCAATCTAAAAAAATATTTTAACTTAAGCTTACCCATTTTGTGATTTGCAGTATTAATTATGGAAGTTATTTGTCAATGAATGGTGATTGTAATGATTTATCTAAACACATTGCGGCCCTGAGTAGCACCTCCTGTCCTGGTGTGAACTATGGAACCTTACTGTCTCTACAGAACCCGTTGTCTTAAATCTGCAATTAAGTGCTTGTCAGTTCCCTTTAAATATTGGCCATTAATTAAATGCTCCAGTCTTAGAAAAAAAGGGTTCCAAAAGGGTTCCTCAGCTGTCCCCATAGGACCACTCTTTTTGGTTCCAGGTGGAAACCTGTTGAGTTCCATGTAGAACCCTCTGTGGAAAGGGTTCAACATGGAACCCAAAAAGGTTCTACCTGGAACAAAAAGGGTTCTACCTGGAACCAAAAAGGGTTCTACCTGGAACCAAAAAGGGTTCTACCTGAAACCAAAAATGGTTCTTCAAAGGGTTATCCATATGGATGGACAGCCGAAGAACCCTTTAAAGGTTCTAGATAGCAACTTTTTTCTAAAAGTGTACTGACCCTGAACAAGTGCCACAAAAGGGGTACAAAAATAACAGTATACAAACTTTATTGTTGAATAATCATGAGGAGGGGAGGAATAATTATGCTACTGTTGACAGGAGGAGGAGTGAAAGTAGGAATCTGTCAAGGAACAGTTAGCACCAGATGTCAGTGTTGAAGTTAGAGGGCTTCTACTGTGTGTTGTGTCTTACTGTATGAGTGGGCATTTACGTAAACTCCATTATGTTCACTGAAGACACTGTCCAGCTTGCAAGGCCTCTGAGGCCCTCTGTTAAGGGAGCATTGTCCCAGCTTTGTTGTATCCGTCACTGTTCCTCAATCAATATGAAGATTTTGGGAAGAGGTGTACAGATGTAGAATCTTAATTTGATCACCCTGTTGCAAGATAACAGGACATTTAAAATGTTTAGTGTATTTGAGGTTTAAAAGGACCTCTGATTGTCCCTTACACAAAATGTATCCATTAATTATAATCCACATAAGAATGTACAATTCCTGCTGTAGCAAACTGGCTCAAATTAAGATCCTACATGTATAAAAATTGATGAACCCGTGTGCAAATAATCTAGTTCTTAGGCAGTGCATATTCAACTAGCAGACCCATAACCCTAACCCTTACCTCAGCCCTAACCTTAACCCTACCATTAATCGTAGCCTAACCTTAACCCTAACCCTACCATTAATCGTAGCCTAACCTTAACCCTACCATTAATCGTAGCCTAACCTTAACCCTAACCATAACCCTACCATTAATCGTAGCCTAACCTTAACCTCCGCCCTAACCTTAACCCTACCATTAATCGTAAACCAGCCCTAACCTAACCTAACCATAACTTAACCAATTTCTAATCCTATCCATAACGTCCACCCTAATGCCAGTGTCAGGAGCTCTCGCCCAAAGGAAAAGAATTAGAAGACTGAGTGTACATAACATTAGGAACACCTTCCTAATATTGAGTTGCAGCCCCCTCTTTTGCCCTCAGAACAGTCTCAATTCCTCAGGGCATGGACTCTACAAGGTGTCGAAAGTGTTCCACAGGGATGCTGGCCCATTTTGACCTTAATGCTTTGCACAGTTGTGTTAAGTTGGCTGGACGTCCTTTGGGTGGTGGACCATTCTTGATACACACGGGAAACTGTTGAGCGTGAAAAACCCAGCAGCATTGCAGATCTTGACACAAATCAGTGTGCCTGGCACCTACTACCATACCCCCATTCAATGGCACTTAAATATTTTGTGTTGCTCATTCACCCTCTGAATGGCACACACACAATCCATTCAATTGTCTCAAGGCTTAACATTCCTTATTTAGCCTGTCTCCTCCCCTTCATCTACATTGATTGAAGTGGATTTAACAAGTGACATCAATAAGGGATCATAGTTTTTACCTGGATTCACCTGGTCAGTCTGTCATGGAAAGAGCAGGTGTTCTTAATGTTTTGTATACTCAATGTATGAATATATAATCCCTGTGGTCTCACCTTACTGTGGTTGGGTTGGTGAGGGATGTCAGAGGTCACCATGCCATTGGCCTCCAGTGAAGAGTGTCCAACCACAAGGATCTGCTCTACTGTAGCAGAGGGAGGAGGGCACTGCACCTGAGCCAAGAGAGGGGGCAGCTTCTCCTGCTGCTGCTGCCTGTGGTTCATCCTCTGGTAGGACGAAACGGCAGCCCCGGTCCCATAGTGCTGCCCGTTCCCCCCATATGTACATCCGTTGATGGTATAATCCATGCCGGGAACATCAGCCATAGTGTAATTCATACAAGCGTCTACGGTGGTGTGTGTGAGGAGAGGTACCTGGCCATTGTTAAGGCAGGGGTTGCTGTTCAGGGTGGTTTCCCCAGAGGGGTTGCTGTTCAGGGTGGTTTCCCCAGGGTGGTTGCTGTTCAGGGTGGTTTCCCCAGGGGGGTTGCTGTTCAAGGTGGTTTCCCCAGGGGGGTTGCTGTTCAAGGTGGTTTCCCCAGGGGGGTTGCTGTTCAGGGTGGTTTCCCCAGGGGGGTTGCTGTTCAAGGTGGTTTCCCCAGGGGGGTTGCTGTTCAAGGTGGTTTCCCCAGGGGGGTTGCTGTTCAAGGTGGTTTCCCCAGGGGGGTTGCTGTTCAGGGTGGTTTCCCCAGGGGGGTTGCTGTTCAGGGTGGTTTCTCCAGGGGGGTTGCTGTTCAGGGTGGTTTCCCCAGGGGGGTTGCTGTTCAAGGTGGTTTCCCCAGGGGGGTTGCTGTTCAAGGTGGTTTCCCCAGGGGGGTTGCTGTTCAAGGTGGTTTCCCCAGGGGGGTTGCTGTTCAGGGTGGTTTCCCCAGGGGGGTTGCTGTTCAGGGTGGTTTCTCCAGGGTGGTTGCTGTTCAGGGTGGTTTCCCCAGAGGGGTTGCTGTTCAGGGTGGTTTCCCCAGGGGGGTTGCTGTTCAGGGTGGTTTCTCCAGGGGGGCAGTAGCTATAGTCCTGGCATTGCTGTTTGCCAGCTGGGCGATGCTTTGTGTGTGTGTTTGGAATGCCACATACTCCGTTGAGATTAGCGCCTGGATGTTTGGCATGGCTGTGAGGGAGCTGTCTCTGGACCCTGGCCTGCTGCTGCTGGAGGTAGTGTTGACGTTGGTGGGCTTGCCGCCAGTGATGGTCGCCATCCGGCTCTGACGCCTTTCCATTTAACAAAGTCTGGGGGTTGTGACAGTCGCCAACCGGGACCCCTGTACTGGCTAGAATGTGCTGGGATGCCCATTGTCCGTTGTGTATTTGCTGACCCTGCCCCTGCAGTCCATTCACCACTGGATGGGGTAAGTGGTTGCTATGCTGGGCCCAGTCTTGGACCGCCCTCCCTGGCCGCATGCTGAGGGGCTTCTGCATCTTCTGGGAGAGCTGAACTATGGGAGCCTTATGGGGAACGTACTGAGAGTACACATTGGTGGCAGAAGTGGGATAACTTTCAACAGGAGCCTTTGTTGTTTTTGTGGTGGTTTTTGGGGCATTTGTTCCTGGGATAGTGGAGGATACCCGGTCCCCGTCCTCTGCCCCGTCTGTCTTTGCCTCCAGGGAGTCGTGGATGTAGGACAGGATTTCATCATTGGTCAGCAGATCATCCAGGGTGGGAACCCGCTCAGGGTCCATCTCCACCCGGATCATCCTCTCGTCCAGCAGCAGCAGCTCCAGGTCCTCAGCGCTCAGCCCCAGGCCCTCCAAAGCCCCAAACAGTTCCCCGTTGGAACAGTTCTCCCCATTGCCTCCATCCCCATCCCGGTCAACCCCACCCCCCAGAACCTCCGGGGACAGGGAATCCAGAGTCGCCAGCATAGGGTCGAAGCTCCACGCCGGCTCTGGAAGCCTCGGACCCACCACTCCGTTGGACGACTCATCCCAGCCCTGGAGCAGGGCGGTGGGGTCGGAGTCAGAGAAGCCGACCCGGTCTCCGAACAGACTGCTGTGGAAGGACAGCTGGGGCTCCAAGGCCGGCTGGCAGACATATACAGACTCATCCTGACTCATCAGCGCCCCCAAGAGGGAGCCCGGGTCCAGGCCATCCCTGGACACCCTGTCAATCCGTCCCTTCTTGGATTTGTCGCCGTTCTTCTCGGAGCCCTGGGTGCTGTGGTTGAAGCGTCCAATTGGATGGTTGGACTGATAGAGCAGGGCCTCTCCCGTGGCAAAGGTAAAGGGGAGGTGCATGGAACGTTTACGTAGGTGTTCGCCTCCTTCCTCCTCCCTAAAAGGATAGAAAACAAACAGCACCTGTGAGATCTCGGTCTCGAACCCACTACCCTGGCATTACAAGGACCATGTTCTACTAACTGAGCTACAGAGGACCATGTTCTACTAACCGAGCTACAGAGGACCATGTTCTACTAACTGAGCTACAGAGGACCATGTTCTACTAACTGAGCTACAGAGGACCATGTTCTACTAACTGAGCTACAGAGGACCATGTTCTACTAACTGAGCTACAGAGGACCATGTTCTACTAACCGAGCTACAGAGGACCATGTTCTACTAACCGAGCTACAGAGGACCATGTTCTACTAACCGAGCTACAGAGGACCATGTTCTACTAACTGAACTACAGAGGACCATGTTCTACTAACTGAGCTACAGAGGACCATGTTCTACTAACTGAGCTACAGAGGACCATGTTCTACTAACTGAGCTACAGAGGACCATGTTCTACTAACTGAGCTACAGAGGACCATGTTCTACTAACTGAGCTACAGAGGACCATGTTCTACTAACCGAGCTACAGAGGACCATGTTCTACTAACTGAACTACAGAGGACCATGTTCTACTAACTGAGCTACAGAGGACCATGTTCTACTAACCGAGCTACAGAGGACCATGTTCTACTAACCGAACTACAGAGGACCATGTTCTACTAACTGAGCTACAGAGGACCATGTTCTACTAACTGAACTACAGAGGACCATGTTCTACTAACCGAACTACAGAGGACCATGTTCTACTAACCGAGCTACAGAGGACCATGTTCTACTAACCGAGCTACAGAGGACCATGTTCTACTAACCGAGCTACAAAGGACCATGTTCTACTAACCGAGCTACAGAGGACCATGTTCTACTAACCGAGCTACAGAGGACCATGTTCTACTAACCGAGCTACAGAGGACCATGTTCTACTAACCGAGCTACAGAGGACCATGTTCTACTAACCGAGCTACAGAGGACCATGTTCTACTAACTGAGCTACAGAGGACCATGTTCTACTAACTGAGCTACAGAGGACCATGTTCTACTAACCGAGCTACAGAGGACCATGTTCTACTAACCGAGCTACAGAGGACCATGTTCTACTAACCGAACTACAGAGGACCATGTTCTACTAACCGAGCTACAGAGGACCATGTTCTACTAACCGAACTACAGAGGACCATGTTCTACTAACTGAGCTACAGAGGACCATGTTCTACTAACTGAGCTACAGAGGACCATGTTCTACTAACTGAGCTACAGAGGACCATGTTCTACTAACCGAGCTACAGAGGACCATGTTCTACTAACTGAACTACAGAGGACCATGTTCTACTAACTGAGCTACAGAGGACCATGTTCTACTAACTGAGCTACAGAGGACCATGTTCTACTAACCGAGCTACAGAGGACCATGTTCTACTAACTGAACTACAGAGGACCATGTTCTACTAACTGAGCTACAGAGGACCATGTTCTACTAACCGAACTACAGAGGACCATGTTCTACTAACCGAACTACAGAGGACCATGTTCTACTAACCGAGCTACAGAGGACCATGTTCTACTAACCGAGCTACAGAGGACCATGTTCTACTAACCGAGCTACAAAGGACCATGTTCTACTAACTGAGCTACAGAGGACCATGTTCTACTAACTGAACTACAGAGGACCATGTTCTACTAACTGAACTACAGAGGACCATGTTCTACTAACTGAACTACAGAGGACCATGTTCTACTAACTGAACTACAGAGGACCATGTTCTACTAACTGAGCTACAGAGGACCATGTTCTACTAACTGAGCTACAGAGGACCATGTTCTACTAACTGAGCTACAGAGGACCATGTTCTACTAACTGAGCTACAGAGGACCATGTTCTACTAACTGAGCTACAGAGGACCATGTTCTACTAACTGAGCTACAGAGGACCATGTTCTACTAACTGAGCTACAGAGGACCATGTTCTACTAACTGAGCTACAGAGGACCATGTTCTACTAACTGAGCTACAGAGGACCATGTTCTACTAACTGAGCTACAGAGGACCATGTTCTACTAACTGAGCTACAGAGGACCATGTTCTACTAACTGAGCTACAGAGGACCATGTTCTACTAACTGAGCTACAGAGGACCACATAATCCTTTCCTCCATCTGTGTTGTCTGGTGTTCTATTCACATCAGAAGAACAGTGTCATAACTGTGGCCCTACGTCTATGAGGACTGAGTATTTTCTGGCCAGGTGAACTGACTAGGAAAACGACTGTTCCTAGACAGTGACAGGGCCCAGGGGAGTGCACGTACATCAGAGGCCTCTGTGTGGCGATGATGTAGTCTGGTTTGCCCTTCTTGTACACCAGCCTGGCGTTGGCCTGGACCCACTTCCAGAGGTTGTCCTTGGTGAGGAGCCTGAACACTGTCAAACCGCTCTCCCCTGTCTTCATCACTGGAACAACAGGACACAGTCGTTTAGGATGGGAGGGTACACATTCACATTCAATTCAAGCTACAGCACTAGTAGGCAGATGTGGCAACGGGTACAGTAGATGAGGAATCAGGTTCATGGTTCAACTCTGAAGATATCTAGCTATGTACCATTGCCTGTTATATTTACCCTGGACTCTGGCAAGGAGTATAAGGCAATGGTAGCTAGAAATCTCGAATCTCGAGCAAATTCCATTAGGCAGAGGGGGTAACTAGATGTACCCTGTAATATTAATTATGTGGCTATGTTGGTAGCTACACTATATATACAAAAATATGTGGTCATCCCTTCTTCAAATTAGTGCATTTGTCTATTTCAGCCACACCTGTTGCTGACAGGTGTATAAAAACCGAGCACACAGCCATGCAATCTCCATAGACAAACATTGGCAGTAGAATGGCCTTACTGAAGAGCTCAGTGACTTTCAACGTGGCACCGTCATAGGATGCCACCTTTCCAACAAGTCAGTTCGTCAAATATTCTGCCCTGCTAGAGCTGCCCCGGTCAACTGTAAGTGCTGTTATTGTGAAGTGGAAATGTCTAGGAGCAACAACGGCTCAGCCGCGAAGCAGTAGGCCACACATCTGGCTAAAAGATTACCGTAGCTCTGTTGGAATCACTTTTATAGATACATTTGACACCTGGAAACAGAAGACAGGAATGACGGAGTACTCTGTCCACGTATTTCAAAGCTGCGTTGAGACAATGACTTATCAATGACCCAAGACCAGCTCAGTTAATTCCTACCATTGTGACAATGACTCGTCATAATGCTGCAGCAAATGTACATTATCCCAGGGGCGTTGGCAGACACAATGTAAGTAACTTAATTTATGTCCCCCTAATTGCCCTGAATACTTGTTTATCCTACAGCTATTGAAGGCATTAACCATGAATCAGAGTTACACTGTTAGCACTGAGACGGTGTGCTGTAGTAGGAAGTCCCGTTTGCAGCTCACTGTGCACTATCAGCTCCAATATAAATAACATGAGCAAGTCTACTTCTGATAAGCTTCTCAGTAAAGCATTAAAAACAAATCAAGCAACCCAGAAAAGTGATAAAAATAACCCATATTAACATATGCAGCCCAAGAAACAAGGTTCATGAAGTTAATAACTTATTTGTAACAGATGACATCCATATTCTGACTATCTCTGAAACTCACTTAGATAATACCTTTGATGATACAGTGGTAGCAATACATGGTTATAACATCTACTGAAAAGACAGAAATGCCAACGGAGGTGGTGTTGCAGTCTATATTCAGAACCACATTCCTGTAAAGCTTAGAGAGGATCTCATGTTAACTACTGTTGAAGTAATATGGCTACAAGTTCATCTGCCTCGCCTAAAGCCCATTCTGGTGGGAAGCTGCTATAGACCACCAAGTGCTAACAGTCAGTATCTGGATAATGTGTGAGAAATGCTTGATAATGTATGTGATATCAACAGAGAGGTATATTTTCTGGGAAAAGTCATACAATAAGTTTTGTAGTGATTCTTATGTTGATGATGTAAATAATATTTGCTGCTCTGTGGTGTGTAATTAGGAGCAACCAGATCCTGAACTTGACACATTTATGAAATTGCTTATTCCAGTTACTAATAAGCATGCGCCCATTAAGAACATGACTGTAAAAAGGAATTGAAAAATGTTATGGTTGAGAGGGATGAGGCAAAAGGTATGGCAAATAAGTCTGGCAGCCCAAACAATTGTCAAACGTACTGCAAATGAATAAATTATGTGACTAAACTAAATAAAAAGAAACTAAACTATGAAATGAATAAAAATTATATAAAGAATGATAGTTGAAAGCTTTGGAGCACCTTAAATAACATTTTGGGGAAAAAGGCAAACTTGGCTCCATCATTGATTGAATCAGGTGGCTCATTCATCATAAAACCCACTGATATTACCAACCACTTTAATTACTTTTTCATTGGCAAGATAACTTAGGCATGACATGCCAGCAACAAACGCTGACACTACACATCCAAGTATATCTGACCAAATTATGAAAGACAAGCATTGTACTTTTGAATTCTGTTAATTGAGTGTGGAAGAGGTGCATTTTTTGTTGTTGTCTATCAACAATGACAAGCCACCGGGGTCTGACAATCTAGATGGAAAATTACTGAGGATAATAGTGTACGATATTGCCACTCCTATTTGCCACATCTACAATTTAAGCCTACTAGAGAGTGTGTGCCTTCAGGCCTGGAGGAAAGCTAAAGCCATTCCGCTACCAAAGAATAGTAAAGCCCCCTTTACTGGCTCAAATAGCCGACGTATCAGCCTTTTACCAACCCTTAGTAAAATTCTGGAAAACATTGTGTTTGACCAGATACAATGCTATTTTAAAGTAAACATATTGACAACAGAATTTCAGCATGTTTTAGGGAAGGACATTCAACAAGCACAGCACTTACACAAATGGCTGATGATTGGCTGAGAGAAGTTGATGATAAAAAGATTGTGGGGGCTGTTTTGTTGGACTTCAGTGCAGCTTTTGACATTATTGATCATAATCTGCTACTGGAAAAATGTATATGTGTTACTGCTTTACACCCTCTGCTACAATATGGATAAAGAGTTAGTGGCAAGAAAAAGTATGTGAACCCTTTGGAATTACCTGGATTTCTGCATAAATTGGTCATAAAATTAGATCTGATCTTCATCTAAGTCACAACAATAGATAAACACAGTCTGCTTAAACTAATAACACACAAACAAGTATACGTTTTCATGTCTTTATTGAACACACCGTGTAAACATTCACAGTGCAGGGTGGGAAAAGTATGTGAACCCTTGGATTTAATAACTGGTTGACTCTCCTTTGGCAGCAATAACCCTAACCAAACATTTCTGTAGTTGCATATCAGACTTTTACAACGGTCAGGAGGAATTTTGGACCATTCCTCTTTACAAAACTGTTTCAGTTCAGCAATATTCTTGGGATGTCTGGTGTGAACTGTTCGAGGTCATGCCACAGCATCTCAAATAAGGTTGAGGTCAGCACTCTGACTGGGCCACTCCAGAAGGCGTATTTTCTTCTGTTGAAGCCATTCTGTTGTTGATTTACTTCTGTGTTTTGGGTCATTGTCCTGTTGCATCACCCAACTTCTGTTGAGCTTCAATTGGCGGATAGATAGCCTTACATTCTCCTGCAAAATGTCTTGATAAACATGGGAATTCATTTTTCCGTCGATGAGAGCAAGCTGTCCAGGCCCTGAGGCAGCAAAGCAGCCCCAAACCATGATGCTCCCTCCACCATACTTTACAGTTGGGATGAGGTTTTGATGTTGTGTGCTGTGCCTTTTTTTCTCCACACATAGTATTGTGTGTTCCTTCCAAACAACTCAACTGTAGTTTCATCTGTCCACAGAATATTTTACCAGTAGCGCTGTGGAACATCCAGGTGCTTTTTGCGAACTTCAGACGTGCAGCAATGTTTTTTTTGGACAGCAGTGGCTTCTTCCGTGGTGTCCTCCCATGAACACCATTCTTGTTCAGTGTTTTACGTATCATAGACTCGTCAACAGAGATGTTAGCATGTTAGCTGACTCCTGACTTCAATTAACTTATGGAGAAGTCATTAGCCTAGGGGTTCACATACTTTTTCCAACCAACACTGTGAATGTTGAGTAAAGCCAGTGTGTCTATGTATGCGGATCACTCAACACGTCAGCTACTACAGCGACTGAAATGACACTCAACAAAGAGCTGCAGTTAGTTTCAGAATAGGTGACAACAAATAAATTAGTCCTAAATATTTCCAAAGCATTGTATTTGGGACAAATCATTCACTAAACCCTAAACCTCAACTACATCTCGTAATGAATAATGTGTATATTGAGCAAGTTGAGGTGACTAAACTGCTTGGAGTAACCCTGGATTGTAAACTGTCATGGTCAAAACATGTTGATACAACAGTATTACATTTAAAAAAAAAATTTAACCTTAATTTAACTAGGCAAGTCAGTTAAGAACAAATTCTTATTGACAATGACAGTCTACACCGGCCAAACTTAGACGATGCTGGGCCCATTGTGCGCCTCCCTATGGGACTCCCAATCACGGCCGGTTGTGATACAGCCTGGATTCAAACCAGGGTGTTTGTAGTGATGCCTCCAGCACTGAGATGCAGTGCCGTAGTCCTCTGCACCATTAGGGAGCCCAAAAGTGGGGAGAAGCTAAGATGGGGAGAAGTCTGTCCATAATAAAGCGCTGCTCTGCCTTCTTAACAACACTATCAACAAGGCAGGTCTTACAGGCCCTAGTTTTGTCACACCTGGACTACTGTTCAGTCATGTGGTCAGGTGCCACAAAGAGGGACTAGGGAAAATTGCAGTTGGCTCAGAACAGGGCAGCACGGCTGGCCCTTAAAAGTACACAGAGAGCTAACATTAATGACATGCATGTCAATCTCTCATGGCTCAAAGTGGAAGAGAGATTGACTTCATCACTACTTGTTTTTGTAAGAAGTGGTGACAAGCTGAATGTACTGAGCTGTCTGTTTAAAATACAAGCACACAGCTCGGACACCCATGCATACCCCACAAGACATGCCACCAGAGGTCTCTTCACAGTCCCCAAGTCTAGAACAGACAATGGGAGGCGCACAGTACTACATAGAGCCATGACTACATGGAACTCTATTCCACATCAAGTAACTGATGCAAGCAGTAGAATCAGATAAAAAATAAATACAAAAACCAGGTAAAATACACCTTATGGAACAACGGGGACTGTGAAGAGACACACACAAAGGTATAGACACACACATACGCACACATTGTAATATAGTAGTATGATGGTATTATACATTTTGTATTGTAGATATGTAGTGGTGTAATAATTTTATATGATGTACTGTTTTATATGTAATGTAAGTGCTTTAATGTGTTTGGACCCCAGGAAGAGTAGCTGCTTTGGCAGCAGCTAATGGGGATCCTTAATCAATACAAATACACAAGCTAACAGAACGGGACAGCGGAGTGCCGAAGCGCGTAAAAAAATAATCTGTCATCTCAGTTGCAACACTCACTCCCAAGTTCCAAACTGCCTCTGGAAGCAACGTCAGCACAAGAACTGTTTGTCGGGAGCTTCATGAAATGGGTTTCCATGGCCGAGCAGCCGCACACAAGACTAAGATCACCATGAGCAATGCCAAGCGTCGGCTAGAGTGGTGTAAAGCTCACTGCCATTGGACTCTGGAGCAGTGGAAACGTGTTCTCTGGAATGATGAATCACGCTTCACCATCTGGCAGTCCGACGGAAGAATCTGGGTTTGGAGGATGCATAATGCCAACTGTAAAGTTTGGTGGAGGAGGAATAATGGTCCGAGGCTGTTTTCATGGTTCAGGCTAGGCCCCTTAACTCTGTAGCATACAATGACATTCTAGACGATTCTGTGCTTCCAACTTTGTGGAAACAGTTTGGGGAAGGCCTTCTCCTGTTTCAGCATGATAACCCCACCGAACACCTTTGGGATGAATTGGAACGCCGACTGCGAGCCAGGCCTAAACGCCCAACATCAGTGCCCGACCTCACAAACGCTCGTGATTGAATGGAAGCAAGTCCCCGTAGCAATGTTCCAACATCTAGTGGAAAGCCTGTGGAAGGCTGTTACAGCAGCAAAAGGGGGACCAACTCCATATTAATGCCCATGATTTTGGAATGAGATGTTCGACGAGCAGGTGTCCACATACTATTTGTTGTAGTGTATATGGATTATTGCTGCTGCTCTGCTCATGTAGTGTATCTGTGGCCTATCCTATCCTCTAGAAGCTCTGCGGCTTTGCTCAATCTGCGCCGTAATCCACTGGGATTACTTGGGAAAACTGTCCGAACTCTGTGACCACCATCTTTGACCTGGTCAGACCTGGCCTCACCAATGTTTTGAGGACAAACCAATTCAACCCAATCCAAATAAATACTCCCATGTTTTTGTATTTTTAGGTAATGGAGGTGAGGCTTACTTCGGACATGGTTCTCAGCGCAGTACAACATATCCGCCGCATGGATAAACTGATACCCAGAGCCTCGCACCCGAAGTTCAGCTTCAGTATACCCAAGCACAATTTTCCCCCTGCAAAAAGGGATGATGTCAATAAACAATTATTTCACATCATATAATAACCAGTACTACATAACAATAGCAGTATGACTGACAAATGTCAGTCTATTCAATACTATTGTAATAGTAGTCTATTTATTTGGATGATTGCAACTGTCACCACAACATTATCATAATAACGAGGAAGTCAAAGTGAGCGTACTTGGCGTCGCAGGCCATGGGGGTGAAGTCCAGTTTGTGTTTGGTTCTGAAGATCATGTTCTTGGTCCTGATCTCCAGGATGGAGGGGGGCTGGAGGGGCGTAGCGATGGCAAACAGGGCCAGCTGGGGCGGCGCCTTGACCCTGTTTTCCTGCCGCTGGTTCTGACCACGCAGGAACTTCAGCCTGCCCTGCAGACTCAGGGCCTGGCGGGGGGGGGGGGACGAGGACGCAAACATTTTGTTTTAGACATGTATCTATTTGTCTTCGATTGTCCATGTGTTTGAATATCTGTCCAAATTCTATCCGACAACAATCTGATTTTCATCCATCAAAATTGTATTTCAACGTGTTAACACATCACCCTATGTCAATGTGTGAGCTTTCCTCTGAGTGAGCTTAAAATACTAATAGACAAACACTATTGGGAGGTTGTAGGCATTCGGTCGGTGTGAGGTGTCAATAACACCTACCAGGAAGCCAGAGGAGTTGTCCAGGAGGCAGCGGAAGCGACACACAAAGTTCCTCTCCAGGAAGGAGGAGTTCTCTGGTGGGAGCTGCTCAGGGTTATAGGTCACAGTGGTGCTACTCTCCGGCTCCACATCTATGGATCAGAAGATATGACATGTTCAGACCAGGCTTTACCATCAAAATCATCTAACCACCTATTGCACTATATTTGGAAACGATCCTCAAGATTACAGTATACAGTTCAGTCACACTGTAGAAACAGAACAAAATGTGTGCAACTTCTCTAAGGTGGTCATACAAACGGGTAATCAGTGATCACCTGATTATGTCATCATGAAATAATTATTGTTTTTATGATCGTACAGGAATTCATCAACACAAAAAGCTAACAAATGAATAACAACATTGTTGACTGTGTGTTGACATGAATGTTTGGGCTTGAAAGAAAAGCTGACGTGAGGTGTCTGGCTTGGGTCTCTGCTGAGAGATGTGTCATGACACTTTAAACAAAGCCTTATTCAATATCCCTCAGCAGTGTGTGTTCTGTTTGACCCGACTGTGTGTCCTGTCCTCAATGGCCGTGGTCTCCTAGCTCTGTTGAAAATACACTTATGTAATTAGCCCCAGAGGCTAATGTAGTCTTAGCACGACATGTGACGGCTTCCTCTCTAGCAGGGGAAGAACAAATGTGCAACACCACCCACTAGTGGAGAGGTAAGTCAGTGTAGAGGCCTGAGCCTTTCTTGAATGTTTATGAGCATTTATTAAGTATAGATGTTTATATAATGCATAATAATGAGTTATTATATACTTATGTAATGCATTACGCATACTTCATAAGGTGTTATAACTGCATTTGTAATGCATTATGCAGAGGGTATTCGTAGGAAATGCTATCGAAAGTTCTGCATTAATTTCTATGATTGAATCTCTTTTAATGTTTTTTCATTGACGGAGGTGGTGTTTCAGGGTCTAACACGGAGGTGGTGTTTCAGGGTCTAACACGGAGGTGGTGTTTCAGGGTCTAACGAGGAGGTGGTGTTTCAGGGTCTAACGAGGAGGTGGTGTTTCAGGGTCTAACGAGGAGGTGGTGTTTCAGGGTCTAACACGGAGGTGGTGTTTCAGGGTCTAACACGGAGGTGGTGTTTCAGGGTCTAACGAGGAGGTGGTGTTTCAGGGTCTAACACGGAGGTGGTGTTTCAGGGTCTAACACGGAGGTGGTTTTTCAGGGTCTAACGAGGAGGTGTTGTTTCAGGGTCTAACACGGAGGTGGTGTTTCAGGGTCTAACACGGAGGTGGTTTTTCAGGGTCTAACGAGGAGGTGTTGTTTCAGGGTCTAACACGGAGGTGGTGTTTCAGGGTCTAACGAGGAGGTGTTGTTTCAGGGTCTAACGAGGAGGTGGTGTTTCAGGGTCTAACACGGAGGTGGTGTTTCAGGGTCTAACACGGAGGTGGTTTTTCAGGGTCTAACACGGAGGTGGTGTTTCAGGGTCTAACACGGAGGTGGTGTTTCAGGGTCTAACACGGAGGTGGTGTTTCAGGGTCTAACACGGAGGTGGTGTTTCAGGGTCTAACACGGAGGTGTTGTTTCAGGGTCTAACACGGAGGTGTTGTTTCAGGGTCTAACACGGAGGTGGTGTTTCAGGGTCTAACACGGAGGTGGTGTTTCAGGGTCTAACACGGAGGTGGTGTTTCAGGGTCTAACACGGAGGTGGTGTTTCAGGGTCTAACACGGAGGTGGTGTTTCAGGGTCTAACACGGAGGTGGTGTTTCAGGGTCTGACACGGAGGTGGTGTTTCAGGGTCTAACGAGGAGGTGTTGTTTCAGGGTCTAACACGGAGGTGGTGTTTCAGGGTCTAACGAGGAGGTGGTGTTTCAGGGTCTAACGAGGAGGTGGTGTTTCAGGGTCTAACACGGAGGTGGTGTTTCAGGGTCTAACACGGAGGTGGTGTTTCAGGGTCTAACATGGAGGTAGGAAGTCACCTGAGGAGGACTCTCCCAGTGGGTCCACGATGGCAGGTGGGCTGAGGGCCCAGTGGAGGTTCCTCCTCAGCTCCTGCTGGTCCTCAGTGTGGACCAACTCATACACACTCTGATGCATAATATCAGTCTGAGGAAGGAAAGAGAGAGAGAGAGAGGAAGAGGGAGAGGGGGAGAGAGAGAGAGGGAGAGAGGGAGGGGAGAGAGAGAGAGAGGGAGAGAAGGAGAGCGAGGGAGTACGAAGGGAAGGAGGGATTATATAGAGACAAACAAAATAAAGATGGAAATATCCATCACATGGAGGCAGTTAAAATAAAGATGGGAAGCATGCACAATACAGACACAAACAATGTCTAAATGATAGATCCTTATGTAAATTACATTATGGGAACTTCAGACACTATACTGCTACAGTGCTACACTGCTACAGACCCCTTCACTTTTTCCACATTTTGCTATGTTACAGCCTTACTCTGAAATGGATTTTAAAAATCCTCATCAATCTACACATAATACCCCATAATGACAAAGCGAAAACAGGTTTTTAGAAAACAGAAATAAAACAGAAATACCTTATTTAAGTATTCAGACCCTTTGTATGAGACTCAAAATTGAGCTCAGGTGCATCCTGTTTCCATTGATCATCCTTGAGATGTTTCTACAACTTGAATGGATTCCACCTGTGGTAAATGCAATTGATTGGACATGATTTGGAAAGGCACACACCTGTCTATATAAGGTCCCATAGTTGACAGTGCAGTCAGAGCAAAGGTATGAGGTTGAAGGAATTGTCCGTAGAGCTCCGAGACAGGATTGTGTCGAGGCACAGATCTGGGGAAGGGTACCAAAAAATGTCTGCAGCATTGAAAGTCCCCAAGAACACAGTGGCCTCCATCATGATTTAATTGGTTGAAGTCTGGAAACCACAAGACTCTTCCTAGAGCTGGCCGGCCAGCCAAACGGGGGAGAAGTGCCTTGGTCAGGGAGGTGACCAAGAACCTGATGGTCACTGACAGAGCTCCAGAGTTCCTCTGTGGAGATGGGAGAACCTTCCAGAAAGACAACCATCTCTGCAGCACTCCACCAATCAGGCCTTTATAGTAGAGTGGCGAGACGGAAGCCACTTCTATGTAAAAGGCACATGACAGTCGCTTGGATTTTGCCAAAAGGCACCTAAAGGACTCTCAGACCATGAGAAACATGGAGGAAACCTGGCACCATCCCTACGGTGAAGCATGGTGGTGGCAGCATCATGCTGTGGGGATGTTCGAGGGAAAGATGAACAGAGCAAAGTACAGAGAGATCCTTGATGAAAACCTGCTCCAAAGCGCTCAGGACCTCAAACTGCAAAGAAGAAGAATGGGGGAAACTCCCCAAATGCAGGTGTGCCAAGCTTGTAGTGTCATACCCGAGAAGACTCAAGGCTGTAATCGCTTCCAAAGGTATTTCAACAAAGGACTGAGTAAAGGGTCTGAAAAACATATGAAAATGATGATATTTCTGTTCGTTTTTTTTATAAATTTGAAAAAATGTCTAAAAACGAAACAAAATGTGGAAAAAGTCAAGGGGTCTGAATACTCCGAATGCACTGTTTACTGAAGGAGTGACGTTATGGGAACATCGCTATATTGAAGGAGTGACGTTATGGGAACATCGCTATACTGAAGGAGTGACGTTTTGGGAACATCGCTATACTGAAGGAATGACGTTTTGGGAACATTGCTACACTGAAGGAGTGACGTTATGGGAACATCGCTATACTGAAGGAATGACGTTATGGGAACATCGCTATATTGAAGGAGTGACGTAATGGGAACATCGCTACACTGAAGGAGTGACGTTATGGGAACATCGCTATACTGAAGGAGTGACGTTATGGGAACATCGCTACACTGAAGGAGTGACGTAATGGGAACATCGCTACACTGAAGGAGTGACGTAATGGGAACATCGCTATACTGAAGGAGTGACGTTATGGGAACATCGCTATATTGAAGGAGTGACGTTATGGGAACATCGCTACACTGAAGGAGTGACGTAATGGGAACATCGCTATACTGAAGGGGTGACGTTATGGGAACATCGCTATACTGAAGGAGTGACGTTATGGGAACGTCGCTATACTGAAGGAGTGACGTTATGGGAACATCGCTACACTGAAGGAGTGACGTAATGGGAACATCGCTATACTGAAGGGGTGACGTTATGGGAACATCGCTATACTGAAGGAGTGACGTTATGGGAACGTCGCTATACTGAAGGAGTGACGTTATGGGAACATCGCTACACTGAAGGAGTGACGTAATGGGAACATCGCTATACTGAAGGGGTGACGTTATGGGAACATCTCTATACTGAAGGAGTGACGTAATGGGAACATCGCTATACTGAAGGGGTGACGTTATGGGAACATCGCTATACTGAAGGGGTGACGTTATGGGAACATCGCTATACTGAAGGGGTGACGTTATGGGAACATCTCTATACTGAAGGGGTCTGTGATATCTCTCCAAGAGTGTGTTGAATTACCAGTGTCTCAGTGTGTGCTGAACTTCTCCAGAGCCTGAATGTCATACAGTAGACTGCATAATGTGTGAGAAGTGCTTCAATCCTTTGTGCCTCTTCACCATCCCCCCATATTCCCATCCATCTCTGCAGGGTCTGTGATGCTGTGGTGCTGGTTAGGGCTGCTGCCCACTGCCCACTACCACGGCTGGTGGTCTCTCTCCACTAAAGGCCAAGCTATTAATAGACTGGTCTCACCCAGTCTCTCTCTGTGGACCGGCTGAGCAGAATCAGACTCCTCACCAAGCAGGTAGGGCCCAGACAACGGCCCCTGACAGTTCACAGCAGACACCGCACGCAACCCTCAAACCCAACCATAACTCCAATGAATATTATTTTCATTTAAATCAGGTTTATACAGATCAGTCTCATTGAGATCAAATCTAACCAATTATTTGATGCCATAGCATCTATAGGCAACCGTCTCTACAGTGACAACCTCTACAGGGTATCATTCTATGCTTGTATTGCATGCAAATCATTTATAAAAACCTCAAGCAGAGATGACCATGTGTCGATGGAGGATTATGCTTTAATGTTTGCAAACATGCATGTGAATGCTGCACCAGGCTGACCCAGCAGTAGAATTAATGCTATTAGTCAGCCAAGATCCCAGAGACGATCCAGCTGCCTCACCAGATGCCTGCTTGTCTATTATGAATGAGCTGAGGCACAGAACACCCTGGTCATGCTTTAGGAATAGAACCTTCACTGGGTTACGGAAAGGGAGGAGGGACAATCTGTACGGTACCTGGTGGAAGCCCAGGTAATCCTGGATGGTGTGAGAGGAGTAGAAAATGGTCCCATCATTCGTGACCACCAGGACGAAGCCGTTCAGAGCCTGTATGTCAAACATGCACAAGATAACACAATATTGTTATACAAAACAATGCAACTCACTGATGACATCGAGTCAGGAAAAAGCAGCTTTTAGTTTGTTTTCTATGATTGTGTTTTGCTTTTCGTGTATTGATGTGTATATTGATGTGTACTGATGTGTATATTGATGTGTACTGATCTGTATATTGATGTGTACTGATGTGTATATTGATGTGTACTGATGTGTATATTGATGTGTATATTGATGTATACTGATGTGTACATTGATGCATATAGTGATGTATACTAATGTGTATATTGATGTGTACTGATGTGTATACAGGGCTCATCGGTAAAAGAGACCTTGGTCTCAGCATGACTCCCTATCAAAATAAAGGGGGAGGAATACATTTCGGTTAGGCTTAGTCCTTCCATTAGGCTTAGTCCTTCCATTAGGCTTAGTCCTTCCATTAGGCTTAGTCTTTCCATTAGGCTTTGTCCTTCCATTAGGCTTAGTCTTTCCATTAGGCTTAGTCCTACTACTGCATCTCACTGTAGTAGGCTGCATCTCACTGTAGTAGGCTGCATCTCACTGTAGTAGGCTGCATCTCACTGTAGTAGACTGTATCTCACTGTAGTAGGCTGTATCTCACTGTAGTAGGCTGTATCTCACTGTAGCAGACTGTATCTCACTGTAGTAGGCTGTATCTCACTGTAGTAGGCTGTATCCCACTGTAGTAGGCTGCATCTCACTGTAGTAGGATGCATCTCACTGTAGTAGGATGCATCTCACTGTAGTAGGATGCATCTCACTGTAGTAGGATGCATCTCACTGTAGTAGGCTGCATCTCACTGTAGTAGGATGCATCTCACTGTAGTAGGATGCATCTCACTGTAGTAGGCTGCATCTCACTGTAGTAGGATGCATCTCACTGTAGTAGGCTGCATCTCACTGTAGTAGGATGCATCTCACTGTAGTAGACTGTAGGCTGCATCTCACTGTAGTATGCTGCATCTCACTGTAGTAGGCTGTAGGCTGCATCTCACTGTAGTAGGCTGTATCTCACTGTAGTAGGCTGTATCTCACTGTAGTAGGCTGTAGGCTGCATCTCACTGTAGGAGACTGTAGGCTGCATGTCACTGTAGTAGACTGTATCTCACTGTAGTAGATTGTAGGCTGCATCTCACTGTAGTAGACTGCATCTCACTGTAGTAGGCTGTAGGCTGCATCTCACTGTAGGAGACTATCTCACTGTAGTAGATTGTAGGCTGCATCTCACTGTAGTAGATTGTAGGCTGCATCTCACTGTAGTAGGCTGTAGGCTGCATCTCACTGTAGGAGACTATCTCACTGTAGTAGATTGTAGGCTGCATCTCACTGTAGTAGGCTGTAGGCTGCATCTCACTGTAGTAGGCTGTAGGCTGCATCTCACTGTAGGAGACTATCTCACTGTAGTAGATTGTAGGCTGCATCTCACTGTAGTAGGCTGTAGGCTGCATCTCACTGTAGTAGGCTGTAGGCTGCATCTCACTGTAGTAGGCTGTATCTCACTGTAGTAGGCTGTAGGCTGCATCTCACTGTAGTAAGCTGCATCTCACTGTAGGAGACTGTAGGCTGCATCTCACTGTAGGAGACTGTAGGCTGCATCTCACTGTAGTAGGCTGCATCTCACTGTAGTAGGCTGTAGGCTGCATCTCACTGTAGTAAGCTGCATCTCACTGTAGGAGACTGTAGGCTGCATCTCACTGTAGTAAGCTGCATCTCACTGTAGTAGGCTGTAGGCTGCATCTCACTGTAGTAAGCTGCATCTCACTGTAGTAGGCTGTAGGCTGCATCTCACTGTAGTAGGCTGCATCTCACTGTAGTAGGCTGTAGGCTGCATCTCACTGTAGTAAGCTGCATCTCACTGTAGTAGGCTGTAGGCTGCATCTCACTGTAGGAGACTGTAGGCTGCATGTCACTGTAGGAGACTGTAGGCTGCATGTCACTGTAGTAGGCTGTAGGCTGCATCTCACTGTAGTAGGCTGCATCTCACTGTAGTAAGCTGTAGGCTGCATCTCACTGTAGTAAGCTGTAGGCTGCATCTCACTGTAGTATGCTGCATCTCACTGTAGTAGGCTGTAGGCTGCATCTCACTGTAGTATGCTGCATCTCACTGTAGTAAGCTGTAGGCTGCATCTCACTGTAGTAAGCTGTAGGCTGCATCTCACTGTAGTATGCTGCATCTCACTGTAGTAGGCTGTAGGCTGCATCTCACTGTAGTATGCTGCATCTCACTGTAGTAAGCTGTAGGCTGCATCTCACTGTAGTAAGCTGTAGGCTGCATCTCACTGTAGTATGCTGTAGGCTGCATCTCACTGTAGTATGCTGCATCTCACTGTAGTAAGCTGTAGGCTGCATCTCACTGTAGTAAGCTGTAGGCTGCATCTCACTGTAGTATGCTGCATCTCACTGTAGTATGCTGCATCTCACTGTAGTAAGCTGTAGGCTGCATCTCACTGTAGTATGCTGCATCTCACTGTAGTAAGCTGTAGGCTGCATCTCACTGTAGTATGCTGCATCTCACTGTAGTAGGCTGTAGGCTGCATCTCACTGTAGTATGCTGCATCTCACTGTAGTAGGCTGTAGGCTGCATCTCACTGTAGTATGCTGCATCTCACTGTAGTAGGCTGTAGGCTGTTCTGGTTATCTGGATCTCCTTTCACCCTTTGTTTACTGTTAATGTAACTAGCCTAAATATAGATTGTGTCATGCCTTAATCTGATATTTTATTTACTAGGCCTACTACTTAGTACCGCTGGTTTATTCTGTTCTCATTCATTCGTTTGCATCACAGTTGTGTCGGTATTCTAAGCCAAACTGCTACTCAGTATGTTTGTTTCAATGCAAGAATAACTAGGCTATTACTTTCTGCATTTAGTTTGCATTATTTTGGTAAGACAGCTGTGTGTGTACAGCTGTATTCACATAGGCGCTTTGTAACATGTGAATTACCCTTTCTATCCTGTAGCCTATATTCATCACCAAAACGGCATTGCTTTAGTGTGTAGGGCGCAGTCCATTGTGCTGCTACAGATTTCGCTCTAACCTGTCACTTAAAAAGCACTTAACCAACGGTCTCAGAGTCTGGGCATTTGAACTTTATGTTTATTGTGAAATAAGTAGTTTTCAATATAATTCCAATGCAAGAACCGATTTCAACTGCCCCCTTAATCCCTTTATCCTGGTGCCTTGTCTGGTTCTTCCTTAGTCTTTTCATATCTCCGGGTTCTGTTCCAACATGCATCTCAAACAGACTTAGATATGTTTTATATTTACTGAATTTTGCTTAATGAGACATTGTTTTTTGACTACTTAAGCAACATGTGACGGTAGTGGTTGTGAGGTGTCCTACAGTGAGATGGGTGGACTCTGCCCCCCGGAGTGGAGGGGGAGCTGTCAGTGTACTACATGCAAGACGGGTTTGTTCTGAACCGGAGAGAACTAATGTCAGGAATAAAAGATAGACGGATTAGTCAGTCATTTGTTTTATCCCAAACAGGAACAGCTGGTCCCATGTTTCCACCCCACTAAACACACTCCCGCTCCCTCGAACACAGGAACATTTTGTAAACAAATGCACAAACAGGCATACAACCATATCTACCTTACTCAAACAAAACAGACATTAGCTTGTTCATCCATCACCTGATTTGTTAACACACACAAAACCCCGGGCCGCACGCACGCACGCACGCACGCACGCACGCACGCACGCACGCACGCACGCACGCACGCACGCACGCACGCACGCACGCACGCACGCACGCACGCACGCACGCACGCACGCACGCACGCACGCACGCACGCACGCACGCACGCACGCACGCACGCACGCACGCACGCACGCACGCACGCACGCACGCACGCACGCACGCACGCACGCACGCACGCACGCACGCACGCACGCACGCACGCACGCACGCACGCACGCACGCACGCACGCACGCACGCACGCACGCACGCACGCACGCACGCACGCACGCACGCACGCACGCACGCACGCACGCACGCACGCACGCACGCACGCACGCACACACACACACACACACACACACACACACACACACACACACACACAGTGCAATGGGTGCATCCACAGGAAGTACCCTCAGTCTTCCCAGGGGCTGAACTGTGACTAAGGCATGGTGATGTCATGTTGCTCTTTAACTAATAATCAATGATTCACCCCAATTATCTGCAGCACATCCTCTCTGTGTGTAAGCAGTCCAGTGAAACATAAACATTATCATGTCAGCTTGGATGGTTTGTACACCATCTTGCAAGTAAATAGCCAACTTCCAGGGTCTAATGTACCAGACGTTCAGCAACTACAAATTAGTGAAGTGAAATAAATGTAACAAGCCCCTAGCGGCAGACCCCATATGAACACAGTTGAACTCATGCAATCAGAGAACCACAATGTGTGCAAACTAGATTATAGACTTCCTGGTTGAACAGAAAAGAAACCACACCCCCAATAGCTTTGCATTTTTTGCATGCTGGTACAGTACCAAAACTTACAGGATCTGTCTGCATTCTGCAGAACTACTTTCCCACACGGTGGAGGGTGTCAGGCTACTTTCCCACACGGTGGAGGGTGTCAGGCTACTTTTCCACACGGTGGAGGATGTCAGGCTACTTTCCCACACGGTGGAGGGTGTCAGGCTACTTTCCCACACGGTGGAGGGTGTCAGGCTACTTTCCCACACAGTGGAGGGTGTCAGGCTACTTTTCCACACGGTGGAGGATGTCAGGCTACTTTCCCACACGGTGGAGGGTGTCAGGCTACTTCCCACACGGTGGAGGGTGTCAGGCTACTTCCCACACGGTGGAGGGTGTCAGGCTACTTTCCCACACGGTGCAGGGTGTCAGGCTACTTTCCCACACGGTGGAGGGTGTCAGGCTACTTTCCCACACGGTGGAGGGTGTCAGGCTACTTTCCCACACGGTGGAGGGTGTCAGGCTACTTTCCCACACGGTGGAGGGTGTCATAAGGGTGTATAAGAGGTAGTCTGAGTCTATTTTCAACCATGACAGTAAGAGGTGAAAACTATATTTTCCCCCTCCTCTCCTGATGTAAATAATGGATGACCTCACAGCTCCTCTACAATTCACTACTAAGTGTCTGATGTTGAACCACAAAGAAGAAGAGAGAAATCTTCAATTACCGCTCCCCTTCTCCGCTTCTTCCCCTAACCCTGCCTTTTCGTCCTGCCTCCCTGTCTTTTAAAATGTCCCGTGGCTGTTATCTCAATCTGAATAAAAGATTTCCTCCTCCCCAGAATGAGCTTTCATGCTTCATTACTAACACATTGGAGAGATGTAGGTTTATCATAATAATGAAACTTCACTCATAGGGCAGGGATGTGTGGCAGACTGTTTCCTCTGTTCTGCTCTGGAATTCCACTGTGCTGCACATACAGGGGAACTGGACTGGAAAATCAATGACACTGGCTTATCCAAAAGAGATCTGGCAGCCAACTAGATCACTCTCCACTCAATCACACATACAGAGAAACAAAATGAAAATAGCTCCCTAGAAATTGTGATAGAATTGTAAACTAAATGAAATAAGAATGAATTCCAGTATGACAAAATGATTTTTTGGGGGGGGATTTAAGACAAAGTGAGGCCAGTGAGTTATGGGGTATATCCAACACTTCATCACTGGATATTAAGCCTTGTAATTAATTACCAAAAACAAGTTGTTTTTGTCTTTATATTTTAGATGATTCCACATGCCTTTAGCACTGACCTGCAGCAAGAGTTCTCCTTCAGGCAGCCAACTGTCCTCCAATCCTGTGGCTTTGCTGTTGTCAGCGCTACCATCATTGCAAGTACAGTTCTTCAGGGCAACTGCAGACAGAGAGACACAGAGAGAGAGACAGAGAAGAGGAAAGAAGAGGGAGGGAGAGAGGCAAGAGTGAGGAAGAGAGAGAGAGGAGAGGAAGGAGGGGAGGGATAGAGAGACAGAGGCTTTAGTCTTGTAATAATGTTTACAAAGCACTGCTGTGAATGTCAGAAAGCTTTATGTTTTAGTGCACTGTATGCAGGACAGGATTGCAGCTCATGCAAGTTTCATCAAATAGCATGTTAAAAATGACGATCCACATCCAGGCCTTTTATCTTTGCCCAACCTGGTTACATCATAATGGCTTGGGAAGCAACACGTCAGCACGTTCATGGTCTATAATTAGAATGTGAGGTCATCGTGCTCAGCGTTCTAAACACTCTGTTCTGCGAGATGGGACCTCCTACAACAGGATGCATGGCGCTTATCGCCTATTCTTCACAGTGTGATGTTTCACCCATACGTTTGTGGTCTTTCACCTCAAGACCCATTTCAGTTGAATGCATTCAGTTGCATGACTAGGTATCCCCCTTTATGTGGTGTCACAAACATATTAAATCACTGATCTGTAGCTGTTCTAAAAGTAGTCTTTCACTAGCAGCACACAGCAAACGTCTTTGGAAAATTCTAATCGTCCAACAGTGGGGAGTGAAATGAAATGCAAATTGAAACATCTTTGACACGCAATGATATTCAACAAACACACTGACACCTCATTTATTGTGAATACTGTAGCAGAAATCAGAGAAAACACACACACGAGAGAGAGAGAGAGAGAGAAAGAGAGCGCGAGAGAGCAAAAGACAGCGAGCGAGAGACAGCGAGAGAAAGAGACACAGAGAGAGACTGAGACAGAGAGACAGAAAACAGCATCGCAGGAGAAGCAACACACAGAGAGAGAGACAGATTCCCATTAACGCTGCATCAGAGTGAAATGAGGTGACAACTCCTTTGCACTTCACTGCTCGCCAAGCTAATCCCTCTCTCCCTTCTTCCCTCTCCCGTGCTCCTCCTTCCCACTTCCCCTCACCCACACTCTCTCTCTCTCGGTTCATCTATCCTCATTGGCTCCAGCAGCTTAGTGGTTCCAGAACCAATCTGGAGGGGCAGAACAAGCATTAAGCGCAATACGATCCATTGCAATAGCTCGTCAAACACTTGTCTCAACTCCACGGTCACATTAAACTAAAGAACCATGCAGAGAGCTTATGCAGAGAGCTGAGACACTGAGTACATTGAAGACTGCTGGGAGTGTGGTTGCGGCTACAGTAAGGTAAAACTAAAAGTCAGAGTCTCTGAGCACCGTAGCACCTTAAGGTGTAAAAACTTGACACACCCAGATGCTGCCCACTTATTTAGAAGCGAACCACCTTATTTCTCCCCTTCGCTATATTGTCATCGAACATGTCACCCTCTCCAGGACAGGGGCCGCATGGATGTTAAATTGAAAGACCTTCGCTCCCTATGGTCTGAATGTTGAGTTTGATCTGAAACCCTTCCTGTTATCTGTTCTAAATCACTGTGTATACTAGACTATTTATGATGAAATTGTAGGCCATCTGTGATCATTGTATATCCATTTCTACTTTTTTTCTCTCTATATTATCTGTATATTGACCAATGATATCAGGCCATAGTCGGCCATGATTATGGACACCTATCAAAACCTATACTGGTGACCTGCAGGGCCATGAAACCCTGATGAAGACAGCTTGCTGTCGAAACGTTGGAAAATACAGAATTGCATCGGAGCAATTATTGTGCAGCGTTTCTTTTTCATTTAAAGTGCAGCTACAGTTGAACAGGTCAGGACAGTTATAGTTGAACAGGTCAGGACAGTTATAGTTGAACAGGTCAGGACAGCTACAGTTGAACAGGTCAGGACAGTTATAGTTGAACAGGTCAGGACAGTTATAGTTGAACAGGTCAGGACAGCTACAGTTGAACAGGTCAGGACAGCTACAGTTGAACAGGTCAGGACAGTTATAGTTGAACAGGTCAGGACAGTTATAGTTGAACAGGTCAGGACAGCTACAGTTGAACAGGTCAGGACAGCTACAGTTGAACAGGTCAGGACAGCTACAGTTGAACAGGTCAGGACAGCTACAGTTGAACAGGTCAGGACAGTTGAACAGGTCAGGACAGTTATAGTTGAACAGGTCAGGACAGCTACAGTTGAACAGGTCAGGACAGTTATAGTTGAACAGGTCAGGACAGTTATAGTTGAACAGGTCAGGACAGTTATAGTTGAACAGGTCAGGACAGCTACAGTTGAACAGGTCAGGACAGCTACAGTTGAACAGGTCAGGACAGTTATAGTTGAACAGGTCAGGACAGCTACAGTTGAACAGGTCAGGACAGCTACAGTTGAACAGGTCAGGACAGCTACAGTTGAACAGGTCAGGACAGCTACAGTTGAACAGGTCAGGACAGTTATAGTTGAACAGGTCAGGACAGCTACAGTTGAACAGGTCAGGACAGTTATAGTTGAACAGGTCAGGACAGTTATAGTTGAACAGGTCAGGACAGCTACAGTTGAACAGGTCAGGACAGTTATAGTTGAACAGGTCAGGACAGTTATAGTTGAACAGGTCAGGACAGCTACAGTTGAACAGGTCAGGACAGTTATAGTTGAACAGGTCAGGAGAGCTACAGTTGAACAGGTCAGGACAGCTACAGTTGAACAGGTCAGGACAGTTATAGTTGAACAGGTCAGGACAGTTATAGTTGAACAGGTCAGGACAGCTACAGTTGAACAGGTCAGGACAGCTACAGTTGAACAGGTCAGGACAGTTATAGTTGAACAGGTCAGGACAGTTATAGTTGAACAGGTCAGGACAGCTACAGTTGAACAGGTCAGGACAGTTATAGTTGAACAGGTCAGGACAGCTACAGTTGAACAGGTCAGGACAGCTACAGTTGAACAGGTCAGGACAGTTATAGTTGAACAGGTCAGGACAGTTATAGTTGAACAGGTCAGGACAGTTATAGTTGAACAGGTCAGGACAGCTACAGTTGAACAGGTCAGGACAGCTACAGTTGAACAGGTCAGGACAGCTACAGTTGAACAGGTCAGGACAGCTACAGTTGAACAGGTCAGGACAGCTACAGTTGAACAGGTCAGGACAGTTATAGTTGAACAGGTCAGGACAGTTATAGTTAAACAGGTCAGGACAGTTATAGTTGAACAGGTCAGGACAGTTACAGTTGAACAGGTCAGGACAGCTACAGTTGAACAGGTCAGGACAGTTATAGTTGAACAGGTCAGGACAGCTACAGTTGAACAGGTCAGGACAGCTACAGTTGAACAGGTCAGGACAGTTATAGTTGAACAGGTCAGGACAGTTATAGTTGAACAGGTCAGGACAGCTACAGTTGAACAGGTCAGTGCAAAGTGGGGGGACTTAGCAGTTGGCCTGAATTCTGGTCTGATAACCTCATAAGGTTTACTGTTAAGCTATAACACTATACTCACTAGTCTTATATACAATGGGCCATGCCATGTTCTACACATTTCTACAGAAGAGACACAGAACTGTATTACTTCCAAGCAAAAACCATGACGTTTCGAACCCAACGAACAGAGAATAAATAACGGCAGAATTTAAAAGAACCCAACGAACAGAGAAGAAATGGGAGAATGCAAGAAAAGTCTGGAATACTGATGATGTCATGGGAATATGACCTTTATGACGACCCGTACTGTGACCCACAACAACCTCTGACCGCTAAGGCGATGTCTTGACATGACTGGGTAAATGGGGTCGGGTCAGGTCTTTTGTTGTCTGAGGGGTCAGCAGAGAGAAGAGTAGGAGAGGATTGGACGCTATGCTAAGGCCAGACACCTGATGGGGCTTGTCCCCATCACACGGAGCATGGGTGGAGGGCGTTGAGTGGACACCCTGACCTAATTCCCATACCAATCTCTCTATCAGGGGTTTGACATATCATATCAGACATATCACCGGGACTGTGAGTATTTGTGAGTTTAAAATATGTCAGCTACAGTATATCTCGTCTCAGCAGTTCTGGCCGATGCCCACACCCTAGATTTTGTTGCGTTACTGTACCAACTTAAACGAGCATCCATTGACCCTAAAGACAAATAGTCTAAGTCCACCGTCACATCAACGCTACAAACTTGCTTGCAGAAAGTAGAAAGCATCTCCTTCCATAATACGTAACCTTACATTGATATTCAGACCTTGAGCAATAGTAGCCTTTCATGGTCTGTTGACATCCATTGCGTAATGGAGTGGCTCGGTATGTGGCCAGTGGTAACACCCCAGGTCAGTGTCGTGACCTTTGGCCTGAGAGATATTTTGCCAGCCAGTCTGCTTGGGTAACCTTTGTTGTTATTGATCCCATTGTAGTAGGTCACTGCGCTTTCTGGTACTGGTCCGTCACGTGGTCCATCCAACGCATCCATGAGGAAAAAAGGTACGCCTCCAAACGGATTAGTGAAGCCCTACTGGTGTTGCCTGGGCTTTGTTGTCACTGATGAACTCAGAAATGATAGATCAACTCAAAAGATTGACATTAGATTGACAATAGATTGACATTTGTATAGCGCTCCTGCAATACCTGAGGGCATGAATTTAGCTGAAGCTGAATTTAACAGCTCGGCTTTGCCAAATACACTTAACTGAGCATAATGGAGAAATAATGTATTTAGACATAAATGAAATGTTCCATTTATTGATAAGACAAGGAAACAAGCAATAAAAACATCAAAATACATGCTTCATATTTCACAGGCTACCCAGTCCTACCACTGCCTCGTCCTACCACTACCCAGTCCTACCACTACCCAGTCCTACCACTACCCAGTCCTACCACTACCCAGTCCTACCACTACCCCGTCCTACCACTGCCTCGTCCTACCACTACCCCGTCCTACCACTGCATTGTCCTACCACTGCCTCGTCCTACCACTACCCAGTCTTACCACTACCCAGTCTTACCACTACCCAGTCCTACCACGCCCAGTCCTACCACTACCCAGTCCTACCACTACCCAGTCCTACCACTGCCTCGTCCTACCACTGTTTCCACCCAAAACCATTGTAGGATCTCCAGACGAATGTCTGTGCTTTCTTTGTGAGGGACACATTAGTTCCACTACTACTTGATATTTTTCTAATATTTCCTTCCCTTATGAATAAATGGAACATTTCACTTAAGTCAAAATACGTTATTTCAAGTTTTAATCAGAATATGAATTATTGATTGGCTGTCAGACTTATGGCTCCACCAATGTGCTTCGGAGGCACTTGCGATAACGATGCAGCACTTAGAACACTACCACTGAATATAAATGCTCCTTTGGAACGGTAAACCGCTGCTGAGCCAAACTGCACAAACCTGCCGCCTTCTTTTATAAAACTGTCTCTGGGGACGTTCTCCTTTTTAAAGCCTATAGGCTACAGCAATACTAAACAGAACCGGCCTCCTATCGCCACCCTCTCCTCATGTGTGAGGTTGAGGCAGGCTGAGAATTTGATTAAGCAAACCTGACAAATAAGCAGTGACCCTGAAAATCTGACAGCTTGTGAAAGGGCAATGGACTCTAACTTGTGTGGTAGGAGAAGGGGGGTGGGGAGGTTGAAGTAGTGGTGAGAGCAGCGAGGTAGAAATATGGTTCTATACTGCTGAGGTACCTGGGACTGAGAAACGAGCTCCAACTATGGGCATCAAACACCCCCTCCCCCACCCCCTCTCTGGACTGATGACCCAGAAGCCATATTGGGAGCGATCCAAGCCATCCGCATGGAGGCATCACATTGCTTACTGACACTTTTCTGTGGAGAACAGCTCATGACCTGATCCAGCTATGTTGTTTGGGATTTGTCCGACAGAGAGGCAGGCTTGCTTGCAGCAAAACCGTAGGAACCCATTTCAAAACACCAACAATATTTAGCAAATGTTTGACGATTTTTAATTAGCTATTTACAAGTGGATTATGGGAAGTTTCAAGTTGTATTAGTCGTATATACGGTATATGCATGATATACAGTACCAGTCAAAGGTATTTTTTTTGTCTTTATTTTTACTATTTTCTAAATTGTAGAATAATAGTGAAGACATCAAAACTATGAAATAACACATATGGAATCAGGTAGTAAGCAAAAAGGTGTTAAACAAATCAAAATAAATTTGATATTCTAGATTCTTAAAAAAAAAAAAAACATTTGCCTTGATGACAGCTTTGCACACTTTTGGCATTCTCTCAACCAGTTTCATGAGATAGTCACCTGGAATGCATTGAAATTAACAGGTGTGCATTTTAAAAGTTAATTTGTGGGAAAGAAAATGTATTCTTAATGCGTTTGAGCCAATCTTCACTATTATTCTACAATGTAGAAAATAGTACACATTAAGAAAAACCCTTGAATGAGTAGGTGTGTCCAAACTTTTGACTGGTACTGTATATACTAGGCAGCGTCAGAGGAAGGCCCAAAATATTGTCAAAGGCTCACCCAAGTCATAGACTGTTCTCTCTGCTACCACACGGCAAGCGGTACCAGAGCGCCAAGTCTAGGACCAAAAGGCTCCTTAACAGCTTCTACCCCCAAGCCATAAGACTGCTGAACAACGAATCAAATGGCCACTCAGACTATTTGCATTACCCCCCCCGTTTTTACACTGCTGCTACTTGCTGTTTATTATCTATGCATAGTCACTTTACCCCTACCTACATGTACAAATTACCTCGACTAACCTGTACCCCCGCACATTGACTCGGTACTGGTACTCCCTGTCTATAGCCTCATTTTATTGTGTTACTTATTTTCAATGTTTACTTTAGTTTATTTAGTAAATATTTTCTTAACTCCATTTTCTTAAAACTGCATTGTTGGTTAAGGGCTTGTAAGTAAGCATTTCACTGTAAAGTCTACTACACCTGTTGTCTTCGGTGCATGTGACAAATAACATTTGATTTGATATCAAACACATTTCAGTGCAGATGTAGCCTATAGCAACACGTGAAGCAAAAGCACGGACCTAATCCATATTGAACCCATTTCAACTCTTTACATACAGCAGCATAGAATTCTACTAACTACTCTTTTTAATGAGTATGCATACAACACGGCTATCCCATTGGAGGATATGGCTATGATCTGGATCTATGTCCTGATCCAGATCCATCCATCCATCCATTTCTGGTTTTCTCATGGCTTACCTATCTAGGGAAGGGGAAAAGGGGATACCTAGTCAGTTGTACAACTGAATGCATTCAAGTGAAATGTGTCTTCTGCATTTATCCCAACCCCTCTGAATCAGAGAGAGGGGGGGGGGCTACCATAATCGACATCCACGTCTTCGGCGCCCGGGGAACTGCCTTGCTCAGGAGCAGAACGACATATTTTTACCTTGTCAGCTCGGGGATTCGATCCAGCAACCTTTTGGTTACTGGCCCAACGCTCTAACCACTAGGCTCCCTGCCGCCCCTATCTACATACTGAATGTAAACTCCTGTATTTGGCTCCAAAAAGAGGGAGAACTGAACACATGACTTTATTTTTCAAGCATTATTTTCCGGTGTTATCCACTAAGCAACAGACCAGGATTCAAACCTATCCTACTCAATAGTACTTGACATCTCTTTCCTTCACACTACTATGTTGAACCAAAGGTGTATAGTTTTATAGAACTGAGAGGATATATTTATAGAACTGAGAGGATTTATTTATAGAACTGTGAGGATATTAAAGAGTAAGGCCTTTGATATCAATCATAACCTTTCGCTGTGGTGAACACAGGAATGACCTCAATAACAAAAACGGAATCGCGGCCGTTCAAGCGAGACCCTCATGATATTCTTAGTAAAACGTTTCCCCCCCCCTATTCTCTGTGTTGAAAGTTGAGATAATGAAACAAGATTTTAAAACGAGTGATTGAGAAGCGATGCATGGAGCAGAAATAACTTGCTAATCCAGTATTAGTCTGAATAAGTTGGCGAACAACCCTCCAAAGCAAACAGAACCCTTTCAGAATTCACAGGGATTATTCATTCTAATCTCAAATCTATATTTACAGCAACTATAGGCCAAAGGTCAGAGTGCAACCATACCCCCAATCACAACAACCATACATATCCCTATGATATTGTAATTGGATTGCATCTGTTATCCTGAACCTGCATACCCAACACACTGTCTCTTTAAGCAGATTTTGATAAGAAACAGCTAATTGTTGAGATGTGTAAATTGCACATTCCATTTTAGATTTATGAGTGTTGGTCATGATGTCAAATGAGGTCTGCCCAACGCATTACCGGGAGCAAACTACCCGCCCTCCAGGACACATACAGCACCCGATGTCACAGGAAGGCCAAAAAGATCATCAAGGACATCAACCACCCGAGCCACTGCCTGTTCACACTGCTACCATCCAGAAGGCGAGGTCAGTACAGGTGCATCAAAGCAGGGACCGAGACTGAAAAACAGCTTCTATCTCAAGGCCATCAGACTGTTAAACTGCCATCACTAGCACATTAGAGGCTGCTGCCTATAGGCATAGACTAGGAATCACTGGCCACTTTAAGGAAAGGAACACTAGTCACTTAATAATGTTTACGTATCTGGCATTACTCATCTCATATGTATATACTGTATCTTAGTCCGTTCCGCTCTGACATCGCTCGCCCATATGTATATAGTCCTAATTCATTCCTACTTAGATTTGTGTGTATTGGGTATATGTTGCGTAATTTGTTAGATATTACTTGTTAGATATTACGGCACTGTCGAAGCTAGAATCACAAGCATAACATCTGCTAATCACGTGTATGTGACCAATACGATTTGATTTTACTTAGCTTCACAGCAAAAAGCACATGATTCCATTTAAAAAGGGACTGGGTCATTAGCTAGCTATGGACCAGGAAGTTGCGCAACAGAGAGCAAACGGTAGGAAGAAAAGGAAGAGGGCTGATGCTTCCTGGTTGGTTGCTGGTAAAGACAGCTCTTCCAGGAATCCCAGGAGCACTCTTATTAGCTTAGTTATTGGCGTTTTCCACCTCACAGGAGAAACGTGTGGTGATAAAGGTGACACCTTTCACCCTTCCGTCTTTACAACAGAAGAACTCACAATGGAAGGGCCATTCCTCGCTCCCAGGGGGCCCCTAAACCTCTTTGTAAAAATGACAAAAAAACAACAAAAAAACAGAATGACGGAATGAAAAAAACTATGGTGGAAGCAAATTTAGGGCATTGTGTTGTTAAATAGTGTCATACAAAATGTGGAGGGCAGTTTCTAATGCTGGGGGTTGATACACGAGGGGTTGTGTAATGTCAACAGAGTTAATCAGCCTTCTATATAGTTCAGCCTTCTTATTGTACCATCTAAATGAAGGGCTTACACATTTACATTGCACAAAATATTATGAGTGCATTGGATTTGTGTCCTCATCTATGTTTATAATCTGACTGCCTGCGAGCCAGAGGGAAACACAACTGGAGCTTGGCTTGTCTGTGGTTGTTAGTGTGGGGACCATCACAACAGGGAGTGGCCCATTAACAGAGGAAACACTGGCAACATTAGAGACCAGAGCCAGAGCTCTGAGAGGGCTTCTTCAGAACAGCTATATACACACTTCTAATCGCTGCATTCTGACAGCAGCAGTGGAAAGCCATAAGGTGTGTTTTTATGTTACTGTGTGTCACAATGATTCCCTCCCCTAGTCCATGTATAAGGAGTCTTGGGAGGGGAACTGCAGTTGGCATGCAGACTCATGTGGGCACACACACACAAGTGGAAAAAGTATGCAATTGTGATTTTTTTGTAAAAGTAATTTTAATTTTAATAGAAAATGACTCAAGTAAAAGTAAAAGTCACCCAGTAAAATAATACTTGAATAAAAGTCTAAAAGTATTTGGTTTTAAATATACTTAAGTATCAAAAGTAGAAATAATTTCAAATTCCTTACATTAAGCAAACCAGACGGCACCATTTTCTTGTTTTATTAATTTATGGATAGCCAAGAGTACATTCCAACATCATTTACAAACGAAACATGTGTGTTCAGTGAGTCCGCCAGATCAGAGACAGTAGGGATGACCAGGAATGTCCTATTGATAAGTGCATGAATGGACCATTTTCCTGTCCTGCTAAGCATTAAAATGTATGAGTACTTTTGGGTGTCAGAGTAAAACGTACATTATTTTCCTTAGGAATGTTTTGAAGTAAAGATACCCCCAAAAACATCTTAAGTAGTACTTTGAAGTATTTTTATTTAAGTTATTTAAGTATTTTACACCACACAGATGAAGTTTCCAGCTCGAATAGAGATTTGACCACGCTGGGGAAAAAAAGTTACAAAGCCACCAGCAAAACTATTACAGTAAAGCATTTACGCTGCAGTAAATATCTAGCACAAGACAATGCCATCAACAGAAGTGCATGACACATTATACAGAAACACATTCTGTGGACACTTTGACAGTGAAACAAAATCCTGATTACCGAACATACTGACTACACTGGTCACGGACCATGCGCATGTTGATTTTGTCTATCCCCACCAGACGCGATCATCACACGCAGGTTAAAATATCAAAACTAACTGTGAAACAACTATACTAATTTGGGAGCAGGTCGAAACACACATTTAGCTAGCTTGCTGTTGCTAGCTAGTTTGTCCTGGGAGATGAACATTGGGTTCTTCTTTTACTTGGCATGCATATGGTCCTTATTTTTTTTAGCTGGTTCTTTGTAGAATGTTGACCCAGAGTCATACAAAATATTGTGTTTATCTACTCCGACGATTAATCCACAGATAAAAAGAGAAACCTAGTTAGTTATCTTTAATTATTCTCTCCTCGTTGGTCTTTCAAGTATCCACGTGGGTCTGTATCTTCCTGATATCCAACAGAGGACTTGCAGAGCGGTTAAAACAGAACCCAGTTATATTTTAGCGCCTGGCTACGCAGACGCTCGTTGACGCAGACGAGTGAGTGGCTGAAATAATTGAATAACAATTATTTTGCAACGTTCCCGCACGCAACATTTGCCCGCGTGAGGCCACCATGGTGTGTCACATGGACCCAGGGTCACAGAGCTCACACATGTTGCATCCCAAACGGCACCCTATTCCCTACATAGTGCACTACAAGGCCCATATGGCTCTGGTCAAAAGTAGTGCACTACATAGGGAATAGGGTGCATTGTTGGACACAGCACAGCCTACCCACTGGACACACACGGTTGAATCAACGTTGTTTCCACATCATTTCAATGAAATGACGTTGAACCAACGTGGAAAAGACATTGAATTGATGTCTGTACCCAGTGGGTAGCTGCCTCCCATCAGAGACCAGGATGTTATAGCCTCCCATGATTCCCTGTGATGAGATCCTGGTGGTTGTATAGTGCTCATTCCGGGTTACTGATAATCCTGAGAGTGAATTGTTGTACATGTAACCGGCTAAGTACAGGGGGCATGGTGCAGGATAGAATCTCCTCCTTAAGCACCCAGGACATTTGGACCAGAACATTGAGTGATGTCCTTGTCTGAGGCATTAGCATGGAACAAACCAAATGCTGCCAAATGTGGCTTTGCCTATCAGGGAGAAATGCCTATGTATACTGAACAATTATCTGGTATTTACTGTGCTTTAGGTTTTAGGCAGTCCTGCTCTCATTCCTTTAGGTTGGCAGAGGAGGGATGCCAGTAGGCCTGAAGACGAGGAGGAGAGGAGGCAGCTGGGATGGATAATATTGTCAGACGGATTAAACAGGCTCTGATAGGCTTTGTTCAACTTGTACAAGACATTTAATTCCACACAGAGCAACAACACTGGGTATTCATCTGAGGTATTCTTAAAAAATACAGAACATAGTGTCCCTACCAGAGCACAATGCTAGTTCACTCTGATTGTTAAACCAACACTACACAGTATTCGGTAGGCAAACTCAGCTAATTAACAGCAAGTGGTTGTGTAATGATGGTGGTGGCTGCATGGCCTACTAGCCACCATAGAGACAGAGACCTGGACGGTTAGGCAGAGCTGAGCCACCTCTTCATAAATCACCCATCCAACACTGTACCAGGGCCTAATCCCAGCGCACTGAGCAGCAGCTCTGTTTACATACAACAAATGATGATGGGAGACACAGAGACGGAGGCCATGGGCCCGTCCTCAGGCAGTCAGACAGGCAGGCAGGCATACATGATGGGCTGATAGGGGTGTTGATAAAGCTGCAGGTTAAGGCCCGCTGTCTCATCATGTACTTCCTGAATGTGAGGCCTGTTAATTACTCACTGTTTGTGCAGTCAGGGAAGGAAGGAGGCTAATGCAGTAACACTACAAGGACACGAGGGCTTGGCAGCACACTTTGACGTGTGACGCTGCAATACAACATCAACAATATATTTTGACAGGCTGAAGAGATTTGTTAGAACCATAACACAACAATCAGTTATATTCATAGTGCCAATCATGAGATTTCATAATCAAGCAAAGTCACACAATTTCAGAGACAAATCAACCCCTTGACGACCCAAGAAATGACTACATTTATCAAGGTTAACATTTTAAAACAAAATGTATATATATATATATAATAATATGGCTTTTTCAAATGATTAAAGCTACAGATTATTTAGTCCCATAGAACTAAAGGCTGGATTCTCCCCCCACCCCTTTCCAGCATTTCCATTCCTCTCCACAAAGTATTTGTACATAGGCCCTCTCTCTTCACACCAAAAAAAGCCATACATTTGCAATATCTCCCCACAACACACTGGTATCACAGGCCCCGTATCCAGTACGGCGCAGCCCAAACAGCCATTTCAAGAAGCCACAGTCTTAAACAAACACTGCCCTCCCTCCATTTCATAAATTCTTTAAACTCGGGGGTTTCTCTTAATTATTAATGCTTCGAGAGTATCCAACGCCTGCATTGCAGCATTCTCTTTTAAAGAGCACTGCCTAAAATAACGTCTTTTCCCCACAACATAGGAGAGAAAAAATACAAATCCGTCCTCTTTGTATGCAATTATTTTGTTCCCAAACACACTCTCCTCCGTTTTTAATGGAGCCCTTGCTTACTCTTCCATCCTTAACTACAAATAAAGGCAGAGTCACAGCCTCTATGAAATATTGAGGCCTCTTCTTCTCCAGGATGAAATAATGGGCTGGCTGAGTGAGGCTGGCTGGCTGAGTGAGGCTGGCTGGCTGAGTGAGGCTGGCTGGCTGGCTGGCTGGCTGAGTGAGGCTGGCTGGCTGAGTGAGGCTGGCTGGCTGAGTGAGGCTGGCTGGCTGGCTGAGTGAGGCTGGCTGGTTGAGTGAGGCTGGCTGGCTGGCTGGCTGAGTAAGGCTGGCTGGCTGGCTGGTTGGCTGAGTGAGGCTGGCTGGTTGAGTGAGGCTGGCTGGTTAGCTGGTTGAGTGAGGCTGGCTGGCTGGTTGGCTGAGTGAGGCTGGCTTTCACAGCTGATTAAATGTACTTTGAAGGTGTCAGGAAACACAGGCCATGAAAGACCCAGGTTCTCTACTGTTTTGATATCTTCATAAGAGTTCTAGGGAAGGAAGCTTGGTTTAAAAAGTCCCAGTAGCTCCTCACAGTGCTTCCCATGACTATGCATAGCAACTACCGTACTGCTCTGTTCCATCTACTAACTGTACAGAGAAGACAGCAAGTCAGCACAGGGACGCTAGAAGGGGCTCAAGCTAACTGCTCTGATAGCTCCCTGCTCTGATGCTCTTTAAGTAGAGCATATTTTTAGGATAGGCTTTAGCTACATACTGTAGTGGCCGTGTGCTATGCTAACACACCCTTGTGCAGTACACAGTGAGGGATCAGTGGACCTCTGTTTACAAAACAAGGACCTTATGTCTACACAGGAAGCACAACATTTCAGGAAGCACTCTATTGAGGACCTCAAACTAAGGGCACTATTCAAGCAATAGTTCCAGAGCAATAATAGGGTTCTTTGTGGACCACTTCTTACCAGTGAAGAAGTTCTTGGCCCGGAGGTAGCTGACACTAAGGCGGAGGATGGAGAGTTTGTCCAGGCTGGTGGTGACCTCCTCAGGGAAGGGGAGGAGGCTGGCCAGCCTGTCCAGCTCTCCATTCAGACGGTCCCGGTGGCGCTTCGAGGGGTTCGACTTGGCCCCTTCTGATTGTGGCGGTTTTACGCTGCAAGGAGAGAAGAAATCATTATTTTTAACTTGACATTTTTACAGAAAACTCAAGGGTCTTCGGTTGATTATAGTTCTCATGAATTATTAGCATTATTAATAGTATTAGCACTATCAATATCATTACAAATTATACTTTCGTAGTAATATAGGTAAATTAATAATTAAAATACTTCAACAAGTAGAGTAACATTGAAATTATTAAAACAGCACAAAAATAAATGCTAAATTTAAAACATGATTTGCCTCATGTGAATAACACCATGTTTAAAAAAAATAAAAATAATTTGTTTTGTTTTGAGTCATAATTTATAGAGCTCCTTCAACAATCCACTCATGAGTTAACAAATCATGCCAATAAATGCCCCAGAGCGCTGAAAGCACTTCTGGCATTATGTCATAAACATACACATTCTTCACTGACAACATACAAACATTGTTGGTTCAACAAAGATGTATTTATGTAAACACATGTTAGACTTATACATGTTAGGTACATTTTTACTAGTGAATTAGTCAATTATAAAATAGGCTTTTCAAAATAATAATACACAGGCTAAAAATTAAAATGTAATACTATAATTATTACATAATAATACTTCAAAGCCATTTGTTGTGAACATTTGAATGGTTTTACATCCGTCCAGTGTCCTTTCAGCAGGTGCAAGGTGATTGCTCTCAAATATCGTAAAGTGTTGGCTTTATTTCTGTTACACAGTCAATAAAAGGGCGTGTTGACTAATCTAAAATGGCGCAGCATATTTGCGACTGTGGTAGAAAAGAATCATTAACAAATTGGATGTATAAACATTATTTCAAAATGCAAATGTTTATGTTGGTTTAAATTTAACAAAAACAATGCAACGAGGTTAACAGTAAATTCTGGCTTCACGTGATAACGAAATAACAAACGCAGCAACTATTTTTGACGACAAGTGCAACTTTGGAGCGAGCGCACGCAACTTTTACCTTACTGCGAAATCATTCAAAAAAAATACAATCACACAATAGTTGCACTATTGATTTAAGGTAGCCTATATATATATATATATATATATTATTTCACAAAGTAATAGTCTTATAGTCAAATAAACGGTTTTACAATGCGAGTGCCTGGTCGAGGCCTTTCTGACACTGTCAAACAGGGCGCGAAGGAACTAGTTCATCCAGAGATGGGTAACTTCAGTCCTACGGGGCCGGAGTGGTGTCACACTTTTTTAGCAAACACTGCTGATTAAACTAATTGCATACTAAACTGCATATCATGATTAGTTGATTTTTGAAAGTCAGATGTATTAGCCTGGCTGGGGCAAGTGTGATACCAATCAGGCGCCCGACGACTGGATTTGCCCCACCTGAATATGTGTCCTATCGTGTGTCATCGACATTGTCAATTTAATTCCGGTGAAATATACTATTTAAATCTGCACAAATATAAGATGAGTGATTGAGCGCTAAAAGGGACGAGCTGGTATGGATGCAGGGCTTTGAAAAGGCCTTTCAATTCATATAAATAAACTGTACTTACGCTCTCTGGACTGGTTTTCTCCTTTTACGTCCAGCATACATGATATGGCTGTATTGCAAGTCCGATGAATCTCCCCAAAAATATTGGCGAAGGCTACAGTTCCCTTCGAGCTACTTAGGCTACAGTCGACAAGAAGTGTCGTTAAACTAATCCATCAGATGAAACACGTAAACACATTAGCGAGAGGACAACGACAAAAACAACAAATAGTCGCACTTTTAGTTGATATTTTATCCTTCAATTGTGCGCAGATCCAGAGATGGGTTAAGAAATATAATTTATATAAATGAATGGCCTTGTTGCGTACTCAGAATTAACTCCGTTGAAATGCATACAATTTGCAATACTGTTTACAGTCCATCGAGATGCTAAATTAGTCTGCAAAACAATGCCTCAACCCAATATAAAACCCAAGTAATTAATCTCATCGTCTAGCGGAATGGTGATCTAGATGTGTAGTGCCGGTGCGCTTTGCAAACCGCAATCCCCTTCCATGGTAGCTTGCACCTTTCCAATTCTTTCCCAGGCTATTTTTTCATATTTTACCCTGACATTAATGTGAAAAACGTTAGGACAATAATTGTATTTACTGTATTAGTCCTATGCTTAACGTCCTCTATTCCCAATTATCTCGTCAAATTCGGTCACGCGCATCGCCCTGCTTGGGTCCAGATTTGGGCGGGCACGCGCACTAGAGGTCAACGGGGAAGCGAAAATCTCCTGGAAACACATGGGAGCGCGGCAATGTTTGCGCGTTCCCGAGCGGCCCGTTTCATCCAATCAGAGTGGAAATGAGAACGGTTTCTGTTGAGCCTAGTGTCCTCTGCTATATGTGGGTCAGAGGTTAGAATTTTAAATAATGAAACCATGTTGTTCTAAATTAATGGTTTAGCATATGTAACACAACACTACTTCTAGGTTTCAGAGCAAGTGACGTAACTGATTGAAACGCTATTAGCGCGTACCCGCTAACTAGCTAGCCATTTCACATCCGTTACACATACCCTGGTGTTGAAATGACTTTTTAATAGTTTTTTCGGCCATAAACGTTTGTGCTCTATAGCCTACATTTGATTAGGAGGGCTAGCCAGACCCCTCTTTCACGCTGCAGCTACTCTCTGTTTATTATCTACGCATAGTCACTTTAACTCTACCTACTTGTACATATTGCTATTGTTATTTTACTGCTGCTGTTTAATTATTTGTTACTTGAATTTTTTTATTTTCTATTTTTTACTCAACACTTATTTTTCTTAACTTCTTAAAGCGTTGTTGGGTAAGGGGATTGTAAGTAAGCGTTTCACTGTAAGGTCTACTACACCCGTTGTATTCCGCGCATGTGACAAATACAATTTGAATAGGCTACGGAAATTGATACAGACCTGCTGATACATGACAAAACCTAAACACAGGCCTACCTCTTTGCATATATATATATATATTATTTCCAACGCTGCAATCATGGGACACACACAGTATGGATAAATGATCAGTAGTCAGCGGGATATAAATAGCACTCCCACAGCAATTTTCCATAAATCTGCTGTATAATATACTAACAAAAAAAAACTATAAAAATGTCTATCAAGTCATTGTGATCGTGTAGTCGATTTAACAATTTCTAATAATTCCTAATTTACTATAATAAAAATAAAATAGTTTCCACGTGTAATCTCATATTTACAAAATCTAAATAAACTATCATCCATTTTAGTATCAAAATATATAAAATTAACCTGAAAAATGACTCAATGTCACACTCTTGTGGCAAATAAATATAATACATCTACAACGCACCACATATTTTCCTAAACTAACAAAACCAGGCTAATGCGCTGGCTTGTGCTCATGAGTTTAAAAAACATCTACTTTATACATTTGTCATAAATTACCTGCAATGATGGGACACACACAGTATGGATGAATGATCAGTACTCGACGGGACATAAATAGCACTTCTAAAGATAATGCCTTTTTCAGTTAGCTAACTGTTACCAACTTGAAAGAGGGAACTTTAGCTAGCATAAAACCCACATGAAAAACTGAGATTCGGCAAACAACATATAAAAAGTGGCTACCCAGACGCTAAACCAACAACGGTAGTTACTAATAACATAAATTTATGTTATTATGCACAATGTAAAATGTGGATTTTATGATGTAATGTCCACTTTATACATTTCTATCCTGGGACCATTCAATTTTCAAATCACCCACAGCAATTCTCCATAAATCTACTGCGGATTACCCAGAATCCCATACCTTTACCACTGAGTGTATTAGACAATGTAAACAGATGAATCTACCAGGAGGTGGCATAATATCTGTTTTATGCAGGAATTTAACTATTTAATTACACCGTTACATATATTCATGATTCATCTGATTACTTTTCTATTGTACACGTTTGTAATAATTTGTCAGGAACTGTGTCCGAATAGGCCTTTTTAAAACACGATTACTGCTGAAAGGCAGTTGAGACTCTCACAATGTAAACAAAACATATACAGGTAGGCTCAAGTGAATGCTCTCACACAGTAGACAAAGGGAAATGTATACAACTATGATAATGCATACATGAAGTCATGTGACCATTAAGCCAATAGGGCTCTATATCCTGAGCTGGGAGGGAGCAGGGCCCATATCCTGTACTGGGAGGGAGCAGGGCCTATATCCTGTGCTGGGAGGGAGCAGGGCCTATATCCTGAGCTGGGAGGGAGCAGGGCCCATATCCAGTGCTGGGAGGGAGCAGGGCCCATATCCTGTGCTGGGAGGGAGCAGGGCCTATATCCTGAGCTGGGAGGGAGCAGGGCCTATATCCTGTGCTGGGAGGGAGCAGGGCCTATATCCTGTGCTGGGAGGGAGCAGGGCCTATATCCTGAGCTGGGAGGGAGCAGGGCCTATATCCTGTGCTGGGAGGGAGCAAGGCCTATATCCTGAGCTGGGAGGGAGCAGGGCCCATATCCTGAGCTGGGAGGGAGCAGGGCCTATATCCTGAGCTGGGAGGGAGCAGGGCCCATATCCAGTGCTGGGAGGGAGCAGGGCCCATATCCTGTGCTGGGAGGGAGCAGGGCCTATATCCTGAGCTGGGAGGGAGCAGGGCCTATATCCTGTGCTGGGAGGGAGCAGGGCCTATATCCTGTGCTGGGAGGGAGCAGGGCCTATATCCTGAGCTGGGAGGGAGCAGGGCCTATATCCTGTGCTGGGAGGGAGCAAGGCCTATATCCTGAGCTGGGAGGGAGCAGGGCCCATATCCTGAGCTGGGAGGGAGCAGGGCCTATATCCTGAGCTGGGAGAGAGCAGGGCCTATATCCTGAGCTGGGAGGGAGCAGGGCCTATATCCTGAGCTGGGAGGGAGCAGGGCCTATATCCAGTGGTGGAAAAAGTACCCAATTTCTATACTTGAGTAAAAGTATAGGTACCTTAATAGAAAGTTATTAAAGTAAAAGGGAAAGTCACCCAGTAAAATACTACTTGAGTAAAAGTCTACAAGTATTTGGTTTTAAATATGCTGAAGTATCAAAAGTAAATGTAATTTCTAAAATATGCTTAAGTATCAAAAGTAGAAGTAAAAGTATAAATCATTTATAAATCCTTATATTAAGCAAAGCAGACGGCACCATTTTCATGTTTTTAAAACGTATGGATAGCCCTGGGCACACTCCAACACTCAGACATCATTACAGATAGCCAGGGGCATACTCCAACACTCAGACATTATTACAGATAGCCCTGGGCACACTCCAACACTCAGACATTATTACAGATAGCCAGGGTCACACTCCAACACTCAGACATTATTACAGATAGCCAGGGTCACACTCCAACACTCAGTCATTATGTACAGATAGCCAGGGGCACACTCCATCACTCAGACATCATTACAGATAGCCAGGGGCACACTCCAACACTCAGACATTATTACAGATAGCCAGGGGCACACTCCAACACTCAGACATTATTACAGATAGCCAGGGGCACACTCCAACACTCAGACATTATTACAGATAGCCAGGGGCACACTCCAACACTCAGACATTATTACAGATAGCCAGGGGCACACTCCAACACTCAGAAATTATTACAGATAGCCAGGGTCACACTCCAACACTCAGACATTATTACAGATAGCCAGGGGCACACTCCAACACTCAGACATTATTACAGATAGCCAGGGGCTCACTCCAACACTCAGACATTATTACAGATAGCCAGGGTCACACTCCAACACTCAGACATTATTACAGATAGCCAGGGTCACACTCCAACACTCAGACATTATTACAGATAGCCAGGGGCACACTCCAACACTCAGACATTATTACAGATAGCCAGGGGCTCACTCCAACACTCAGACATTATTACAGATAGCCAGGGGCACACTCCAACACTCAGACATTATTACAGATAGCCAGGGGCACACTCCAACACTCAGACATTATTACAGATAGCCAGGGGCACACTCCAACACTCAGACATTATTACAGATAGCCAGGGGCACACTCCAACACTCAGACATTATTACAGATAGCCAGGGGCACACTCCAACACTCAGACATCATTACAGATAGCCAGGGGCACACTCCAACACTCAGACATTATTACAGATAGCCAGGGTCACACTCCAACACTCAGACATTATTACAGATAGCCAGGGGCACACTCCAACACTCAGACATTATTACAGATAGCCAGGGTCACACTCCAACACTCAGACATTATTACAGATAGCCAGGGGCACACTCCAACACTCAGACATTATTACAGATAGCCAGGGTCACACTCCAACACTCAGACATTATTACAGATAGCCAGGGGCACACTCCAACACTCAGACATTATTACAGATATCCAGGTTCACACTCCAACACTCAGACATCATTACAGATAGCCAGGGTCACACTCCAACACTCAGACATTATTACAGATAGCCAGGGGCACACTCCAGCACTCAGACATTATTACAGATAGCCAGGGGCACACTCCAACACTCAGACATTATTACAGATAGCCAGGGGCACACTCCAACACTCAGACATCATTACAGATAGCCAGGGGCATACTCCAACACTCAGACATTATTACAGATAGCCAGGGGCACACTCCAACACTCAGACATTATTACAGATAGCCAGGGTCACACTCCAACACTCAGACATTATTACAGATAGCCAGGGGCACACTCCAACACTCAGACATCATTACAGATAGCCAGGGGCACACTCCAACACTCAGACATCATTACAGATAGCCAGGGGCACACTCCAACACTCAGACATCATTACAGATAGCCAGGGGCACACTCCAACACTCAGACATCATTACAGATAGCCAGGGGCACACTCCAACACTCAGACATCATTACAGATAGCCAGGGGCACACTCCAACACTCAGACATCATTACAGATAGCCAGGGGCACACTCCAACACTCAGGCATTATTTACAGATAGCCAGGGGCACACTCCAACACTCAGACATTATTTACAGATAGCCAGGTTCACACTCCAACACTCAGACATTACTTACAGATAGCCAGGGGCACACTCCAACACTCAGACATCATTACAGATAGCCAGGGGCACACTCCAACACTCAGACATCATTACAGATAGCCAGGGGCACACTCCAACACTCAGACATTATTTACAGATAGCCAGGTTCACACTCCAACACTCAGACATTACTTACAGATAGCCAGGGGCACACTCCAACACTCAGACATTACTTACAGATAGCCAGGTTCACACTCCAACACTCAGACATTACTTACAGATAGCCAGGGGCACACTCCAACACTCAGACATTATTTACAAAAGATGCATTTGTGTTTAGTGAGTCCGACAGGCCAGAGGCAGTAGGGATGACCACGTGTTCTCTTGATAAGTGAGTGAATTTCACAATTTTCCTGCCCCGCTAAGTATTCAAAATGTAACAAGTACTTTTAGTTGTCAGGGAAAATGTATAGAGTAAAAAGTACATTATTTTCTATAGGAATGCAGTGAAGTAAAAGTTGTCAAAAATATGAATAGTAAAGTAAAGTACAGATACCTCAAAAAACTACTTAAGTAGTACTTTAAAGTATTTTTACGTAAGCACTTTACACCACTGCCTATATCCTGTGTTATGTGAAGAAGACAGAGACATATAGGATCATGTATGTAGGGCAGAGCCTTTTGTTTCTCAATACACCACATAGATAGTTGAGTTTGTTGCTGGAAACTTATGCTATGAAACATTCATATCAACCACAGCAACCAACCTGCAATGGTCACTATAATTTCAAAACTGTCAGTGGAACGCACTACTCTGAGCAGACATAACCAAATGGTGACTGATGATATTATTGACCTTCCCTGTGGGGGAAGCGGGGACCAGGCAGTTTTGTTTAGTTGTTTGTTTATTTATTTACTCTGAAACATCAAGCCAAATGGAGAGCAGAAATCCCAGTGCCATTAGGAGTGTCTGCTTGGTTGTGAGAGAGAGGTTGTGTGTTTAGACATAACCAGTCCCGGGGACCGCCCTCTCCTTTCCTCTCCTCTTTCTCCTCATATCCTCTCCCCCACTCTCTTCCTCCTCTCATCCTTTCCTCTCCTCCTCTCCTCTCCACCTCTCCTCCTCCCCTCCTCTACCTTCCCCTACCCTCCTCTCCTTTCATCATCTCCTCTCCTCTCCTCTTTCCCCTCATATCCTCTCCCCCCTACTCTTTTCCTCCTCTCCTCCTTTCCTCTCCTCCTCTCCACCTTTCCACCTTTCCATCCCCTCCTCTCCTTTCCTTTCCTCCTCTCCTCTTTCCCCTCATATCCTCTCACCCCCCCTTCTCCCCTCCTCCACTCCTCCTCCTCCTCTCCTCTCCCTTCCCCTGCCTCCTCTCCTCTCCTCTCCTCTCGTCTCCTCTCCTCTCCTCTCCTCTCCTCTCCTCTCCTCTCCTCTCCTCTCCCCTGCCTCCCTCCTCTCCCCTCCCCTGCCTCCCTCCTCTCCTCTCTCCTCCCCTCCCCTGCCTCCCTCCTCTCCTCTCTCCTCCCCTCCCCTGCATCCCTCCTCTCCTCTCTCCTCCCCTCCCCTCCCCTCCTCCTCTCCTCTCTCCTCCCCTGCCTCCCTCCTCTCCTCCCCTCCCCTGCCTCCCTCCTCTCCTCTCTCCTCTCCTCCCCTCCCCTCCCCTGCCTCCCTCCTCTCCTCTCTCCTCCCCTCCCCTGCCTCCCTCCTCTCCTCTCTCCTCCCCTCCCCTCCCCTCCCTCCTCTCCTCTCTCCTCCCCTGCCTCCCTCCCTCCCTCATCTCCTCTCTCCTCCCCTCCCCTGCCTCCCTCCTCTCCTCTCTACTCCCCTCCCCTGCCTCCCTCCTCTCCTCTCTACTCCCCTCCCCTGCCTCCCTCCTCTCCTCTCTCCTCCCCTCCCCTGCCTCCCTCCCTCCTCTCTCCTCCCCTCCCCTGCCTCCCTCCTCTCCTCTCTCCTCCCCTCCCTCCCTCCTCTCTCCGCCCCTCCCTCCCTCCCTCCCTCCCTCCCTCCCTCCCTCCCTCCCTCCCTCCCTCCCTCCCTCCCTCCCTCCCTCCCTCCCCTCTCCTCCCCTCCCCTGCCTCCCTCCTCTCTCCTCCCCTCCCCTGCCTCCCTCCTCTCCTCTCTCCTCCCCTCCCTCCCTCCTCTCTCCTCCCCTCCCTCCCTCCCTCCCTCCCTCCCTCCCTCCCTCCCTCCCTCCCTCCCTCCTTCCTCTCCTCTCTCCTCCCCTCTCACTGGCTTTGTACCAATATATTTATAGATGACATATGATGAATCTATAGAGTACCTGTACATTTACTGATCTGGTAAATCTTGTGAGTATAACGGTCCTAATAATTCAATTTATGTAGACTATATTTCAGCAACTCAAGGAAGTACTCTGACTGGGGAAAATTAATATCAACCACAGCAACCAACCTGCAATGGTCACTATAATTTCAAAACTGTCAGTGGAACGCACTACTCTGAGCAGACATAACCAAATGGTGACTGATGATATTATTGACCTTCCCTGTGGGGGAAGCGGGTACCAGGCAGTTTTGTTTAGTTGTTAGTTTATTTATTTACTCTGAAACATCAAGCAGAATGGAGAGCAGAAATCCCAGTGCCATTAGGAGTGTCTGCTAGGTTGTGAGAGAGAGGTTGTGTGTTTAGACATAACCAGTCCCAGGGACCGTCCTCTCCCTCAACTCTTTCCCCTCATATCCCCTTCTCCTCTCCCAACCTTCTCATCACACGCGAGCCACAGTCTCTAGATACTTTACTCAATGCTCTTATGTAGGCTGGGGTCGTTACACACAATCTTTTATTTTTTAAACATTTATTTAACTAGGCAAGTCAGTTAAGAACAAGTTCTTATTTTCAATGATGGCTTAGGTGGGTTAACTGACTTGTTCAGGAGCAGAACGACAGATTTTTACCTTGTCAGCTCAGGGATTTGATCTTGCAACCTTTCGGTTACTAGTTCAATGCTCTAACCACTAGGCTACCTGCCGCCCCATTCAGAAGCAGTGTATAACATCCTCATAAGCACTGAATTATAAACATTCATGAATATCTTATGAATATGATATAATGGTTGCACGTGTGTTATGTAGCCCTTCAATAGGTCTTACATATGGCCTAATGAAAGTGTTATCAAATCTCTGAATCAGAGAACACCTAAATGAAGCAGAACAAATGGGATTATTACGCACAGCTGATTGTAAGAGTGGATATCTCTGTTTCCCTTTGATTGAAGCAGAGTACGTAGAGAGATGTAAATTAAACGTAGATAATCAAATATGGGACATTTGTTAGTTTAGTTTTGGGGATCTTGATCTCAACTGGTGTAATTTTCATATCAGCCCTTTTGGGCTCCAACCCTCACCTGCACATCGTTTTTACCGTTTTTTATGTATTTATCTGTACTGTTTTCACTTTCACTTCTTTTCTTTGGTGTGAATAAATAAAACCTACAAACCTAATTTTGGTGAAACTACTACAGCACATACTAAGCCTGTATCTCTGTATGTACACAGCACGTGTATCTACATTCTGTACTCTACTGTATGTTCCTTTTAGTTTCTATCCCCCAACGTACACAAGTAAATGAGAAGACAAAGCACAGTGAAAAACCCTCAACCCAGAAACACTTTCTAATGTCTTATAGTGACTCAGTGAATCTGGGGGTAGGGGGTGGGGGGGGGGGGGGGGGGTCTGTTTTGTAACAATGCCCTCTCTCTCAATTCAATTCAATTTAATTTAAGGGCTTTATTGGCATGGGAAACATATGTTAACATTGCCAAAGCAAGTGAAGTAGATAATAAACAAAAGTTAAATAAACTCTCTCTCAATTACATTTTTCAATTTAAGGGTCTTTATTGGCATGGGAAACATATGTTTACATTGCCAAAGCAAGTTAAATAGATAATAAACAATATTGCTCTCTGTGATTAATGACTGAGTAGTAACTAATAGTCAGAGCCAAGACCAGGACTGGTCTGTGAGTGGTACCTACGGGCCGGGCCAGATAGCCCTGGTTGGTATGGTATGATTGACATTGGCTGTGTGCCAACCTGTGGCTGCAGTGCCATGGAAACCTCATCAAAACCAGCTATCTCTGTTTCTTATGTCTCTGCCACGGCACAGAACCCTTTATCCCTTCATTATAAAACCGTACCTGCACTAATTCACTGATTGGTGATAGAAGTCCTTTCAGTGTAAGTTCAACTCATGCAGATCCATGAAGAGGGTTTTGGATGGGCAGTGTTGGGTGATATTTGATTACATAGATAATTGAGATTATATTTTTCAGTCAACAGTAAAACAGACGCGCCCTCCAGTGTCCAACAGAAGTATTGCACTTTAATAATGACCAAGTAACACGTTAGTAAGTTATTAGAAATATTTTTTATATGAGAATTAATTTGACAATTGAGAATATAAGGTAACAACATAAGCTGGTAAATATCAATACATTGCATACTCTATACTTGCCTAAATACAAGTGAACTACACTAAATTAAATATTTATGTGAAGACAAATATTTCCAAGTAGAATAAATGTCTAACAGATGTTGTAAGGCCACGAGACATAATAACAACATGAAATAACCAAACATACGACAAACAAATGCAAAAACTGAAATATTTATAATATATTGATGCTGGACTCTGCAACTGCCTGATGTCGGAGACCTTTGAAGAGTAAGCTTAACGAATAGATATATAGCAAGGGGTGGATTAGGGTGGCAAAATTCTGGGAACTTTCAATAAATTCCCAGGTTTTTCCCTGAAATCCCAGTTGGAGGATTCCCGGAATCAGGAAGGAATAAGCAGGAAATCTGGAATCCTCCAAAAAGGATTTCTGGAAAAACAGGAAATGTATTGAAAGTTCCCGGAATTTTGCCACCATAGGGGTGATATATAATGTATACCCTTCCCTTTCTTTTATATCAACTTTGATACAAGGAACTTTATCAACATTTCAAGGCAGGCGCTTTGAAAACGTAACACCCAGCTTTGAAAACTTGACACCCATTATATTATAAATCAGCTTGGTGAAGCAAAAAGCATGAGGAAAAGTTGCTAAATACAATTCAAAAGCAAAGCTAAATGTGAATACAACCAATACATATAACGGCTCCCGTTGCTATGTGTAACTTCCTCTGCCTCATTGAGCTGAGAGAACTGAATCAGTGAGAGCAGTTTGGCAGGAGAGGCCCTCTAGTTGGCCGGGTTTAGTCTTGTCTTATGTCTAAATACTGTCTTGTCTTGTCTTTTCATATGAGCAGAATGAGGAAATAGGTCAAGGGAAATAAAAGGTGGGCAGCCATATTGATTTAGCCTCAGATGCCTTTGAGGGAGGAGTCAAAGTGATGACGGGAGACTTCAGTGTCAGGGGGCCTTTACAAATGGAGGACCTGCCATGTTTCTGTCAATCATCAACTGACATGGGACTAAATGGGAAGTTCCATTTGTCGAATATGCTGATCAACATGGTGGACTCGTGGGAAGTTCTACTTCCAGTCCCATGTCTATAGTAACCATGGTTACTACACTAGACTTCTAGGACCTACAGTGCCTAGTGAAAGTCTGCACACTCCTTCACATTAAAATGTTATCTAAAAATTGGATTACACATTTTTTCCTATTGATGTACACAACCTACGCCACGTTTTCAAATTGAAAAAAAATGATAGAAAATGTTCCTAATTAATTACAAATAAACAAAGATGTCTTGATTGCATATGTCTTCACACCACAGAATTGATAATTGGTGGAAGCATCTTTACCAGCCATTAAAGCTGTGAATATTTTGAATAAGATTCTACCACTCTTAGAGCAACATACTGCGTATCCATTGTTTTTGTCAAAATCACTCAAGCACAGTACATCTGTTCGGGAATCATTGATGCGCAGCAATATTCAAATCTTGTTTCTGATTGAAGCAGATTTGAGTCAGGACTGAGACTGGACCATTCAGGACCACTCAACACCTATTGGAAAGGCATACTGGTGTGTCTTTGGCATTTGACTTTGTGTAATTGTCCGGCAGAAATGTAAAACTCTATCCCAGGGTTATGCATTCAGAAGACTGAGGCAGGTTTTCCTCTAGCTTTTTACCTGGGCTTTGCTCCTTTTATATTTATTTTGATCCTGACAAAGTCCCCAGCCACTGCCATGACAAGCATACCCATAACATGATGCTGCCACCACACCACAATACTTGAAAATACAGAGGATCAACAACATTACATTCACTCCACATTACTGGCCTGTATAATAAGGTGAAAAGAAGGAAGCCTGTGTTAAAATATCCATGACAAATCATCCATTCTGGTTGCAACAAGGCTCTTAAGTAATACTGCAAGACAACACGGCAAATAAATCACTTTTTGGCCTAAATAAAAAACTACAGGCTTTTGTCAAATCCAATACAAACCGTCTGTATTTTCAAGTATTGTGGTGGAAGCATCATGTTATGGGTATGCTTGTCACTAGCTTAGACTGGGGAGTTTGTCAGGATCAAAAGAAACATGAAAAGAGCAAAGTCTAGGTAAAAAGTTAGAGGAAAACCCTGGAATAGAGTTCAATTTTCAGCGGCACAGTTACTAAAATTTTAATGCCAAAGACACCAGAATGGCTTACCAATAGGTGTTGAGTGTTCTTGAGTGTTCCTTAGCCCTGACTTAAATTTGCTTGACAATCAGAGACAAGGTCTGAATATGGCTGCCGATCAATGATTCCTAACCAAATTTACTGACCTTAAGCAATTTTGACATAAACAATGAGTATATGTTTCTCTAAAAGTTGGTATAATCTTATTCAAAATAATTCACAGCTGTAATGACTATCAAAGGTGCTTCCACCGGGGGCCTCCCAAGTGGTGCAGCGGTCTAAGGCTCTGCATTGCAGTGCTGAGGCGTCACTACAGCCTCGGTTTCAATCCCAGGCTGTGTCACAGCCAGCCGTGATCGGGAGACCCATGAAGCAGCACACAATTTGCCTAGCGTCATCCGGGTTAGGGGAGGGTTTGGCCCAGCGTTGTCCGGGTTAGGGGAGTGTTTGGCCCAGCGTCGTCCGGGTTAGGGGAGGGTTTGGCCCAGCGTCGTCCAGGTTTGGCCCAGCGTCGTCCGGGTTAGGGGAGGGTTTAGCCCGGGCACCTGCAAGCTGACATCGGTCGTCAGTTGGACGGTGTTTCCTCCGACACAATGGTGCGGCTGGCTTCCGGGATAAGCGAGCAGTGTGTCAAGAAGCAGTGCGGCCTGGCAGGGTCGTGTTTTGGAGGACGCATGGCTCTCAACCTTTGCCTCTCCCGAGTCCGTAGGGGAGTTGCAGCAATGAGACAAGATTATAACTACACATTGGATACCACAAAATTGGGGAGAGAAAAATTACCAAAAAAAGGGGGCTTCCACCAAGTGTTAACCCTCGGCTGCGAAGACATACGCAATCAAAACATCTTTGTTTTGTATTTCTTTTTTATACATTTTTCTTTCACTTTGAAAATGTGGAGTAGATTGTTTAGATCGGTAGGAAAAAAGATCTGATGTAATCCCTTTTTAGATTTTAAGGTAGCAGAATGTGAAGACTGTGCAAGTGGTGCGTCGACTTTCACTAGCGACTGTAAGTCTCCTGAGTCTCCTTAACATGCACCTTCCTCCACAGATGATATTATGAACACAAAACTCAAGTAACAAAATGACCACAAGTTAGCGTATGGCTCAGTGAAGTTTAGATAAAACAAAGAAACAACAAAAAATGGATTGAATACTATTGATATAGCATTATCAACGTACTATATCAGACTATTGTTAAATTGTAATGACATTTGGATACCAAAAGCATTACCAAGGAGTATAATCTGAAAGCACATAATTTGGTTCTTTATAGCCTACTCTGCAACCAATGCAGACATTTCAATGAAATACGTTGCTTTTTCCTCAGAAAGTCTATTTGTACACTGCTTCATTCATTCTTCAGAACAAGCAAACACAAACAGGAACACACCCATGTACACACTGTCATATTCATCACAGCCATAACACACTCACATAATCAAAACAATAATATCTTTAGAATAATATAGAGGCCATTTCTGTATTTACACTTCATTAGGGTTGCAAAATCCCGGGAACTTTCAATAAATTCCCTGGTTTCCCCTTGTTGGAGGATTCTGGATATCCTGCTTATTCCCTCCTGATTCAAGGAATTCTCCAACCGGGATTTTGTGAAAATTAGGGAATTTATCGAAAGTTCACAGAATTTTGCAACTCTACACTCCATACATAAATTGAGGATGTTATGCCTTTATTTTTAATCTCTTGAGTACAATATCAGTTTTTTGTATGTTTTTCCACGAGTGAAAACTTGAATGGTGTCCTGTCACCATCCAACTATAATGTAAGAAGAAACAAACGTAAAAAGAAATGAATACGGCCTGCTTCATTAATATATATAAATCATTTTGGGAATTGGGCATGACCCTGAAAAGCCATTATAACACAAGCCAAATTCACCAGTGAGGATTCATACTTCATTCATAACATTGAAGTTGTGACAGATACTGTTTTTCCACAGTAATAAAAACAAAGACAAGGCAACAACAAACAAAACAGAAGACAACACAAAGAAAAAAGAAAACCAGTTCCATGTAAAGTTGCTGCTTTTTGTTCCGTTGTTGACAGAAGTGACAAGCGCTTCATCAAAAGAGTCCTTGTATTTCCTGCAAACACTGATATGGGGAGATGAATGGTGTGTTTAACTAGGAGATGGCTTGTCTTCACGACACCCTCCCTGAGGCAGCTCTTAAGGCAGCGTGTTGTCTTTGAATGTGTACGGATGGATGGATAGATCCATGGATGGCTTCCTCCTCTTTTTGTCCATAATGTTTACAGCGTAACATGTGACTCATGTTTAGAAGTCGCAATAGTTGGTTTGATTGTGGTCTGTAAAGCACATGGTTCCATTGACAAGGGGAGCTGAGGAGAATGTTCCATTGACAAGGGGGGCTGAGGAGAATGTTCCATTGACAAGGGGGGCTGAGGAGAATGTTCCATTGACAAGGGGGGCTGAGGAGAATGTTCCATTGACAAGGGGGGCTGAGGAGAATGTTCCATTGACAAGTAGGGGTGAGGAGAATGTTCCATTGCTGTCTACTACACAGAGGCTTGGGATCTGTTAGGGAAAAAGTATGACAAATAGAGCCTGGCGTGTTTCATAAAGTAACAATTATTAATATCAATATATGACTTCATAACTAGTTAGGGCCCTGAGTTTTCCTAACCACGTGACTTGACCAGTAGAACCAGGTTATGTGGTAAGGAAAAAGTCAGTGCTCCATCCACAACAGAGAGAGGGGGCATAGTTACCTGTGTCTGTCCGACTCTGTTGCATCCAGAAAGGTACTGCTGCATGGCCAGCAGGCTCTCGGGGGTGGTGTTGTTGGCCACCAGCGGGCGAGACGGGAAGCTGATTCCGGCGTTGTCCTGGACAATGGCTGACGTGTCCACCACCGGCTCACTGGGGCCCCACTGGAAGTAGCTCTGGTCCTGGGGGTCCACCATCCTATTCTGGCATACAGACAAGGGTGGGGGCAGCCTGGTGCAATCCACGTGGCTGTTCCTGTTGGGGAGGGGGGGTGAGACGTTCTCAAACATGCAGCTGCCGGTTGGAGCAGGCTGGCCATTGGCCAATCGCCCCTGCTGGGGTTGGTGGTACGGTCCGTTGGTGTTCTGTGGCCAAAGGCCTGTGAGAGGGACTCTTTGGGTCTCTGTGGCTTGACTGTGACAGTCTGGGATGAATTGGTGTCCATTCTTCATTGTGCTGGCAGGGGGTGGTAGCTGATGCTGCTGGTTCTGGGGCCACTGCTGCACTTTCTGGGTTTTTAGTGACTGAAATGGTGCACTGCAGACAATCTGGGGTGAAACAAAGTCATTACTGGGATTCAAAGATGCCCAAGCATCCACCAGAATAGGTGGTAGATGGTTGGACTGTGGAACAGAGATCTCCTCTGGTCCGTTTGGTGCCATTGCAGCTGGCAAGCCATTATGAGGGAAACGCTGTGGAAGTGGCTGGTTAGATTGGACCTGGCCAGCGATGATCCGAGGGCTTCCCATGTGGTTGTTTGGTGCCTGAGCACAGGATCCAGCCATGCAAGTGCTAAACGTGACAGACTCATTCTGGCCTGAGCTATGTGGGTTACTGAGCTCGGGGAGCTCTAGAGAGGGGGTGAAGATGTCGTTGAGCTGTAGCTGCTGCAGGATGGGGATGTTCAGGCCCGTCTGAGGAATCTGGGGGATCTGGGGGTCGAAGTGGGAGAGCCTCTGGGTGCTCTTGAACACCTGCTGTGGTCCTGCCTGGATCTGTCCTGCCTGGATCTGTCCTGCCTGGTTCTGTCCTGCCTGGTTCTGTCCTGCCTGGATCTGTCCTGCCTGGATCTGTCCTGCCTGGATCTGTCCTGCCTGGTTCTGTCCTGCCTGGATCTGTCCTGCCTGGATCTGTCCTGCCTGGTTCTGTCCTGCCTGGATCTGTCCTGCCTGGATCTGTCCTGCCAAACCAACTGCTCTGTTGCCTGTTACCTGACTGTGGCTGATACCATTTAGATCATTCACTGGGGAGCCATTTTGGACAAAGCTGAATTTGTCAAGCAACCCGGGCTTGCACTGTCCGGCACCTGTAGGGCTGACCACTCCTGTGAATGGTCCACCCTGGTTTTTGTTGTCGAGCACCCCTGTGAACAGGTTAGGGTTGTTGTTGACCATGGTGGAGCAGTTGAGCTCCCCTCCGCTCCCCTCACTGCTCTCCTTGAACAAGGCTTCCTCCACGTAAGAGAAGATGTCGTTGGTCATGATGTCATCCAGCTCTAGGGAGGTGTCCCCGCTCCCGGTCCCGTTGGAGTCCTGGCTCAGCCTGAGAAGGGTGCTCTCCCACTCCATCAGCTCCGCCATACCCACGTCCATCCCCTGCAGCGCCGCACACAGGTCCCCATCCTGCGCCATCTTCTCCAGGGCATCGATCATGGCTACCAACGCCCCCTCCTGCTTGACCTCCCTGGGGCTATCACCATCATCATCCCCGTCGGGCCCCTGGGGCTCCATGCTACTCTGCCAGGAGTTACAGGCCACGTTGGTGAGCGCTCGGCTGTCCATGAATACCTGGTCTATGGGTAGCTGAGGCTCCTGGGGCCGGGTGTAGACGGACTCGTCCTGCTTTAGTAAAGAGCCCAGTAGAGACTGGGGGTCCAGAGACTCCACCTTGCAGATTTTTGGGGGGTTAGTTTGGAACTCAGTGGCATCCAGAGTGGGGCCAGTCTCATACAGCAGGGCCTCCCCAGTGGTGAAGCTGAAGGGCAGCTGCATCTTCCTCTGGCGTAGATTCTCCTCTCCCTCAGAATTACTAAAGGGATACAGAGAGAAAATAATATGAATGAATGAATGATACAATCATATATTTTGAGACACAATGACATGACAGTCAATGATGATGCAGACAGATTGTACTTTCAGATATTAATTACTCACAGTAAAGCTCTCTGGCGAGCGATGATGAAGTCGGGCCTTCCTCCTTTGTAGACAAGCCTGGCATTGGCCTGGACCCAGACCCAGCACCCAGTCTTTTGCAGCAGTCTGAACGTGGTCAGACCACTCTCTCCTGTCTTCATCACTGTGGGAAAAATATTGATATCATTAGATAAGCATACAAAAATAATGATCAAACAAATAATTGCTAGAGTTATTATGAACCCATTGTAAACATACTTCTGACATGGCTATCTGCACAGTACATCATATCAGCTGCGTGGATGAACTGATACCCAGAGCCTCTCATACACAACTCAATCTCTGAGTATCCCAGGACAACCTTCCCCCTGTAGAGAGACAACAGGGCAGGCCACACCATGTTAGCGTTAGTGGAAAGTACAGCACATTACACATCATGTTCACCTGTGAAGTCATCCCTCAAACATGTTGAATAGAAAAGTGAAATAGTGACATTTTAAAAACAGTTCCCTTTTGATCAAGTCCTACATTTGATCAAGGCACTTAGATTAAATGCTAGCATACTTCCTTCCTAAATGTAAGCCTGCCAACTTTTTTTGGGACCCAGTGAGAATTAGTTTCAGGCCTTTAGAGTCACCTGGCATCGACACCCGTGGGGGTGAAGTCCAGCTTGTGTTTGGTCTGGAAGAAGATTGTCTTGGTTCTGATCTCCAGGATGGACGGGGTGTGGACAGGGGTGGCGATGGTGAACAGGCCCAACCTGGGCTGGCTGCGCGTCCCGTCATCCCCCAGCATGCTCTGGCCATGGAGGAACTTCAGACGCCCCTGGAAGTTCAGAGCCTGGATATGAGGAGAACAAAGGTATGTTAGACTCTTAAACTTAGCTAGAGATTGATCTGAAACGTGCCTAGTGATAGTGATTGTATAAAAAGTTTTGCCAAACTTTGCCAAGATCCACCACTCACATCATACGGTCAGATTCATCAACAGTGCTGGTGTGTGTTCTTTTGACACAAAACAGTGTATGAAGTGCTTTCTGGTGACAATACAAAGTGGATGTTTTCTCTACAGCCCTATAGATGAGAGACTCACCAGGAAGCCAGAGGAGTTGTCCAGGAGGCAGCGGAAGCGACACACGAAGTTCCTCTCCAGGAAGGAGGAGTTCTCTGGTGGGAGCTGCTCAGGGTTATAGGTCACGATGTTCCTGGTGATGTCACTGCTGCTCGCCATGCCTGAACATAGAAATGTGGTGAAAGATCGTAAAATGAGAGCTTATCATCAAAAACATGGGCCAAATCTTAAATTGAAATAAACACACCTAGCTCGAACATGCTCCCATTGACATCAATCGATGACTTCCACTAAAATCCACAGAAAAAAATGACCCAAACTGCTCACAACCCATTCTCTCCAGGTCACTCACCGTCTCCTCCCTGCTCTGGGTCAAAGGGCTTGGGGTTGAGGGCAAAGTGTAGCTGTCGTCTGAACGTGGCTCTGTCGTCTGTGTGGATCAGCTCAAACACACTCTGGTGGACCACGTCTGACTACAGACAGACAAAGAGAGAGGGCAAACTCAACGACTGAACTCCATCAAAGTTAAATCTAGTTTATGACTATGGCTGTAGCCTCCATTGTTATTGTAGAGGCATAATAATAATGGTGTCTACACGCCGTATCAGGGCTTCTTAATGACATGGGTACTTCACTTGTAGTCTCCACTGGAATGGACAACTAATAGGACTTTAGTAGGACTTGCAACTGTGTTGCCCACCCCTGAAAAACTATAACGACAATGTAATGGACCGGAGCTTATGAAGTCTTACAAAAGCATGTCTGTTACTAAGCAAACAAACCCTGAAGCCACAAGTCTGAAGTGGGCCCTGGACACTGTTTGTTCCTGGTTTCATGTGATTCACTTGTTACTTAGAAGTTTCTCTCAGAACAAAAGGAACTATGAGGTTTGTGGTCAAAGCCAAAGCGGACTCTTGGAAGTTGGAACCCGACAGAGTAACATCACATTGCCACATAGCCCATCAGTCAGACGGCACTCATACATTTTGCCTCGGTCAAACTGAATTAACTGAAACAATGCATTTCTACTGAAAAACCAATGTGAAATGCTTTGAGCGAACCATAACCCTAACTATAATCCAACAACTATAAACACTGTTTGTCTTGTGATTTATGGCCTAAGTGGGAAACACAGTAAGCTCTGGGTGTGTCTGGTGTGCTGATCACCCGGTGGGGACAGCCCATGAGTGACAACTCATAAAGGGTCAAAGTAAACTACAAAGCAGGGTATTAAAGACACACCTGTTAGCACTGAAAATACCCTATAGTGTATAATTGTAATTAAGAGGACAACCCACAACTATATTGTTGGGGAGAACAAATACTGTAAAACCTGTAGGATTATTCATCGTCTATTTTTGTTAAAAGACATCGTCCCGGTTCTATGTACAGTATGTTTGGTTGCAAGTTACTACATCATTGGCTACTTAAGAATAGCCACATATTTTTCTAAATGTACGCCTCAGTACTGTGTTAAGGGTCTGGAATCGTACTATTTGGATCGTACTGTACCTACTATATACGTACTATATGCACTCCTGCTAGAGTAGATCATGTAGTTCAGTTTGGAGTGACCTAGTACATCCACAACAATGTCATCTCTCTTCCTCTGTGGAAGACAAGGTCATGACTACATAAGGAATTGTCAAACTATGATTACCTGGAGAAAGGCGAAGCGCAACTGCAAATTTGCTACAAGACACTTCCTTTAACACCTTGCCTATTTTGGTTCGTTAACAGGTGGTTGAGTTGCACATTCGCTTTCTTTGATGATACATGGAAATGTGGATTCTTACCAAGTTATGCAGTGGGCTTAGCTCTCCACCTTGCCTTGCTCACACCGGTTAACATGCTACTCTTGTCTCTCAGAAGGTTGATCTGGTTAACAACATGTTACTCTTGTCTCTTAGAAGTTTGATCTGGTTAACAACATGTTACTCTTGTCTCTCTGTCTCTTAGAAGGTTGACCTGGTTAACAACATGTTACTCTTGTCTCTCTGAAGGGTGACCTGGTTAACAACATGTTACTCTTGTCTCTCTGTCTCTTAGAAGGGTGACCTGGTTAACAACATGTTACTCTTGTCTCTCTGTCTCTTAGAAGGGTGATCTGGTTAACAACATGTTACTCTTGTCTCTCTGTCTCTTAGAAGGGTGACCTGGTTAACAACATGTTACTCTTGTCTCTTAGAAGGGTGACCTGGTTAACAACATGTTACTCTTGTCTCTCTGTCTCTTAGAAGGGTGACCTGGTTAACAACATGTTACTCTTGTCTCTCTGTCTCTTAGAAGGGTGACCTGGTTAACAACATGTTACTCTTGTCTCTCTGTCTCTTAGAAGGGTGACCTGGTTAACAACATGTTACTCTTGTCTCTCTGTCTCTCTGAAGGGTGACCTGGTTAACAACATGTTACTCTTGTCTCTCTGTCTCTTAGAAGGGTGACCTGGTTAACAACATGTTACTCTTGTCTCTCTGTCTCTTAGAAGGGTGACCTGGTTAACAACATGTTACTCTTGTCTCTCTGTCTCTTAGAAGGGTGATCTGGTTAACAACATGTTACTCTTGTCTCTCTGTCTCTTAGAAGGGTGATCTGGTTAACAACATGTTACTCTTGTCTCTTAGAAGGGTGACCTGGTTAACAACATGTTACTCTTGTCTCTTAGAAGGGTGACCTGGTTAACAACATGTTACTCTTGTCTCTCTGTCTCTTAGAAGGGTGACCTGGTTAACAACATGTTACTCTTGTCTCTCTGTCTCTTAGAAGGGTGACCTGGTTAACAACATGTTACTCTTGTCTCTCTGTCTCTTAGATGGTTGACCTGGTTAACAACATGTTACTCTTGTCTCTCTGTCTCTTAGAAGGGTGACCTGGTTAACAACATGTTACTCTTGTCTCTCTGTCTCTTAGAAGGTTGACCTGGTTAACAACATGTTACTCTTGTCTCTCTGTCTCTTAGAAGGGTGACCTGGTTAACAACATGTTACTCTTGTCTCTTAGAAGGTTGACCTGGTTAACAACATGTTACTCTTGTCTCTCTGTCTCTTAGAAGGTTGACCTGGTTAACAACATGTTACTCTTGTCTCTTAGAAGGTTGATCTGGTTAACAACATGTTACTCTTGTCTCTCTGTCTCTTAGAAGGGTGACCTGGTTAACAACATGTTACTCTTGTCTCTCTGTCTCTTAGAAGGTTGACCTGGTTAACAACATGTTACTCTTGTCTCTTAGATGGTTGACCTGGTTAACAACATGTTACTCTTGTCTCTCTGTCTCTTAGAAGGGTGACCTGGTTAACAACATGTTACTCTTGTCTCTCTGTCTCTTAGAAGGGTGACCTGGTTAACAACATGTTACTCTTGTCTCTCTGTCTCTTAGAAGGTTGACCTGGTTAACAACATGTTACTCTTGTCTCTCTGTCTCTTAGAAGGGTGACCTGGTTAACAACATGTTACTCTTGTCTCTCTGTCTCTTAGAAGGGTGACCTGGTTAACAACATGTTACTCTTGTCTCTTAGAAGGGTGACCTGGTTAACAACATGTTACTCTTGTCTCTTAGAAGGGTGACCTGGTTAACAACATGTTACTCTTGTCTCTTAGAAGGGTGACCTGGTTAACAACATGTTACTCTTGTCTCTCTGTCTCTTAGAAGGGTGACCTGGTTAACAACATGTTACTCTTGTCTCTCTGTCTCTTAGAAGGGTGACCTGGTTAACAACATGTTACTCTTGTCTCTCTGTCTCTTAGAAGGGTGACCTGGTTAACAACATGTTACTCTTGTCTCTCTGTCTCTTAGAAGGGTGACCTGGTTAACAACATGTTACTCTTGTCTCTTAGAAGGTTGACCTGGTTAACAACATGTTACTCTTGTCTCTCTGTCTCTTAGAAGGGTGACCTGGTTAACAACATGTTACTCTTGTCTCTTAGAAGGTTGATCTGGTTAACAACATGTTACTCTTGTCTCTTAGATGGTTGATCTGGTTAACAACATGTTACTCTTGTCTCTTAGAAGGGTGACCTGGTTAACAACATGTTACTCTTGTCTCTCTGTCTCTTAGAAGGTTGATCTGGTTAACAACATGTTACTCTTGTCTCTCTGAAGGGTGACCTGGTTAACAACATGTTACTCTTGTCTCTTAGATGGTTGATCTGGTTAACAACATGTTACTCTTGTCTCTCTGTCTCTTAGAAGGGTGACCTGGTTAACAACATGTTACTCTTGTCTCTCTGTCTCTTAGATGGTTGACCTGGTTAACAACATGTTACTCTTGTCTCTCTGTCTCTTAGAAGGGTGACCTGGTTAACAACATGTTACTCTTGTCTCTCTGTCTCTTAGAAGGGTGACCTGGTTAACAACATGTTACTCTTGTCTCTCTGTCTCTTAGAAGGTTGATCTGGTTAACAACATGTTACTCTTGTCTCTTAGAAGGTTGACCTGGTTAACAACATGTTACTCTTGTCTCTCTGTCTCTTAGATGGTTGACCTGGTTAACAACATGTTACTCTTGTCTCTCTGTCTCTTAGAAGGTTGACCTGGTTAACAACATGTTACTCTTGTCTCTCTGTCTCTTAGATGGTTGACCTGGTTAACAACATGTTACTCTTGTCTCTCTGTCTCTTAGAAGGTTGACCTGGTTAACAACATGTTACTCTTGTCTCTCTGTCTCTTAGAAGGTTGACCTGGTTAACAACATGTTACTCTTGTCTCTTAGAAGGTTGATCTGGTTAACAACATGTTACTCTTGTCTCTCTGTCTCTTAGAAGGGTGACCTGGTTAACAACATGTCACTCTTGTCTCTCTGTCTCTTAGATGGTTGACCTGGTTAACAACATGTTACTCTTGTCTCTCTGTCTCTTAGATGGTTGACCTGGTTAACAACATGTTACTCTTGTCTCTCTGTCTCTTAGAAGGTTGACCTGGTTAACAACATGTTACTCTTGTCTCTCTGTCTCTCTGAAGGGTGACCTGGTTAACAACATGTTACTCTTGTCTCTCTGTCTCTTAGATGGTTGACCTGGTTAACAACATGTTACTCTTGTCTCTCTGTCTCTTAGATGGCTGACCTGGTTAACAACATGTTACTCTTGTCTCTCTGTCTCTTAGATGGCTGACCTGGTTAACAACATGTTACTCTTGTCTCTCTGTCTCTTAGAAGGGTGACCTGGTTAACAACATGTTACTCTTGTCTCTTAGAAGGGTGACCTGGTTAACATGTTACTCTTGTCTCTCTGTCTCTTAGAAGGTTGATCTGGTTAACAACATGTTACTCTTGTCTCTCTGTCTCTCTGAAGGGTGACCTGGTTAACATGTTACTCTTGTCTCTCTGTCTCTTAGAAGGGTGACCTGGTTAACAACATGTTACTCTTGTCTCTCTGTCTCTTAGAAAGTTGACCTGGTTAACAACATGTTACTCTTGTCTCTCTGTCTCTTAGAAGGGTGACCTGGTTAACAACATGTTACTCTTGTCTCTCTGTCTCTTAGAAGGGTGACCTGGTTAACAACATGTTACTCTTGTCTCTCTGTCTCTTAGAAGGGTGACCTGGTTAACAACATGTTACTCTTGTCTCTCTGTCTCTTAGAAGGGTGACCTGGTTAACAACATGTTACTCTTGTCTCTCTGTCTCTTAGAAGGGTGACCTGGTTAACATGTTACTCTTGTCTCTCTGTCTCTTAGAAGGGTGACCTGGTTAACAACATGTTACTCTTGTCTCTCTGTCTCTTAGATGGTTGACCTGGTTAACAACATGTTACTCTTGTCTCTCTGTCTCTTAGATGGTTGACCTGGTTAACAACATGTTACTCTTGTCTCTCTGTCTCTCTGAAGGGTGACCTGGTTAACAACATGTTACTCTTGTCTCTCTGTCTCTCTGAAGGGTGACCTGGTTAACAACATGTTACTCTTGTCTCTCTGTCTCTCTGAAGGGTGACCTGGTTAACAACATGTTACTCTTGTCTCTCTGTCTCTCTGAAGGTTGATCTGGTTAACAACATGTTACTCTTGTCTCTCTGTCTCTTAGAAGGGTGACCTGGTTAACAACATGTTACTCTTGTCTCTCTGTCTCTCTGAAGGTTGATCTGGTTAACAACATGTTACTCTTGTCTCTCTGTCTCTTAGAAGGGTGACCTGTTTAACAACATGTTACTCTTGTCTCTCTGTCTCTTAGAAGGGTGACCTGGTTAACAACATGTTACTCTTGTCTCTTAGAAGGTTGACCTGGTTAACAACATGTTACTCTTGTCTCTCTGTCTCTTAGATGGTTGACCTGGTTAACAACATGTTACTCTTGTCTCTCTGTCTCTTAGAAGGGTGACCTGGTTAACAACATGTTACTCTTGTCTCTCTGTCTCTTAGAAGGGTGATCTGGTTAACAACATGTTACTCTTGTCTCTCTGTCTCTCTGAAGGGTGACCTGGTTAACAACATGTTACTCTTGTCTCTCTGTCTCTCTGAAGGTTGATCTGGTTAACAACATGTTACTCTTGTCTCTCTGTCTCTTAGAAGGGTGACCTGTTTAACAACATGTTACTCTTGTCTCTCTGTCTCTTAGAAGGGTGATCTGGTTAACAACATGTTACTCTTGTCTCTCTGTCTCTTAGAAGGGTGACCTGGTTAACAACATGTTACTCTTGTCTCTCTGTCTCTTAGAAGGGTGATCTGGTTAACAACATGTTACTCTTGTCTCTCTGTCTCTTAGAAGGTTGACCTGGTTAACAACATGTTACTCTTGTCTCTCTGTCTCTCTGAAGGGTGACCTGGTTAACAACATGTTACTCTTGTCTCTCTGAAGGGTGACCTGGTTAACAACATGTTACTCTTGTCTCTCTGTCTCTTAGAAGGGTGACCTGGTTAACAACATGTTACTCTTGTCTCTCTGTCTCTTAGAAGGGTGACCTGGTTAACAACATGTTACTCTTGTCTCTCTGTCTCTTAGAAGGGTGACCTGGTTAACAACATGTTACTCTTGTCTCTCTGTCTCTTAGAAGGGTGACCTGGTTAACAACATGTTACTCTTGTCTCTCTGTCTCTTAGAAGGGTGACCTGGTTAACAACATGTTACTCTTGTCTCTCTGTCTCTTAGAAGGGTGACCTGGTTAACAACATGTTACTCTTGTCTCTCTGTCTCTTAGAAGGGTGACCTGGTTAACAACATGTTACTCTTGTCTCTCTGTCTCTTAGATGGTTGACCTGGTTAATTAACAACATGTTAATCTTGTCTCTCTGTCTCTTAGAAGGGTGACCTGGTTAACAACATGTTACTCTTGTCTCTCTGTCTCTTAGAAGGGTGACCTGGTTAACAACATGTTACTCTTGTCTCTCTGTCTCTTAGATGGTTGACCTGGTTAACAACATGTTACTCTTGTCTCTCTGTCTCTTAGAAGGGTGACCTGGTTAACAACATGTTAATCTTGTCTCTCTGTCTCTTAGATGGTTGACCTGGTTAACAACATGTTACTCTTGTCTCTCTGTCTCTTAGAAGGGTGACCTGGTTAACAACATGTTACTCTTGTCTCTCTGTCTCTCTGAAGGGTGACCTGGTTAACAACATGTTAATCTTGTCTCTCTGTCTCTTAGATGGTTGACCTGGTTAACAACATGTTACTCTTGTCTCTCTGTCTCTTAGAAGGGTGACCTGGTTAACAACATGTTACTCTTGTCTCTCTGTCTCTTAGAAGGGTGACCTGGTTAACAACATGTTACTCTTGTCTCTCTGTCTCTTAGATGGTTGACCTGGTTAACAACATGTTACTCTTGTCTCTCTGTCTCTTAGATGGTTGACCTGGTTAACAACATGTTACTCTTGTCTCTCTGTCTCTTAGAAGGGTGACCTGGTTAACAACATGTTACTCTTGTCTCTCTGTCTCTTAGATGGTTGACCTGGTTAACAACATGTTACTCTTGTCTCTCTGTCTCTTAGATGGTTGACCTGGTTAACAACATGTTAATCTTGTCTCTCTGTCTCTTAGATGGTTGACCTGGTTAACAACATGTTACTCTTGTCTCTCTGTCTCTTAGATGGTTGACCTGGTTAACAACATGTTACTCTTGTCTCTTAGAAGGTTGACCTGGTTAACAACATGTTACTCTTGTCTCTCTGTCTCTTAGATGGTTGACCTGGTTAACAACATGTTACTCTTGTCTCTCTGTCTCTTAGAAGGTTGACCTGGTTAACAACATGTTACTCTTGTCTCTTAGATGGTTGACCTGGTTAACAACATGTTACTCTTGTCTCTCTGTCTCTTAGATGGTTGACCTGGTTAACAACATGTTACTCTTGTCTCTCTGTCTCTTAGATGGTTGACCTGGTTAACAACATGTTACTCTTGTCTCTCTGTCTCTTAGAAGGGTGACCTGGTTAACAACATGTTACTCTTGTCTCTCTGTCTCTTAGAAGGGTGACCTGGTTAACAACATGTTACTCTTGTCTCTCTGTCTCTTAGATGGTTGACCTGGTTAACAACATGTTACTCTTGTCTCTCTGTCTCTCTGAAGGTTGATCTGGTTAACAACATGTTACTCTTGTCTCTCTGTCTCTTAGAAGGGTGATCTGGTTAACAACATGTTACTCTTGTCTCTCTGTCTCTTAGAAGGGTGATCTGGTTAACAACATGTTACTCTTGTCTCTCTGTCTCTTAGAAGGGTGACCTGGTTAACAACATGTTACTCTTGTCTCTCTGTCTCTTAGAAGGGTGATCTGGTTAACAACATGTTACTCTTGTCTCTCTGTCTCTTAGAAGGTTGACCTGGTTAACAACATGTTACTCTTGTCTCTCTGTCTCTCTGAAGGGTGACCTGGTTAACAACATGTTACTCTTGTCTCTCTGAAGGGTGACCTGGTTAACAACATGTTACTCTTGTCTCTCTGTCTCTTAGAAGGGTGACCTGGTTAACAACATGTTACTCTTGTCTCTCTGTCTCTTAGAAGGGTGACCTGGTTAACAACATGTTACTCTTGTCTCTCTGTCTCTTAGAAGGGTGACCTGGTTAACAACATGTTACTCTTGTCTCTCTGTCTCTTAGAAGGGTGACCTGGTTAACAACATGTTACTCTTGTCTCTCTGTCTCTTAGAAGGGTGACCTGGTTAACAACATGTTACTCTTGTCTCTCTGTCTCTTAGAAGGGTGACCTGGTTAACAACATGTTACTCTTGTCTCTCTGTCTCTTAGAAGGGTGACCTGGTTAACAACATGTTACTCTTGTCTCTCTGTCTCTTAGATGGTTGACCTGGTTAATTAACAACATGTTAATCTTGTCTCTCTGTCTCTTAGAAGGGTGACCTGGTTAACAACATGTTACTCTTGTCTCTCTGTCTCTTAGAAGGGTGACCTGGTTAACAACATGTTACTCTTGTCTCTCTGTCTCTTAGATGGTTGACCTGGTTAACAACATGTTACTCTTGTCTCTCTGTCTCTTAGAAGGGTGACCTGGTTAACAACATGTTAATCTTGTCTCTCTGTCTCTTAGATGGTTGACCTGGTTAACAACATGTTACTCTTGTCTCTCTGTCTCTTAGAAGGGTGACCTGGTTAACAACATGTTACTCTTGTCTCTCTGTCTCTCTGAAGGGTGACCTGGTTAACAACATGTTAATCTTGTCTCTCTGTCTCTTAGATGGTTGACCTGGTTAACAACATGTTACTCTTGTCTCTCTGTCTCTTAGAAGGGTGACCTGGTTAACAACATGTTACTCTTGTCTCTCTGTCTCTTAGAAGGGTGACCTGGTTAACAACATGTTACTCTTGTCTCTCTGTCTCTTAGATGGTTGACCTGGTTAACAACATGTTACTCTTGTCTCTCTGTCTCTTAGATGGTTGACCTGGTTAACAACATGTTACTCTTGTCTCTCTGTCTCTTAGAAGGGTGACCTGGTTAACAACATGTTACTCTTGTCTCTCTGTCTCTTAGATGGTTGACCTGGTTAACAACATGTTACTCTTGTCTCTCTGTCTCTTAGATGGTTGACCTGGTTAACAACATGTTAATCTTGTCTCTCTGTCTCTTAGATGGTTGACCTGGTTAACAACATGTTACTCTTGTCTCTCTGTCTCTTAGATGGTTGACCTGGTTAACAACATGTTACTCTTGTCTCTTAGAAGGTTGACCTGGTTAACAACATGTTACTCTTGTCTCTCTGTCTCTTAGATGGTTGACCTGGTTAACAACATGTTACTCTTGTCTCTCTGTCTCTTAGAAGGTTGACCTGGTTAACAACATGTTACTCTTGTCTCTTAGATGGTTGACCTGGTTAACAACATGTTACTCTTGTCTCTCTGTCTCTTAGATGGTTGACCTGGTTAACAACATGTTACTCTTGTCTCTCTGTCTCTTAGATGGTTGACCTGGTTAACAACATGTTACTCTTGTCTCTCTGTCTCTTAGAAGGGTGACCTGGTTAACAACATGTTACTCTTGTCTCTCTGTCTCTTAGAAGTTTGATCTGGTTAACAACATGTTACTCTTGTCTCTCTGTCTCTTAGAAGGGTGACCTGGTTAACAACATGTTACTCTTGTCTCTCTGTCTCTTAGAAGGGTGACCTGGTTAACAACATGTTACTCTTGTCTCTCTGTCTCTCTGAAGGTTGATCTGGTTAACAACATGTTACTCTTGTCTCTCTGTCTCTTAGAAGGTTGACCTGGTTAACAACATGTTACTCTTGTCTCTCTGTCTCTTAGAAGGGTGACCTGGTTAACAACATGTTACTCTTGTCTCTCTGTCTCTTAGAAGGGTGACCTGGTTAACAACATGTTACTCTTGTCTCTCTGTCTCTTAGAAGGTTGATCTGGTTAACAACATGTTACTCTTGTCTCTTAGAAGGTTGACCTGGTTAACAACATGTTACTCTTGTCTCTCTGTCTCTTAGATGGTTGACCTGGTTAACAACATGTTACTCTTGTCTCTCTGTCTCTTAGAAGGTTGACCTGGTTAACAACATGTTACTCTTGTCTCTCTGTCTCTTAGATGGTTGACCTGGTTAACAACATGTTACTCTTGTCTCTCTGTCTCTTAGAAGGTTGACCTGGTTAACAACATGTTACTCTTGTCTCTCTGTCTCTTAGAAGGTTGACCTGGTTAACAACATGTTACTCTTGTCTCTTAGAAGGTTGATCTGGTTAACAACATGTTACTCTTGTCTCTCTGTCTCTTAGAAGGGTGACCTGGTTAACAACATGTCACTCTTGTCTCTCTGTCTCTTAGATGGTTGACCTGGTTAACAACATGTTACTCTTGTCTCTCTGTCTCTTAGATGGTTGACCTGGTTAACAACATGTTACTCTTGTCTCTCTGTCTCTTAGAAGGTTGACCTGGTTAACAACATGTTACTCTTGTCTCTCTGTCTCTCTGAAGGGTGACCTGGTTAACAACATGTTACTCTTGTCTCTCTGTCTCTTAGATGGTTGACCTGGTTAACAACATGTTACTCTTGTCTCTCTGTCTCTTAGATGGCTGACCTGGTTAACAACATGTTACTCTTGTCTCTCTGTCTCTTAGATGGTTGACCTGGTTAACAACATGTTACTCTTGTCTCTCTGTCTCTTAGAAGGGTGACCTGGTTAACAACATGTTACTCTTGTCTCTTAGAAGGGTGACCTGGTTAACATGTTACTCTTGTCTCTCTGTCTCTTAGAAGGTTGATCTGGTTAACAACATGTTACTCTTGTCTCTCTGTCTCTCTGAAGGGTGACCTGGTTAACATGTTACTCTTGTCTCTCTGTCTCTTAGAAGGGTGACCTGGTTAACAACATGTTACTCTTGTCTCTCTGTCTCTTAGAAGGTTGACCTGGTTAACAACATGTTACTCTTGTCTCTCTGTCTCTTAGAAGGGTGACCTGGTTAACAACATGTTACTCTTGTCTCTCTGTCTCTTAGAAGGGTGACCTGGTTAACAACATGTTACTCTTGTCTCTCTGTCTCTTAGAAGGGTGACCTGGTTAACAACATGTTACTCTTGTCTCTCTGTCTCTTAGAAGGGTGACCTGGTTAACAACATGTTACTCTTGTCTCTCTGTCTCTTAGAAGGGTGACCTGGTTAACAACATGTTACTCTTGTCTCTCTGTCTCTTAGAAGGGTGACCTGGTTAACAACATGTTACTCTTGTCTCTCTGTCTCTTAGAAGGTTGACCTGGTTAACAACATGTTACTCTTGTCTCTCTGTCTCTTAGATGGTTGACCTGGTTAACAACATGTTACTCTTGTCTCTCTGTCTCTTAGAAGGGTGACCTGGTTAACAACATGTTACTCTTGTCTCTCTGTCTCTCTGAAGGGTGACCTGGTTAACAACATGTTACTCTTGTCTCTCTGTCTCTCTGAAGGGTGACCTGGTTAACAACATGTTACTCTTGTCTCTCTGTCTCTCTGAAGGGTGACCTGGTTAACAACATGTTACTCTTGTCTCTCTGTCTCTTAGAAGGTTGATCTGGTTAACAACATGTTACTCTTGTCTCTCTGTCTCTTAGAAGGGTGACCTGGTTAACAACATGTTACTCTTGTCTCTCTGTCTCTCTGAAGGTTGATCTGGTTAACAACATGTTACTCTTGTCTCTCTGTCTCTTAGAAGGGTGACCTGTTTAACAACATGTTACTCTTGTCTCTCTGTCTCTTAGAAGGGTGACCTGGTTAACAACATGTTACTCTTGTCTCTTAGAAGGTTGACCTGGTTAACAACATGTTACTCTTGTCTCTCTGTCTCTTAGATGGTTGACCTGGTTAACAACATGTTACTCTTGTCTCTCTGTCTCTTAGAAGGGTGACCTGGTTAACAACATGTTACTCTTGTCTCTCTGTCTCTTAGAAGGGTGATCTGGTTAACACATGTTACTCTTGTCTCTCTGTCTCTCTGAAGTGTGACCTGGTTAACAACATGTTACTCTTGTCTCTCTGTCTCTCTGAAGGGTGACTCTGGTTAACAACATGTTACTCTTGTCTCTCTGTCTCTTAGAAGGGTGACCTGGTTAACAACATGTTACTCTTGTCTCTCTGTCTCTTAGAAGGGTGATCTGGTTAACAACATGTTACTCTTGTCTCTCTGTCTCTTAGAAGGGTGACCTGGTTAACAACATGTTACTCTTGTCTCTCTGTCTCTTAGAATGGTGATCCTGGTTAACAACATGTTACTCTTGTCTCTCTGTCTCTTAGAAGGGTGACCTGGTTAACAACATGTTACTCTTGTCTCTCTGTCTCTTAGAAGGGTGACCTGGTTAACAACATGTTACTCTTGCCTCTGTCTCTTAGAAGGGTGACCTGGTTAACAACATGTTACTCTTGTCTCTCTGTCTCTTAGAAGGGTGACCTGGTTAACAACATGTTACTCTTGTCTCTCTGTCTCTTAGAAGGGTGGACCTGGTTAACAACATGTTACTCTTGTCTCTCTGTCCTCTTAGAAGGGTGACCTGGTAACAACATGTTACTCTTGTCTCTCTGTCTCTTAGAAGGGTGACCTGGTTAACAACATGTTACTCTTGTCTCTCTGTCTCTTAGAAGGGTGACCTGGTTAACAACATGTTACTCTTGTCTCTCTGTCTCTTAGAAGGGTTGACCTGGTTAACAACATGTTACTCTTGTCTCTCTGTCTCTTAGAAGGGTGACCTGGTTAACAACATGTTACTCTTGTCTCTCTGTCTCTTAGAAGGGTGACCTGGTTAACAACATGTTACTCTTGTCTCTCTGTCTCTTAGAAGGGTGACCTGGTTAACAACATGTTACTCTTGTCTCTCTGTCTCTTAGAAGGGTGACCTGGTTAACAACATGTTACTCTTGTCTCTCTGTCTCTTAGAAGGGTGACCTGGTTAACAACATGTTACTCTTGTCTCTCTGTCTCTTAGAAGGGTGACCTGGTTAACAACATGTTACTCTTGTCTCTCTGTCTCTTAGAAGGGTGACCTGGTTAACAACATGTTACTCTTGTCTCTCTGTCTCTTAGAAGGGTTGACCTGGTTAACAACATGTTACTCTTGTCTCTCTGTCTCTTAGAAGGGTGACCTGGTTAACAACATGTTACTCTTGTCTCTCTGTCTCTTAGAAGGGTGACCTGGTTAACAACATGTTACTCTTGTCTCTCTGTCTCTTAGAAGGGTGACCTGGTTAACAACATGTTACTCTTGTCTCTCTGTCTCTCTAGAAGGTGACCTGGTTAACAACATGTTACTCTTGTCTCTCTGTCTCTTAGAAGGGTGACCTGGTTAACAACATGTTACTCTTGTCTCTCTGTCTTAGAATGGTGACCTGGTAACAACATGTTACTCTGTCTCTCTGTCTCTTAGAAGGTTGACCTGGTAACAACTGTTACTCTTGTCTCTCTGTCTCTTAGAAGGTTGACCTGGTTAACAACATGTTACTCTTGTCTCTCTGTCTCTTAGAAGGTTGATCTGGTTAACAACATGTTACTCTTGTCTCTCTGTCTCTTAGAAGGTTGACCTGGTTAACAACATGTTACTCTTGTCTCTCTGTCTCTTAGAAGGGTGACCTGGTTAACAACATGTTACTCTTGTCTCTCTGTCTCTCTGAAGGGTGTACCTGGTTACAACATCGTTACTCTTGTCTCTCTGTCTCTTAGAACGGGTGATTCTGGTTAACTACATGTTACTCTTGTCTCTCTGTCTCTTAGAAGGTGGTACCTGGTTAACAACATGTTACTCTTGTCTCTCTGTCTCTTAGATGGTTGACCTGGTTAACAACATGTTACTCTTGTTCTCTGTCTCTTAGAAGTGGTGACCTGGTTAACAACATGTTTACTCTTTCTCTCTGTCTCTCTAAAGGGTGACCTGGTTAACAACATGGTTCTCTTGTCCTCTAGTCTGGTTGACCTGTTAACAACATGTTACTCTTGTCTTCTGTCATCTTGATCCTGGTTAACAACATGTTACTCTTGTCTCTCTGTCTCTTAGAAGGGTGGATCTGGTTAACAACATTTTCTCTGTCTCTCTGTCTCTTAGTATTGACCTGGTTAACACATGTTACTACTTGTTCTGCTCTGTCTCTTAGAAGGTGCTGGTTAACAACATTTTCTCTTGTCTCTCTGTCTCTTAGAAGGGTGACCTGGTTAACACATGTTACTCTTGTCTCTCTGTCTCTCTGAAGTGACCTGGTTAACAACATGTTACTCCTTTCTCTGTCCTCTTAGAGGGTTGCCTGGTTAACAACATGTTACTCTTGTCTCTCTGTCTCTTAGATGGTTGACCTAGTTAACACATGTTACTCTTGTCTCTCTGTCTCTTAGAAGGTTGACCTGGTTAACAACATGTTACTCTTGTCTCTCTCCTCTGGGACGGAGGTTCACCTTCCAGCAGGACAATGACCCTATGCATTCTGGCCTAACCGCAAACACTTTAGTGTTTTAAAGGTGAAACATTTTAAATGTCTTGGAAATGCCTTTCCAATTCCCAGACCTAATCCCCAAAAATTTTTTGAGATTCCCTGTGGGTATGACTCTAAAGATTGCTGTACAACCAGAAGAACCCATACCAACTGAAGGAGCTGGGGCAGAGTTTTTTGCCTTGAAGAATGTGGGTCAAAAATCCCAGTGCCCTAAAATAATGCCAACCCGCTTAGACATAGACAACTACCCCAAGAGACTTGCAGCTGAAAATTGCCTGCAAAAGGTGTTTTCCATCCTACAAAGTAATTTCGACTATTGGGGGGAGGGGTGGTGGGGTGAATGGTTATGCACGCTCAAGTTCTGTTTTTTCTTCTTATTTCTTGTTTGTTTCACCAAAAAACATATTTTCCATCTTCAAAGTGGTAGTCATGTTGTGTAATTCAAATGATACAAAACCCCCAAAAATCTATTTTAATTCCAGGGTATAAGGCAACAAAATAGGAAAAATTCCAAGGGGGTGAATACTGTCGCAAACCACTATATGTTACAGATGTGATGTGATGTTGTGTTATGTTAGAGATGTGATGTTGTTACAGTTGTGTTACAGATGTGATGTGATGTCCCATGTGGCTCAGTTGGTAGAGCATGGTGTTGGTAGAGCATGGTGCTGGGTTGTGGGTTCGATTCCCACAGCCCTGGCGTATGCACTCACTACTACAAATCGCTCTGGATAAGAGCGTCTGCTAAATGACTAAAATGTCAAATGTAAACGTCGTTACAGTGATGATATAGTAGTTACCTGATGGAAGCCCAGGTAGTCTTGGATAGTAGGAGAGGCATAGAACACATGTCCCTCAGCTGTGACCACCAGCACAAAGCCATTCAGAGCCTGCAAGACCAGATACAGTGTTAATACAGTAATGCACACTCTCACTATATAACATTTAATTTGACTGCTCCAGACGAGCTTCAAAAACAAACGCATTAATGACAGGGTTGCATTAAAGAGGACATTTTGTTCATCTGGGTATTATAATCTGGCAACCTGTTTACTACGGGGGTATTATCATCTGGCAACCTGTTTACTACGGGGGTATTATAATCTGGCAACCTGTTTACTACATGGGTATTATAACCTGGCAACCTGTTTACTACGGGGGTATTATAATCTGGCAACCTGTTTACTACGGGGGTATTATCATCTGGCAACCTGTTTACTACGGGGGTATTATAATCTGGCAACCTGTTTACTACGGGGGTATTATAATCTGGCAACCTGTTTACTATGGGGGTATTATAATCTGTCACCCTGTTTACTATGGGGGTATTATAATCTGGCAACCTGTTTACTATAGGAGTATTATAATCTGGCAACCTGTTTACTATAGGAGTATTATAATCTGGCAACCTGTTTACTACGGGGGTATTATCATCTGGCAACCTGTTTACTACGGGGGTATTATAATCTGGCAACCTGTTTACTACGGTGGTATTATAATCTGTCACCCTGTTTACTATGGGGGTATTATAATCTGGCAACCTGTTTACTATAGGAGTATTATAATCTGGCAACCTGTTTACTACGGGGGTATTATCATCTGGCAACCTGTTTACTACGGGGGTATTATAATCTGGCAACCTGTTTACTACGGGGGTATTATAACTTGGCAACCTGTTTACTACAGGGGTATTATAATCTGTCACCCTGTTTACTACATGGGTATTATAACCTGGCAACCTGTTTACTACGGGGGTATTATAATCTGGCAACCTGTTTACAATGGGGGTATTATAATCTGGCAACCTGTTTACTACGGGGGTATTATAATCTGGCAACCTGTTTACTATGGGGGTATTATAATCTGGCAACCTGTTTACTACGGGGGTATTATAATCTGGCAACCTGTTTACTACGGGGGTATTATAACCTGTCAACCTGTTTACTACGGGGGTATTATAATCTGGCAACCTGTTTACTATAGGAGTATTATAATCTGGCAACCTGTTTACTATGGGGGTATTATAATCTGTCAACCTGTTTACTATGGGGGTATTATAATCTGGCAACCTGTTTACTATGGGGGTATTATAATCTGGCAACCTGTTTACTACGGGGGTATTATAACTTGGCAACCTGTTTACTACAGGGGTATTATAATCTGTCACCCTGTTTACTACATGGGTATTATAACCTGGCAACCTGTTTACTACGGGGGTATTATAATCTGGCAACCTGTTTACAATGGGGGTATTATAATCTGGCAACCTGTTTACTACGGGGGTATTATAATCTGGCAACCTGTTTACTACGGGGGTATTATAATCTGGCAACCTGTTTACTATGGGGGTATTATAATCTGGCAACCTGTTTACTACGGGGGTATTATAACCTGGCAACCTGTTTACTACGGGGGTATTATAATCTGTCAACCTGTTTACTATGGGGGTATTATAACCTGGCAACCTGTTTACTACGGGGGTATTATAATCTGTCACCCTGTTTACTACATGGGTATTATAACCTGGCAACCTGTTTACTACGGGGGTATTATAATCTGGCAACCTGTTTACTATGGGGGTATTATAATCTGGCAACCTGTTCTATGGGGTATTATAATCTGGCAACCTGTTTACTACGGGGGTTATTATAACCTGGCAACCTGTTTACTACGGGGTATTATAATCTGTCAACCTGTTTTTACTACGGGGGTATTATAATCTGCAACCTGTTACTATGGGGGTATTATAATCTGTCAACCTGTTTACTATGGGTATTATATCTGTCAACTGTTTACTATGGGGGTATTATAATCTGTCAACCTGTTTACTACGGGGGTATTATAATCTGTCAACCTGTTTACTATGGGGGTATTATAATCTGTCAACCTGTTTACTACGGGGGTATTATAACCTGTCAACCTGTTTACTACGGGGGTATTATAACCTGGCAACCTGTTTACTACCGGGGTATTATAATCTGTCACCTGTTACTAGGGGTATTATAATCTGTCAACCTGTTTACTATGGGGGTATTATAATCTGTCAACCTGTTTACTACGGGGGTATTATAATCTGGCAACCTGTTTACTATGGGGGTATTATAATCTGGCAACCTGTTTACTACGGGGGTATTATAACCTGGCAACCTGTTTACTACGGGGGTATTATAATCTGTCAACCTGTTTACTACGGGGGTATTATAATCTGGCAACCTGTTTACTACGGGGGTATTATAATCTGGCAACCTGTTTACTACAGGGGTATTATAATCTAGCACCCTGTTTACTATGGGGGTATTATAATCTGGCAACCTGTTTACTATGGGGGTATTATAATCTGTCACCCTGTTTACTATGGGGGTATTATAATCTGGCACCCTGTTTACTACAGGAGTATTATAATCTGGCAACCTGTTTACTATGGGGGTATTATCATCTGGCAACCTGTTTACTATAGGAGTATTATAATCTGGCAACCTGTTTACTATGGGGGTATTATAATCTGGCACCCTGTTTACTATGGGGGTATTATAATCTGGCAACCTGTTTACTACGGGGGTATTATAACCTGGCAACCTGTTTACTACGGGGGTATTATAATCTGGCAACCTGTTTACTACGGGGGTATTATAATCTGGCAACCTGTTTACTATGGGTGTCACGCCTGCTCCAGCTCCCCGGCGCATGAGGGCGCCAGGCTACCCAGCATTGTGCACTCCTGCCACCATCATTACACACACCTGCCTTCTCCCCGTCACGCGCATCAGTGATTATTGGACTCAATCACCTCTGTCATTACCTCCCCTATATCTGTCTGGTTCCCCGCTCTATTCCCTGCTTCTGCATTGATTGTCATATGTCCTTGTTTACCCGTGTGCCGACGCTGTTCCTCATTAAAATGTTCAACTTCCCCTACCTGCTTCTCATCTCCGGCGTTGGTCCTAACAATGGGGGTATTATAATCTGGCAACCTGTTTACTGTCTATCACAGTTCCCTCTGCATTGACTGATGATCATACCAGCCTCCATCTTGAGAGAGGAATCCCAAACATGCCAGTCATCGTTTGGTGTGAAAATGTACCTGACATCTGAGAATGAGAAAACAGCGTGCTAGAGCACTGGGCGAGCGTTCGCTTTGTTAAGCGTAGTAAACCGTGACCAGGCCTTGGCAGGAAGTACCACGACAACCTATTTCACCTGTCAGACAACCTATTTCACCTGTCAGACAACCTATTTCACCTGTCAAAACTTCCTGCTAAATGGATGCTCCTGGATTATAACTCAATCCACCTGGATTAACAATAGCATGAACAATGTCTGGGTCTTTACCTACTCGTCTGCCAGCCAGTAGTCTCTCATGACTTTTAACATTCAAAACTGGCCAGCACCCACAGAGGATTTGGTTCTGGGTGCTGAGATGTCTGTCAGTCAATCAAGACATTTAGACACTATGGGCCCATCCCAAACTGCTCTCTGTCTGTCTGTCTGTACTGTGCCATGTTGTACCTGGAGAAGTAGGTCCCCCTCGGAGAAGGTTGGGGCGTTCATCCCATTCATGTTCAGGCCATCCCCCCCAGGAAACAGGACACTGCTTTTCTTCATGGTTGCTGCAGACAGAGAGGGAGAACAACAAGCTCACATCAGCACGCTATCCAGAAAGCAATACACACAGGAATCTGGGGTTTCTGGGGTCTGGATATTTGGAACTTTCACCTGCCCTAAGCCAACTCTTCTGAGTTTATGTTCCCATCTCTCTCTCACCCTTTTTCACTCTGTCTGCCCCTCATTCTGTCCTTCTTCCAAAATTCACTCACTCACTCCCTTCCTCCCACTTGAGAAACAGGGATACCTAGTCAGTTGCACAACTGAATGCATCTTCTGCATTTAACCCAACCCCTCTGAATCAGAGAGGTGCGGGGGGATGCCTTAATCCATGTCATCAGCGCCCGGGGAGCAGTTGTTGTTGGAGGTTAACTGCCTTGCTCAAAGGCAGAATGAAATATTTTTTTCCACTTTGCCGGCTCGGGGGTTCGAACGAACAACCTTTTGGTTACTGGCCCAACGCTCTTAACCGCTAGGCTACCTGCCTATCCTCAATTACCCATTTCCTCTCTCTCTCTTTCTCTCTCCTTCCCTCCCAGTGCCTCAACTCTCTCCCTCCCTCTCACTGCCCCAACTCCCTCTCTCCCTCCCTCCCTCTCACTGCCCCAACTCCCTCTCTCCCTCCCTCCCTCTCACTGCCCCAACTCCCTCTCACTGCCCCAACTCTCTCTCTCCCTCCCTCTCACTGCCCCAACTCCCTCTATCCCTCCCTCTCACTGCCCCAGCTCTCTGTCTCCCTCCCTCCCTCTCACTGCCCCAACTCCCTCTCACTGCCCCAACTCTCTCGCTCCCTCCCTCTCACTGCCCAAACTCCCTCTAACCACTCCTCTCTCTCACTGCCAACTCCCTCTCTCCCTCTCACTGCCCCAACTCCCTCCCTCCCTCCGCCCCAACTCCCTCCCTCCCTCTCACTGCCCCAACTCCCTCCCTCCCTCTCACTGCCCCAACTCACTCCCTCCCTCCCTCCCACTGCCCCAACTCCCTCCCTCCCTCCCTCTCACTGCCCCAACTCCCTCCCTCCCTCCCACTGCCCCAACTCCCTCCCTCCCTCCCTCCGCCCCAACTCCCTCTCAACCTCTCACTGCCCCAACTCCCTCCCTCCCTCCCACTGCCCCAACTCCCTCCCTCCCTCCGCCCCAACTCCCTCTAACCACTCCTCCCTCTCACAATGTGCAAATGATTAAAGTACAAAAGAGAAAATAAATAAACATAAATATGGGTTGTATTTACAATGGTGTTTGTTATTCACTGGTTGCCCTTTTCTTGTGGCAACAGGTCACAAATGTTTATCAAAACCTGGTTTGTTTTCAAATTCTTTGTGGATCTGTGTAATCTGAGGGAAATATGTGTCTCTAATATGGTCATACATTTGGCAGGAGGTTAGGAAGTGCAGCTCAGTTTCCACCTCATTGTGTGGGCAGTGTGCACATAGCCTGTCTTCTCTTGAGAGCCATGTCTGCCTATGGCAGCCTTTCTCAATAGCAAGGCTATGCTCACTGAGTCTGACCCAAACTTAAGGAAAGCTTTGACTATGTACAGTCACAGTGGTCAGGTATTTTGCCACTGTGTACTCTCTATTTAGGGCCAAATAGCATTCTAGTTTGCTATGTTTTTTTGTTAATTCTTTCCATGTGTCAAGTAATTATCTTTTTGTTTTCTCATGATTTGGTTGGGTCGAATTGTGTTGCTGTCCTGGGGTTCTGTGGGGTCTGTTTGTGAACAGAGCCCCAGGACCAGCTTGCTTAGGGGACTTTTCTCCAGGTTCATCTCTCTGTAGGTGATGGCTTTGTTATGGAAGGTTTGGGAATCGCTTTCTTTTAGGTGGTTGTAGAATTCAACGGCTCTTTTCTGGATTTTGATAATTAGCGGGTATCGGCCTAATTCTGCTCTGTATGCATTATTTGGTATTTTATGTTGTACACTGAAGATATTTTTGCAGATTTCTGCATGCAGAGTCTCAATTTGGTGTTTGTCCCATTTTGTGAATTCTTGGTTGGTGAGCGGACCCCAGACCTCACAACCATAAAGGGAAATGGGTTCTATAACTGATTAAAGTATTTTTAGGCAGATCCTAATTGGTATGTTGAATTGTTCCTTTTGATGGTATAGAAAGGCTGCCATTCTTGTCTCAGATCGTTCACAGCTTTGTGGAAGTTACCTGTGGCGCTGATGTTTAGGCCAAGGTATGTATAGTTTGTGTGCTCTAGGGCAACGGTGTCTAGATGGAATTTGTATATTTGTGGCCTGCTGGAGGTCATTTTGCAGGGCTCTGGCAGTACTCCTCCTTGCACAAAGGCGGAGGTAGCGGTCCTGCTGCTGGGTTGTTGCCCTCCTTCGGCCTCCTCCACGTCTCCTGATGTACTGGCCTGTCTCCTGGTAGCGCCTCCATGCTCTGGACACTACGCTGACAGACACAGCAAACCTTCTTGCCACAGCTCGCATTGATGTGCCATCCTGGATGAGCTGCACTACCTGAGCCACTTGTGTGGGTTGTAGACTCCGTCTCATGCTACCACTAGAGTGAGAGCACCGCCAGCATTCAAAAGTGACCAAAACATCAGCCAGGAAGCATAGGAACTGAGAAGTGGTCTGTGGTCACCACCTGCAGAAGCACTCCTTTATTGGGGGTGTCTTGCTAATTGCCTATAATTTCCACCTTTTGTCTATTCCATTTGCACAACAGCATGTGAAATTTATTGTCAATCAGTGTTGCTTCCTAAGTGGACAGTTTGATTTCACAGAAGTGTGATTGACTTGGAGTTACATTGTGTTGTTTAAGTGTTCCCTTTATTTTTTTGAGCAGTGTATATGTTGAAGAGGGTGGGGCTTAAGCTGCATCCCTGTCTCACTCCAGGGTCCTGTGGGAAGAAATGTGTGTTTTTTCAACATTTTAACCGCACACTTGCTGTTTGTGTACATGGATTTTATAATGTCGTATGTTTTTCCCACCAACACCACTTTCCATCAATTTGTATAGCAGACCCTCATGCCAAATTGAGTCGAATGATTTTTTTTTAAATCAACAAAGCATGAAAATACTTTGCCTTTGTTTTGGTTTGTTTGTTTGTCAATTAGGGTGTGCAGTGTGAATACGTGGTCTGTCGTAAGATAAGCCAATTTGACATTAGCTCAGTACATTGTTTTCACTGAGGAAATGTATGAGTCTGCTGTTAATTATAATGCAGAGGATTTTCCCAAGGTTGCTGTTGACGCATATCCCACAGATAAAATATATTGGGGTCAAATTTGTCTCCACTTTTGTGGATTGGGGTGATCAGTCCTTGGTTTCAAATATTGGGGAAGATGCCAGAGCTAAGGATGATGTTAAAGAGTTTTATTACAGCCAATTGTAATTTGTTGTCTGTATATTTTATCATTTCATTGAGGATACCATCAACACCACAGGCCTTTTTGGGATGGAGGGTTTTTATTTTGTCCTGTAGTTCATTCAAGGTAATTGGAGAATCCAGTGGGTTCTGGTAGTCTTTAATAGTTGATTCAAGATTTGTATTTGATCATGTAAACTCAGCAAAAAAGAAACGTCCTCTCACTGTCAACTGTGTTTATTTTCAGCAAACTTAACATGTGTAAATATTTCTATGAACATAACAAGATTCAACAACTGAGACATAAACTGAACAAGTTCCACAGACATGTGACTAACATAAATGGAATAATGTGTCCCTGAACAAAGAGGGGGTCAAAAGTAACAGTCAGTATCTGGTGTGGCCACCAGCTGCATTAAGTACTGCAGTACATCTCCTCCTCATGGACTGCAACAGATTTGCCAGTTCTTGCTGTGAGATGTTACCCCACTCTTCCACCAAGGCACCTGCAAGTTCCAAGACATTTCTGGGGGGAATGGCCCTAGCCCTCACCCTCCGATCCAACAGGTCTCAGGCGTGCTCAATGGGATTGAGATCCGGGCTCTTCGCTGGCCATGGCAGAACACTGACATTCCTGTCTTGCAGGAAATCATGCACAGAACGAGCAGTATGGCTGGTGGCATTGTCATGCTGGAGGGTCATGTCAGGATGATCCTGCACGAAGGGTACCACATGTTACGTTCCCCAGTTTCTGTGTTGTAGCTTTTGTATTTGAGTGTGTGTGTTTCAGGAGATGGCTTCCTGGAAGCCTCCCCAACCAACTGATTGGTCGACCCCAGGCTAATTGATGATTGGAGCTGACTCCGCCCCCTCGTCAAGAAGCAGCTGACTCTAATCACCATTGCCACCTGAAGATATAAAGCCAGTGTTCTGTTCAGGAGAAAAAGAGAAATGATTGGAGGTTAGAGGGAGATTGAATATTTTGGAGAAAAGATTAGAGGGAGATTGAATGTTTTGGAGAAATCATTAGAAAGAGTTCTGTGTTTGTTGCTTTGTCAAAGCTTCTTTAGTGGCCTGAGTTAGTTTACTCAGTTTTGTTGTAAAGTGTTTGTGAAATTGTTAATAATTATTCTGTTTCATTTGTTCCCAGGGGGGAAGGGGAAGGCACTTAGGGAGTGCTTAGGCAAGAGGCCCGAGGGCATACATATACCCGTAGTATATTCAATGTCTAGGCACACTAGGTAAGACCTGGGCAGACCACCCCCTGTATTTTGGTTAGGGCACCAGGTGGTGCTAAGTTAGGTAAGTAGTGGGTAGGCAGGTTAGATAGGAGAGGGGGAGCTTTGATATTTACTTTCTTTGCTTTGGTTCCGTCCAGCCCCTTTTCCCCATATTACCGTGTAGGAAATAAATCCTAGTAAACGGTAAATTCTGACTTTTGTCATCCTTACTCGCACCTACAGTCCATACCTCTTTCGCTTCACGGGGAGTTGAGTTGTAGCAGGGTGTTGCGTTCCCTCTTCTCAGAGGCGTGCGTAACACCACATGAGGGAGGAGGATGTCTTCCCTGTAACGTACAGCGTTGAGATTGCCTGCAATGACAACAAGCTCAGTCCGATGATGCTGTGACACACCGCCCCAGACCATGACAAACCCTCCACCTCCAAATCGATCCCGTTCCAGATTACAGGCCTCGATTTACCGGTCATTCCTTCGATGATAAACGCGAATCTGACCATCACCCCTGGTGAGACAAAACCGTGACTCGTCAGTCTAGAGAACTTTTCGCCAGTCCTGTCTGGTCCAGCGACAGTGGGTTTGTGCCCATAGGCGACGTTGTTGCCGGTGATGTCTGGTGAGGACCTGCCTTACAACAGGCCTACAAGTCCTCAGTCCAGCCTCTCTCAGCCTATTGCGGACAGTCTGAGCACTGATGGAAGGATTGCGCGTTCCTGGTGTAACTCAGGCAGTTGTTGTTGCCATCCTGTACCTGTCCCGCAGGTGTGATGTTTGGATGTACCGATCCTGTGCAGGTGTTGTTACACGTGGTCTGCCACTGTGAAGACGATCAGCTGTCTGTCCTGTCTCCCTGTAGCGCTGTCTTAGGCGTCTCACAGTACGGACATTGCAATTTATTGCCCTGGCCACATCTGCAGTCCTCATGCCTCCTTGCAGCATGCCTAAGGCACGTTCATGCAGATGAGCAGGGACCCTGGGCATCTTTCTTTTGGTGTTTTTCAGTCAGTAGAAAGGCCTCTTTAGTGTCCTACGTTTTCATAACTGTGACCTTAATTGCCTACCGTCTGTAAGCTGTTAGTGTCTTAATGACCGTTCCACAGGTGCATGTTCATAAATTGTTTATGGTTCATTGAACAAGCATGGGAAACCGTGTTTAAACCCATTTAAAATGAAGATCTGTGTAGTTATTTGTATTTTTACGAATTGTCTTTGAAAGACAGGGTCCTGAAAAAGGACGTTTCTTTTTTGCTAAGTTTATATGTTTTTGCTGTTTGTTCTTTGTTATAGAGCCAAAAAGATTGGAGAAGTGGTTTACCCATACATCTCCATTTTGGATAGATAATTCTTCGTGTTGTTGTTTGTTTAGTGTTTTCCAATCTTCCCAGAAGTGGTTAGAGTCTATGGATTCTTCAATTACATTGAGCTGATTTCTAGACGTGCTGTTCCATCTTTTCTGTAGTGTATTTCTGTAATATTTTAGTGATTCACCATAGTGAAGGTGTAGACCCAGGTTTTCTGGGTCTCTATGTTTTTGGTTGGACAGGTTTCTCAATTCTTTCTTAGGTTTTTGCATTCTTCATCAAACCATTTGTCATTGTTGTTAATTTTCTTCGGTTTTCTGTTTGATTTGATAGGGTAGCTGAGAGGTCAAATATACTGTTAAGATTTTCTACTGCCAAGTTTACACCTTCACTATTACAGTGGAACATTTTGTCCAGGAAGTAGTCTAAAACGGATTGAATTTGTTGTTGCCTAATTGTTTTTTTGGTAGGTTTCCACACTACATCCCTTCCATCTATAGCATTTCTTATTATTACTCAGTTCCTTTGGCTTTGATGCCTCATGATTGTGTTTTGCTCTGTTCAAGTAGACTGTGATTTTGCTGTGATCTGATAGGGGTGTCAGTGGGCTGACTGTGAACGCTCTGAGAGACTCTGGGTTGAGGTCAGTGATAAAGTAGTCTACAGTACTACTGCCAAGAGATGAGCTATAGGTGTACCTACCATAGGAGTCCCCTCAAAGCCTACCATTGACTATGCACATACCCAGCGTGCAACAGAGCTGCAGGAGTTGTGACCTGTTTTTGTTTGTTATGTTGTCATGGTTGTGCCTGAGGGGCATATGGGGGAGGGAATGCTGTCACCTCCAGGCAGGTGTTTGTCCCCCTGTGTGCTGAGGGTGTAAGGTTCTTGTCCAGTTCTGGCATTTAGGTCACCATAGACTAGTACATGTCCCTGAGCCTGGAACTGATTGATTTCACCCTCCAGGATGGAGAAGCTGTCTTCATTAAAGTTTGGGTATATAGTGGGGGGATATAGGTAGCACACAGGAGGACATTTTTCTCTGTTTAGATCGTTTTCTTTTGAATTTCTAGCTAAATGTAAAATGTTCCTGTTTTGATTAATTTAATAGAGTGAGTTAGGTCTGCTCTATACCAAATTAGCATACCCCCTGAGTCCCTTCCTTGTTTCACACCTGGTAGTTTGGTGGATGGGACTACCAGCTCTCTATAACCTAAAGGGCAACCAGTGGGTCCGTCTCTTCTATACCATGTTTCTTGTAAGGTGACGATGTCTGTATTTCTGATTTCTTTGATAAAGTCCAGGTTCCTGCTCTTTAGGCCAAAGGCAGTTGACCTCAGGCTTGGGATATTCCAGGATGAAATAGTGAAGGCTTTGTGTTCCATAAAGTGTCCAATATTGTTGGTCGGGTGGTTTGGCCTCATGCCAGTAAGTGTGAGCAGAGCCTGCTGAGCATCTGGTACATTCCATTAGCTTGGGCTAGTGTAAGAGTAGGGGTTGGGCCTGTTTGCCCGCTCACGGCCTGGGAGTATGTGTAACTTTCATGTTGAGGTCCTCTTTGCGGGAGTAGGGGACATGGGTGGGCAGGAGGGGCATAGGTCTGATCTGAGGGGGCCTAAATGGGGTGTGCGCATGGTTGACTTGGGGGGGGGTGTTGATTGGTTGGGGTGGGTGGGTGGACCTGGTCGTAAAGGCTGTTCAAGTCCAGGGTGGAGTGGTGGGCCAGGAAAACATTTGGTTTTGAGGCACAGTCACGGGAAATACTTGCGTTTACCCGCTGTATGGTAGTAGGGTGGAAGTATTTTCGTGGTAGCAGGGTGGAGATAACCACTTGTGCATTGGGGAAAGTAGAAGTAGCTTTTTCTATCTCTCCCTTTCCTGCTGTGCTCTCAGGTCGTTTGTGCCTGTGTGTATTATTATGTGGCTAGGTGAACCTAGTTGGTCCTCAGACAGAAGGTCTAGGGTGCGCTGGATGTTTGGACACCTAGCCCATAAGGAGTTAGGTGTCCAAGGAGAACAATCTGTGTCTTGTGTATGTCCTCAGTGGGCGTGGGGGGGTTGTCAGGAGGGCTATCAGGGTGGCTGACAGGGTTGGTGTTCAGAGGGGGTGAGATCCCCTGGGCTTGGGGTTCTTCATTTGTCTATACTAGCTGTGATTTTGAGGCTATGGTCAGGGGTGGACTGTTCTGCTATGGTGTCGAGACTTTTGTCGGGAGCTGAGGTGGGCTGTTCTGCTGGCTTCTCTGTGGGGGTGGCCACCTCTCTAGTAGGTTGTTCTCTGTCACACGCCATCCCCCACACCCTCTCGTCCAGCAGTCTGATCCTCTCCTCTAGTGCTGTGTTCTTCTCTTGCTCCTGATCTTTCTCCTGTTTATGTTGTCTCACTACAGTCCAGCGTGCAGATGTCTCTCTCCACCTCCAGCTCTCCGGGTCTGGTTAAGGGGGTGTTGTTGTGCTGGACTGTTGTCTGGTTCTGTGCTGACTGGAGTGTAATCACCTGCTGTTCCAGCTCCACCTGCCTTACCTCCAGCTGGGTACATGTATCCTTCATTTCAATGAGGGGGCAGTACTCTGTGCTGGGAGGTTGACTTTCCACTTGGGTTGCTCGTCTGTGGGGTTATATAATGAAGATGTCTGGTCTGACCTGCTCGGGGTGGGGGTATCTTTCTCAAGGGAGAGCTTCTCCTGCTGAGCTAATTCTTTGATTAGGTGAAAGTCCAGCTGAAACTGTTTGGGGTTGCCCTGTACCATTACTGTTCCAGACTTAGCATTCAGTCCTCATTAAGTAAAATCTATCATTGTAATATATTTTTCTTCTTGGCTTTTGAATATAAAATCTAGCCTCAGACTAAACATTACTC